>NC_080594.1:116702237-117012194 GCF_027887145.1 Ammospiza caudacuta
GCTGCTGTTTTCTCCAAACTCTCTGTTACACTCCATGTGCTCCTGCCATCCTCACCCTGCACCCACAGGAACCTGTGTCACAGACATCTTTTATGAAAAATGCTTTCCTTAGGGTTTTTCCTCCTGAGAAGCTGAGAGGCCTCAAGAACAAAATGTAAACAATGATTATCTGCTGCTGTGGAATGCAACAGGTGCATCTGGGATTGGTTTCATGCAGTTGTTTCTAATTAATGGCCAATCACAGTCAGCTGGCTCAGACAGAGAGCCGAGCCACAAACCTTTGTTATCATTCCTTATTATTCTATTCTTAGCTAGCCTTCTGATGAAATCCTTTCTTCTATTATTTTAATATAGTTTTAATGTAATATATATCATAAAATAATAAATCAGCCTTCTGAAACATGGAGTCAGATCCTCATCTCTTCCCTCATCCTCAGACCCCTGTGAACACCATCACACTCAGTGGTCACAGCCAGCTCAGGGTCTCTTGTTGGAGCTGGAAAGGTGGGATTGCTCCTTTCCCAGGTGTGCATCACTCCACATTTCCAGATGTGATGCCTCACGTGCCATCTGTCACAGATGGATAATGAGATGATTGGCTCTCACAATTAAAAGATAACAGTTGTGTGAATATTAATAAAAGCTTTAGTGATGTATGGTTATGTTATTGTGGTTTAGATGCCCTCTGTTCTCCCCACAGTTCCCTTTCCCCCTGTATTGTTGCCATCACACAGCCTGGGCTGTCCAGGACAGGTACAAAGAAGCTGCACAGGTGTCCCTTGCATGGGGCAGCTGGGAATGGAAAAGCTTGGGGGTGCTCAGGGGGTGAGCATGGCAACAGCTGAGCTCCAATCCAGTGACAGGAAAGCAGTTTGCACTGATAAATGGCACAGAAGAGCTGACTGACAGACTTTGGGAGGGGCCAGGGCTGGCTGATGCAGCCCCCAGGGGTATAAAAGCCTGAGCATCCATCTTGGAGATGAACTGGGGATGTGGAGTGCATGAGGGGCAGTTCCCAGCACTGCAGCTTTTTCCTTATGTAGCTCTTTTGTTGTATTTTTGTCAATGTTTAATAAACCTTTTTAAATTTTCAAAGTGAGCAGCTGTTTCACACACATCCAACCCTGCTGTCATTCCATTTTGCACAATCCATTGAAGCAGCAGCCCCATATTTTCACTGCCATTGAAATTCTTTGTCACCAATGGATTTTGCCCTCTCACCTCCTCTTTCAGATGGTTTTGAGCCTGTTAGGCTGCAAAGGTCCCAGCATAGCTCTCTGCAGGAGCCCCCTCATGACCTCTCCCTGCAGTGAAAACCATCCTGCCCTCTGCTTGTTTTTATCCAGGAGAAAATTCCCCCATCTGGCCTGGGATGATTTTGTTTCTAAGATCCCTTCTCTTTTCAAAACATTTTTCCATAGCTCATTGCTCTCATGAGCCAGAGGGCTTTTCTCAGCACCTCCTCTAATTACACTTTCTCCTTTTTAACCCAGGGCAGCCAGAACGTCACAGAGGGACTGGGATTGTCTTTTCTCCTTTGCACTCCTTTCCTAATAACTGCTGAAAGCAATTTGCCTTTTTTTCACTTTGAATATTCAGCTGGCACAGTGATGGGAAGCTGTGTGAGTGACAGCAGCTAATTTGCAGCCCATCTTGGTGATTATTTACTTTGGTTACTCTTCCTCTGTGCACTTTACTTTTTATTTCATTTACCATTTATCACCCAGTCAATCTTGTAAAATATTTCCACTACTGTTCAGCTAGCTGCACTTTAAAAAAATATGAAAAATAATTCTGAATCATCAGCATATTCATTGCTTCATTATTCACTAAGCTTTCCTGATCATTTATGAGTATGTTGAGCAAAAATTCTCTCCTCTCTCCTGTGATTGCTGACCTTTGTCTCCTCTCTGAAATTATTTGTTTACCTCTTTCTGAATTTACTTCCCTGCAGTATTTTTTTCTATTTTCTGTATTTCACTTTGAAAAAAAAAAGACCTTTTTCTTCTAGTAGTTCCCTTTATCTCTCATTTAATTATTCTGGGTCTATATGTGAGCCTGAGGACATCATTCTCATGTTTTCTGTTGGATGGTAAATATTGACTGAGTTTTTCAGATTGTGTCTTTCAATAGCACCCTGCTGTTTGCCAGCATCTCACACACTTTACTCCTCCTTTAAGCCAAATTTAATAAATCTTCTTGATTTATTTTTCACTTTTTAGATGGTAGCAGGTCAGGATTTGTGTTCCCTCATTGCCTGTGGCACGGTAAGCTGGAATGCATCATAACCATTATCATAACAAGACCTTTCAGAGGCCACATTTTGAACCAGATCTGCATTTTTTAGGAGTTTCTTTCCTTCTCTGGGTCACTACAGATCTGATTGTGGATCTAGAAAATAAACAAAATACATATTTCCCTGCTCTGCTGGCTCCAGACGTTGTGTCCTCTTCTCCACAGGCTGGTCCCCACCTCATTTCAGGAATGATAAGGATTTTCTGGAGTTATTTTGGTGCTCACAGAAAATGATGGCAATGCTGAGATCATGGACTGCTTGGAGATCCCAGAAGCATTAGGGAAAATCACTGGCTCAGATCAGTATTTCTGAGCTGGCACTGGGCTTTGCAGTCACAATCACACCTTTTTGTAGTGTGTTGGATGCTGAAATTCAGGCTTTTAGATCTGACTCAGCTCTGAGTTACACATTTGATTCACTTCAATAATTAAATCTTTCTTTTCACCTTGGGCAAGGATGTTTGCCACAGAAATGTGACAAAAGTCCCCTTCCAGCACTGGCTGTGGTTTGCAGGAATGACAATTTTTTCAATGACATATTCATTGAAAAAATTCCCCTGAAGGAGTTTGAACTCACAAAGTTCAAGCTGATTTTGATAACTGCATGAACACATCTGCGGTAGGATCTTTAGCAAAGCCAGGGATCTCAGGGGTCATTTTGAATTGTTTATTTTCAAAATGACATGTAGGGTTTTCTCTGGTTGTTTTCCGACCCCTCAGTGTTATCTGGTATAGATATTGTCCTGGTTTGAGGAATTTCCTGTGCCAACTCAATATTTTCTGTGCCTCACACTGCTGGAAGGAGCAAATTGCAGACACCCCTCTCCTTTGCCACTGATTTTTTTCTCTGTTATGATGATTTATTTTAGAGAACACTAAAAACTTGGGATTTACTTCGTGGGCTCACAAGCAGTGATGTTGGCCCAGTGACAGATTTCTTCATGTCAGCATCCAAACTAAGAGTTACCACAAAAGGAAATTCCCTTCAGGGCAAAACACTCCCTTTAGGATGAAAATCAAAGTTGCACTCTTTGCTTGTTATTTTTAGTGAAAAGAGATAGAAAAAAATACTCATATCCTTCAAAAATTCTGGATTAGGAGAATAAAGAGTTGCAGGGTGCCTCCAATCCACAGCAAGACCCAGCTGTGGTTTCTCCTTGCTGGGAAGAAATGAGAGCACCACAGTACAGCTGAAAGGGACCAGGGGAGGATGAGGAGGGAGGATCATCATCCTCCCCTGGTTTTGTTGGGTTGGTGTTTGGAGAGTTTGGTGTTACTGGAATAGCTTTTGAGGTATTAAAGAGTCTTTTTTTTTTCTCAGCTCTGCCACTGAAGAAGTCAAGATTCTTCAGCTTTGGTTTTTAAGGTTGTTTATTTTTTCTTATCCAATATATTATTTTTTACTTGCTGAGATCTGTCCAGCAGGTCAGGCTGAGGCACACTGACTGCCCTTGGGGTGGTGTTAGCTTTTTATACTAGAAACTACATGTACTTTATTTACAATTATTTTCCAATACTTATTACTTATGTTAGGCAGTTTGTCTCTACTTTAAACTAATCTAAAAGTGTCACCATCACAGCAGAAGATGGAGGAGAAGAAGAAGAAGAAGAAGAAGAAGAGGAAGAAGAAGGAGAAGGAGAAAGAAGAAAGAAGAAGAAGAAGAAGAAGAAGAAGAAGAAGAAGAAGAAGAAGAAGAAGAAGAAGAAGAAGAAGAAGAAGAAAGACAGGACACACTTAAATTCTTTTATTTTCCTTCTTGAACCTCCATTAAAAAACTCCAAAATTCTACATTTTTACTTTGTAATAAATTCACTAACATTCTATTCAAACTTTTGTGGTTTGTAACTCTTCACACAAAGCTGGTAATTGTTTCCATGGGTTAAAATTAAAGGCACAGGTGTCTTTGTGCTAAGGTCTTTGAACTTCCTGCTAGGGATTTGAGTCTTCTAGGGCAGCCAGAGGAATATTTTGGGTTTTGACAGGAGGACACGGAGGCTGGAGAGGAGGAAGGAGCTCTCCAAACCCCTCCTGGCACCTGCAGAGCCCGAGCTCCATCACAGAGTTACCGAAAGCTTTAGGCGGGTGCCGGCCTCTCAGAAGGAAACACATTTACAGGGAAACCCCAGATAATTTTCAAGGCTTTGCTATATAAACATATTAAAGATCTTTAAGTAATCCCCTGGCAGGGAGCAGGCAGCCCATTCCCTGAGCTGTGTTTGCTCTGAGATGCCAATCAAACGCTCTTTCCGCAGCGGGAGCTCGGGGCCAGATTTGCCTTTGTGCCCGCAGCTGGGATCGGGCCCAAGGGGTGACAGCCAGCAGATAAGGCCTTAATTAATGTCCAGAAAGGAGCAAGAGCAACAAGCTTATCTGCAGTTTCAGGTGACTCACACGATGGGCCGATAATCTACTGAGAATGCCATGGTCCTCCTTGGGGATCGGGATGGTTGCTTTCCTCCTGCAGCCACTCTCACTGCCCATCTCCAGGCTCTGGGAAAGCTCCCCGTGATTTCTCTGCACAAGGCATCATGGTGGACCTCTGCACATTGGGGGAAAACTGGATTTTAAAGTTTTCAGTGCATTTTCTCTGAGTTATGGAGGTGAAAATGTGATCCGCGCTGCTGAGTGATGGAGCTGCAGCAGCTCCAGCTGCCTCTTCTGCCCTTTCTGCTCCATCTCCCTCTTCTGCCCCTTCTGCCCCATCTCCCTCTTCTGCTCCTTCTGCTCCATCTCCCTCTTCTTCCTCTTCTGCTCCATCCCCCTTTTCTGCCTCTTCTCCATCTCCCTCTTCTGCCCCTTCTGCTCTATCTCCCTGTTCTCCTTCTGCTCCATCTCCCTCTTCTGCCTGCAGCCTGGGCTCTTGTGACATGGAGAATACACAAAATATCTCATTTACAATTACTACAAAATATTGAATTTATCAATTGTGGCTGTCAACGAGAGATGCCTTCCATGTCTTAAATAGGGATGGATATAAATAGAGTTCATAACATATTGAACAAGTTCACTTTTAGGAAAAAAACCCTATTATTTTTTTTCCCTTGTAGGAAAAAATCCCTCCCACTTTGTTGGAAATACTTTTCAACAAATAAACTCCCTCCAAAACACAACCATAAGAAGCTGAAAGTTCTTACTTTGAGCTTTGTAATGGAAAGATGCGCAAAACTAATTCATATATAATATTCAAAAGCAAGAAGACACAATTCTGTCAAAGATGCAAAAGATTCATTGAATCTCTTTATTTTGGTGATGGACAGGAAGGGTCACCTGGTGGTTTTCCCATGGGAAAAGTGATGCTGCAGAGCACCTGCAGGTCCCTCCTGTGGGGAGATGGTTCCACCATTCCACTCCTCTCCTCCCTCCCTGGCCCTGCTCTGATTGCTTTTAAGAGCTGACAAGCAGCTAGAAGTTAAGAAATATTACAGTAAATGGTAGGAAATTGTCCAAAAGGAAGATAAAAGCCTCCAGCAGTCCAAGCCCCAAGGCCTGTTGTGCCAAAACAACCCAAAGGCTGCCTGGGAGGCCACTTTGAAACCAGGAGAAAAGCAATCAGGAAATCATTAGGTCAAACACAGTGTTTGGCTTTGGCAAAACCCATGCAGGTGGTGTTGGATGGGTTGGGAAATGCTGCTCTGCTCTGGGGATCAGGCTGAGGGGATGGGGACAGCCCCTGTGGTGGCACCTCTGGAACAGGACCTTGCACAGGGCAGCAGCTTCAAAATGAAGCTGGGACACTCAGGACTGATGCCTGGGTGGGCACAGCACCTGTGGGGCAGGCTGAGATCATACAGAAACTCTCATTTCTTCTCTTGTGTCTCTTGCTGTTGGACTCTTGGGCTTTTGGGGTTTGGTTTTTTCCCTGCTCTTACCTTCTTTTCCTAAATCCCCAACAGTGGCCTTATGTGTTCAGTATATCTCAGCCACAGCTTCCATTTTCTGTGTTTATGTATTTTTTCAGGTGCACAGTGCTCTCCTGAAGCTTGGAGGTATCACAGCTCCAGCCCTCCTCACCTGAATCAGCATAACCAAAATCTTAAACCAGGGGAAAATCGAGGCAGAAAAGATACACTGAGTAGAAAATATATGTACATGTTTTTTAGTAATGACTGGAAAATAAAACTCCCTAGAGGTCTAAAATACTCTAAAGACAATTAAATCAGAGCACTATGAAGTCTGGCACTCAGAGCCGGAGTTTCTGGCAGCCAGAGGCACCCAGCAGCATCCATTTGATTGTGGGATCACGTAACAGATCTGGATCTATAGGCACGTAACAGATATGTGATCAATAGCTCATGGGAGCCCAGAAATTTATCTCTGGGATATCACAATAGGCATGGCAACACTTCCTAAGCAAACAGAAGAAAACCCAACCTTCTGGGTTGAAGCTTCAGAGGGAACAATGTTATCAGAGCCCGCTGGGCAAACACGGGGAGCGCATAAAACCCGCATCTCCCGGGGAAGGCAGCACCTTTCCTCCTCTCCTCCTGCCAGAGCCATGGATCTCAAGGTGGTCTGTGCCCTCTCCATCACCCTCCTCATAGCCCTCAGCACCCTGGCAGAGGGGAGTGCACCTCCAAGTAAGTACCTGCATGAGCTGCTGCCCTCCAGGTACGTGTGGGACCCTCATCCCACCAAAGCCTGCCAGCTTTGGCAGCCCAGACAGAAAATGGCTTTTTGTTCTGCTGTTTATCCCCAAAGTGGAGCCTGCTTTTTAGTTTTTATCAGAGAGATGGATAGCAAAGAAAGATTGCAGCTGGACTCTTGTGTTGTCGGAATAACCAGGAGCCCACTGCAAAAAGGCAGAGGTGGTCACTAGAACAGGACCAGGAGCCAGCTTTGCATAAATTTTCTTCTGACATTTGGTTTGTGCTGCTTTGCCATGTGAATACAGTTTTGAATAAGTCTATCTGCCTCCTCATTAAAGGCAAGTCATGTAGGCAGCTCCAGAAGTGGAAAGCAAGTCACTCAATGACAGCTGGAGGACAGCTCCAGAATTTCTGGGTTGTGGCTGACTGTGCAAATGGCTTAAAATATAAAAAGCATTGCTGCAGCTATTTACACATCATCCTATATTTTATATTACTTTAATTTGTAATATTGCAGAGATTTTGTATCTTTACACCTATTTGAATATCCACTGGACTTTTAAGTCTTTCCCTCTTCACATGAGATGGGCAAAGCAGCAAAGATCTAATAGCCTAATATTTGAAGTTTTTGGGATTTCCCAATTGGTGTGGTCGATTCAAAACCCACAAACCACACGGTGCTGGGCTTGCTTGGCTTCAAGGGAGACCACAGACTCTCAAAATGCGATGTACACCCCTGACCAAAATTGGTAGTAGTGTAAAAGCAACTTTTAAACCATTCAGGCTGTGGTCTTAGCAGGGGACTGAAAAGGTGGAAAGCATCTGGGAAAGAGCATTGTGAGCATTTGATGAACACCCCTCCATGACAGCAGTGCAAACTGACACCTGTAACTTGCTCTTTCTGTCCTGAACAGCAAAATGCCAGTGTAAAGTGGTTCCCAGGGAGAGGACAAACTGTGGCTACCCAGGGATCTCAGCAGCAGAGTGCAAGAAAATTGGGTGCTGCTTCAACGCCTCAGTCCCCAGCGTGCCCTGGTGCTACAACCCCAAACAAAAGAAAGGTAATGTCTCTGCCAGAAACACTGATTTACCTCGTGTTTGATAGTCCAGAAATGTGTACAACCAGGGAGCAGTTCTGCTTTTCTCCTTAGAAAAGTGGGCACAAACCTCTGTTAGGGGACCAGTGGCAGCAAAATGCAAAATCGAGCCTTGCTTACCTGTCAGACTCCTGCCTCATCCTCTTCACACAATTTATTTCCTGTTCCTTCACATTTCTAGTTATCAAACAGCCTGTGCTGATTAATTAGAGACATTTCAGTGTCATTTGTGGTCTTGTCCATGGGTAGAGCAAGGGGTTATCAGCACTTATTTAAGTGGGTTTGCAGTGTGGTTACCCCTGTCAGCATCCTGCTTCTATTTTTTACCATTATTTTCTGAGAGGATAACAGCTGCTCTCTCCTAGTCTTTCTAGGATTAGCTGGATATTTTACATAACTGTGTTAAGTAATGGAGTGTAATTAGTTGTTTTAATTAACTCAGTGTAAGCTACATTTGCTGGGCTGACAGCACAGCTCCTTCTTAGGAGAGCTTCAGAGCAGTCTCAGCAGCTGCACAGGTGGCATGAAAGGAAATGAGGGTGCAAAGCCCATGTTACCCAACAAGAGAACCTGATATAAAATGGAATTAATCAACAGTGATCAGAATTACAGTGGGAAAAAATGGTTTTGCTTTTGAGCATTGCCTGCAATTCTTGTAAACCTTAAAAAACAAGCAGCAGCAACTTAGAGTGGCATTCTATAGAATTGCTTTTCTGAGCAGAACTGCTCCATGAGAGGAAAACTCAAGTATTCAAGCTGGGTGGTATAATCTCTTTACTTAGGATTTTAGCTTTAAGTGCCTGGGTGACCTGTGATTTCCTCCTAAAACACTTATTTCCTTTCTGTAACCTAAGCTGGCACGCAGAGACGGTTGGGTGGTCCTTTCCCTGTGTTAGCCAGGCTGCTCTGGTGTTACCAGGGGCTCAGCTCATGGCCATACCTGCTCTGAGGCCAGTGTGTGTGTGTGCTACCCCTGCAGGACACACGGGACTTTCCACCCCATTGATGGATTTAGCATGGGCTGCTGCCAGACACCTCCAGCGGTGAATTTTGCCTCCTCTTTTCCCTGGGGCACAGCAGCAATTCATCACCCTTTGGAATTTAATTTGCTTAGGAGGCTGGGTGAGGATTTGGGTGAATCTGGTGGTTGAAATTGTTTCAGAGAAGGTCATCCCATCTGCCCAGTGCCCTCACCTTTGTGTCCTGTCTTTTATTTTTAATTATGTCACCAGGCAGACAGAGCACAGACTAACACACTCTCCTTCCTTTCTTGTGGTTTGTTTTTTTTTTTTAATTTTTTTTGCTTTACAGTGAAGAAAGTGTGTCCCAACGACCCCTACACCAGGATAAACTGTGGCTACCCTGGCATCAAGGCCAGGGAGTGCACAAGGAAGGGCTGCTGCTTCAGGGCACACCCCGCCGGTGTCCCCTGGTGCTTCTACCACCGCGTCGTGGAGGAAGGTAATGTCCCACTGCAGATGTCCCCTGTGTCCCTCTGGGTGCTCCTGGCACTGTCCCTGCCCTGCCCAGGCCTGCTGTGCTGTGCCAGACAGAGAATCCTAAAACTGTGAGCACAAAAAGGTGGTTAAACCCAAAAAAACCCATCTTATATAGAGAGTGGCAGTGTCCCTGCTCTGCCCAGGCTGGGTGTGCTGTGCCAGCCAGAGAATCCTAAGGGTGTGAGCACAAAGAGGTGGCTAAACACTAAAAAATCAGCTTTTTGTACAGAGAGTGGGGTGCTGCTGGTGCACCTGAGGCAGGGGTGTGTGGGCAATGTGAGTTTAAGATCCCAGCTAATCCCAGAATAGAGGTGCAGCCACCCAGCTCACATCCACCTTACCATGAGAGATAAAAGGCTTTCCTTCGGAAATCTGGAGTGAAACTTGCAAAAATTTCTGATCCCCAGCTAACTTTGTTTTAGTTGGGATTGACCTTTCAGCACATTTAATAACCAATAACCTCAGCCACACTGTGTTCTGTACTACACACAACTCACCATAATTTGGTTTTACTGATCTGGATCATAATTGGCAAACACATCTACGTGTGGAGGTCGGTTGAGATGGCTAAAAAATTCCCTTTTGGGTGTCCTACATTGAGGCAAAACTCTTCCTAGCATTTTGTGTGATTTATAGAGAAAACATGCCCTTAATCTGCTTCTCCTCCTTTCCTCCCCAGCTTGTTAAAGGAGAAACTTCCATCGAGAACTTTAAAACTTTGGATCTACTCCAACGGAACAACAGACGGAGATCCCAGCTCAGACTTTGTATTTTGCAACAGCCATGATTTCCAGGCTGGTTTTTTATCTGGGATTGACTCCTTTCTGATGAAAAGTTATGGTAGCTTTTATTCTCTCTGTAGGCTAGCACTGCACAGGTTTTCACTGTAATAAAACAAGTACAAAACACCTTGTGAGGGTTTTTTTTTTTTTTTTTGCTGTCTCTATTTAAAAGCTGTGTATTTCTCTGTTTCCCAGGAAATTTGGCATGTCAGCAACCTGCTGATGAGGGAGCAGGCACCAGTGCTTCCAAAAGAAACACAGCACTCAGCTTTTTGTGTTAGTTACTCTTCACGCTTGCAAATGACTGCTTGAATTTGTCAGCTGCCATCACACAGCCACCCATCCTTCTGAATGCTGGAAATATTCAGTTTGCCTTTCTATAGATTTAGCTGTGGGTTTGGGGCTTTTATTTCCCCTTGAGGTATAGGGAAGGGTGCCTTTGGTAGCTGGTGTGGCTCAAACACCTCCTGTCCTCTCATCTCCCTGTCCCTGGTGCTCACCACAAGCAGGTGCCACGGGTCACACTCAGGAAATGTCTCTGCAGCAATAAAAGCAGCACAGAGGATGCATTTAAAAATAAAAATAATAAATAAATAAATAAATAAATAAATAAATCTATAAATTAAATAATATAAAATAAAATAATTTAAAAACTAAAAAACAAAAAAGAAAAATTTAAAAAATTTAAAAAACCTAAAATAAAATAAAATAAATAAAATATAAATAAATAAAATTCTAAAAATCAAAAAATAAAAAAAAAATTAAAAATTAAAAATAATAATAAAAATATAAAATAAAATACAAAATAAAAAATATAAAATAAAATAAATAAAATAAAAAGTAAAAAATTAAAAATAAAGAATAAAAATTAAAAAATAACAAAAAATAAAATTAAAAAATAAAATTAAAAATAAAATAAAAACAAAAATTAAAATTAAAAATAAAATAAAATAAAATAAAATAAAATAAAATAAAATAAAATAAAATAAAATAAAATAAAACAATAAAAAGCACCCAGCCCTGGCCTAAACCTGAAGTGGAGCTGCTGTGTCTCACCAGACAAAGATGAAGCTCCTGGTGTTGAGTGTGGCTGCTTTCTCCTGGGAGTGTTTAATGCTCAGCACAGCAGCTCGAGTGCTTCCCTTCTTCAGCTGAGTGAGAGCTCAATAAGGAGCCTCTGAGAGCTGTGCTGGGAGCAACGTGGGGACCCTGAGAGTGCTGCAGCAGCAAACTGTGCTCAGGGCTCAGCAGGGGAGAGCAGCTGTACAGGGCTGTGCTGCAAGGAGGGAGAAAATGATGGAGACTAAATGACAGAGCCATAGAATGGTTTATTTGGAGGGACCTTAAAAGGTGCTCTAATCCAACCCCCCTGCAGTGAGCAAGGACATCTTCAGCTGGGTCACATTGCTCCTAGCCCCATCTAATCTGTCCTGGAACTCCTCCAGGGATTTTTCACTTCTCTGAGCAGCCTGTTGCAGCCTTTCACCACCCCTATTGTACAAATCTTTGTCTTTTCCCTGCCTCCTTGGAGATTTGATTTACCCCTGCACACTTGAGTGGTGAGTAAGTTTATCCAGGCAGGTAAAAAATTAGTCATTCATAAACCATGCCTAACAGACTCAATGATATGATTTGGACATGGTCCATATTCATGCTGTCCATATTACCCAATATTACCCATTGCAGTATGAGCCATGAGCTGAGCAGTGTGCTGAAGGTCTTTGGGGTGTTTCAAAGAATCACAGAAAATGATGAGCTGGGAGGGACCCACAGAAATCAAGTCCAGCTCCTGTCCCTGCACAGCCCCAAGACTCCCTGTGCCTGAGAGTGTTCAAACACTCCCTGAGCTCTGCCAGGCTGGGGCTGTGACCAGAACCTGGGGAGCCTGCTCAGTGCCCAGCCACCCTCTGGGGGAGGAACCTTTTCCTATACCCACCCTAAACCTGCCCTGACACAGCTCCAGGCCGTTCCCTCGGGTCCTGTCAGTGTCAGCACAGAGCAGAGATCAGTGCCTGCCCCTCCTCTGCCCCTCACAAGAAGCTGTGGCTGCACTGAGGTCTCCCCTCAGCCTCCCCTTCTCCAGGCTGAGCAGACCAAGTGTCCCCAGCATCATCCCTGGGCATGAGGTCACCTGCAGAAACCATGAACCATGCTCAGGAACCATCAACCAGAATTCCCAAGGGCTGAGCCAGCACTGGGGTGGGGTTATAAATCAGAGTGAGCTGCTCACAGCACCAATAATCATCACCTAAGGATGTGCCATCATCACTCAGTCCAAAGGGATGATGTCAGTTCTGGGGATTTACATTCAGGAATGTGACAGATGAGTAATGCCACAATTGACTCTCGCAATTAATGGACAAATATCATGTATATAGGTTAAGAAAAGTTTTATAGATTTACAGTTATGTTGTACCCCCTCACGTAGATATCAAGGACAGCTGGGGTTGGGACATCTGGGAGGGCTGGCTTGTCACTATGGACACATCTGACCTCCAGTCAGGATTTGAGGAGGAGATCTCCACCACTGGACAGTGAAGAAGGGGTTGATGGACAGAACTTTGGGAGGGGTTAAAGGGTTAAAAAGGGAAAACCTCCATTGTGAGGGGGCTGAGCACGTGGTGGGTGTTGGAACTCGTCTGGGTGTCCAGAGTTGCCGAGGACCCCACTGAGGGGCTTGGAGACCCTGGCATGCAGCCCAAAGCACCTGGGGATTTGATTTTGACCCCTGGAGCAAGTTGCCAGCTTTGTATGAGGACCTGAAAGTCACACAGGTTTGAATAGTGTAATAACAAAATGATCACAGGGTGAAAATGTAGATTTTAGGATTTTTGGTATGGGGGTTATGGGGACAAGATGGAGGAACTTGGGCGTGTCCAGCCTTTCTTCTTCTTCTTCTTGTTCTCCATTTTCTGCAGTGATGTTGGCACTTTGGGATTGGTTTAGAGTAGAACTGCACTGTCTAACATAGGTGATAGGTATTGAGAATTAAGTGTAAATATGTTATACATAGTTTGTAGTATAAAAGGACAACACTGCCTTGGGGGTGGTCAGAGTGCCTGTGGCAGCCCTGCTGAGCAGACCTCGGCTGGGCAGAAAGAAAATTTTATAGATAAGAATTAATAAACAACCTCAAGACCAAAAAGTGAAGAGTCCAGACTCGTTCTTCAGTAGCGTGGGCTGAAGCAGAGACATCCTGCACATCTCGGGGCAGCAATTAACAACAGCAGCCTGAGAGGTGGGGAAAATCTTTTGCTCCCAGCACCATAACCTTTTTTCTTTATTCAGTCTTCTGCTGTATTTTTGATAAAGTTTAATAAACCTTCCTCAGCTATGAAAAGTGAGTAGCTGTTTCTCACAGGAAGAGCTCGAGGTCTCTCTAGGTAGACTGTTATCAACGCCCACACAAATGAACCTGAAAAAAAACTGCCTGGAATTCTAAAAATGGAATATTTTCAGAAACAGGGGTGAGCACCAAAGACAAGTGTGCAGGACCGACAGAGATGTGGGTCCTACAAAAGGAGGGACCTTCCTGTCCTGAGGGCTCCCCTCACCTGGGTCAGTGTCCATGGGGCCTCATTTACAGCCCCAGAGAGAAAAAGCCTTGAATGAAGAGTCACCCTTTGTACCTGCAGCGCTGCACAGCCACATTGCCATGCAGGGAGTGCTGAATAACTGTGAAAAATTCGTATTTTATGATTGGCTTTTTGCAAATATTAAAATTAATATTGTATGTGTTGTGTTAGAAAGTAATGCTGCATTAATTTGCTTAAGTAGTGTGTTAAATATGGTTTTAGGTTATAGCATAATGTTAAAATAGAAACTATGCTATGTAGGATACTTTTTTTTAAAGAAAGGACTCACAGCAGATAGCAGCCACAGGACACCTGAATCTTTCAGAGGAAGAGAATTTATTGCCCCATTATCAGGAGAAACAAACTTCTTCCTGCCTCACTCAGCTCAGAAGACACTGTCAGGATTCAGAGGAAGAGACTGACACTGACCAGACAGAATCCTGTGTTTGAATGGAATTTATGCACCATGTATGAGGTGTATGAATATGCAACAGGCTGTTGTTTTAAGGGTTAATCCTCTGTTAACGTGTGTCCTTTTTTGGCCTTATTTTGCCCAGAAAGGGGTACCCGGACTGTCCATAACTCTTTGTTTTTATTGTCTTATATTGTCCTAATCCAAATTGTCCAAAATTTTTATTACTCTAATTATATTGCTATTTTTATAACCATTTTATTACTATTAACCTTTTAAAATTTTAAAAACAAGTGATTGGCGTTTTTCACAACAAGTAAACAGAGTTCTGAATATTTTTCTGAAGGGGCAAAAAGTAGGTCAGTGTTGTGATTTTCGTCAGCAAAGGTGCTACAGGAACCCATTTGCGTCAATTTGTGGTGCAGAGGCTTTGTGCTGATGGGGCCATTACGCAGTGAATGACGTTGAAAATCCCAAATACCCAATAGTCCCAAACTGCAGCCATGGCAGCTGAGTGCCACCACAGCTCCCGCTTCTAATAAAGGCTGAACAGAGCATGTTTGATGTGAAAAACACCAATTGCTTGTTTTTAAAATTTTAAAAGTTTAGTAGTAATAAAATGGTTATAAAAATAGTAATACAATTAGAGTAATAATAATTTGGACAAATTGAATTAGGGCAATACGAGACAATAGCAACAAAGAGTTACAGACATCCAGGTACCTTTTCTGGGCGGCACGAGCCCAAAAAAGGACAAATGTTAACAGAGGATTAACCCTTAAAAGCAATAGCCTGTTGCATATTCATACATTTCATACATCATGCATAAATTCCATTCAAACACAGGATTGCGTCTGGTCATCCTCAACTTCTTCCTCTGAATCCTGACAGCGCCTTTGAGGTGGGAAGAAGTTCCTTTCTTCTGATAATGGGGCAATAAATTCTTTTCAGGTGTCCTGTTGCTGCTATCTCGCTGCGAGTCCTTTCTTTAAAGAAAGCATCCTACATAGCATAGTTTTATTTTAACAATTTTTATAACCTAAAACTATATTTAACACACTACTTAAGAGAATTAATACAGCATTACCTTCTAACACAACACATACAACATTCATCCCAATATTTGCAAAAAGCCAATCACAAAATACATGCATCTTTCACATTTGACATTGCAGATTGATTGCAATGGTGCTGCAGTGAGTGAAGATGTTCTGCTGGCTTTTAAAGCAATTGTCACTGAGGGAAAGGTCTGGGAAATCGTTCATTTTGGAGTAATCAGGAAAAGCTGTGTTTGGCTGTCAGGGAGAACTAACAGGGGAGAAAACTGGGACAGACAAGGAGCTCAGAGCAGGTGGGTGCCAGCAACAAAGAACAAACCTGGAGCCCTGTGAACATGGGATTTAACTGCAAACACCTCCAAAAAAAAGTGGGTTTTTTAATGTACCACTTCCTTCAGGTGCCATTCCCAAATCACTCCAGGGCATGGATCCTGCTACAGTGTCACACAGCTCCTCTGGCAAAAATGAAAGATTTCAGACAAGGTGCTAAACTGAAGTGAAAAAGAATATGGGAACTGAAATCTTCCTCTGTTGAGAGCAGCTAGGTCACACACAGTGCTGCCTCAGGTCTCTGGGTGAGTTCTGGCTTTGCTAAAGAGGGAAAACTCAACCACAAAGCCATCAGACATATTGGAGAATAGAAAATAAAACACAAGAACCAGGCCTGGCTCCCTGTGTTACACCCAGGCAGAATGATGATCTCCAGACCCAGATCCAGTTTCCAAGGTTGCCCTCACTGCCAGACTGAGCCCAAAAATGAAAATTCCCTACTCAGGGGTGATGGCTGCTAAACCTTCCTTGGGAAAAAAGTTCAGGTGAGAGTTTCAGAGGCTCTCAGGTGAGTTTTGCAAGCAGCTCCCTGCCAGAAACAGCAGCCCTCTGTGGCAGAAGTTTCCATTATTACTCTGCAGGCAGAAGTGTCCATTATTACTCTGCAGGCTTTTCCCCCTCATCTGAGCCTTCTTCTGAAGCATTTCAGAGCTGCCAGTGCTGGTGTATGAACATGAGCTGCCCAGCTCCCATCCATGGATGATCTCTGTCCCAGCACATTCACCTGGTACACAATGGGACTAAAAATGTGTCCTCAGTACTAGAAAAACACAGCCAGACAAACAGAATTTGCTGTAAAATATTGGTGATGCAGCACAGAATGCATTCAGGCTTCAGAAGCAGCTGGGTGTAGAAGAGGATGCTCCTTTTTTCCAGTGTTTGCCATCCTTGGGTGCTCCTTCCCCTGCCAGTGAATGGTGACATTTTCCCATTTTTCATTTCATAAAGCTTCCTTTCATAAAATTTCCATGTACCAGAGGTGGGCAGGGTAAGAAAACAAAGTGATTTTCTGCTGTTTCTATTCACCTGGCTGGGATAACTCCTTGTGCTTTGTGATCTCCTTTTGCACACCCAGAAATCCCCCTTGGAGAAGCCACCAGACAAAGAGAAGCCCTTGTAGGCCTCCAACATGAGCTTCTGTCTCAGAGGATAACAGAAGGTTGTTTTGGTAAACAGCAATTTTGAGGGATTCAGCACTAGAACACCACAATTGAAATGAGAATCTGAAAGTCTTGAATTGAAATGTTTCACTGCAGCTGAGCCAAATATCTCAATTGCAGGAAGATGTTTCTGCAGTAGGTGTTACAGAAATTCTTGGAAATTCCCAGGGGTCTGACTTGCTACCAGTGTGCACTGACACTCCAGTCTGGGGTGTTTTCAGAAAGCTTCATGAGAAGTACATTTGGTAAGTAAAACATGAGTAAGTAAAATCCAGCTCCCTCCTGCCACAAAATGAGATTTTCCCTGCTTCTTACCCTTTTTGAGACTTGGCAACATGCCCCATCCAAGGAATGCTGCACCAAGACACAGAATATGAGATTTACTTTCACTTTTGTTTCTTCTTTAAGTACTTTGGGGTTACTGTCTGATTCTTACACAGGAGAAAGACAAAACAAGCACCTGCAAGACTCTTGATGAAGCCACAAAAATCTGCTTCATATCTGATTCTACAGATGCCATGGTGATAAGAAAAAAGGTCCTAGAAATAGAGGGAACTTTATTCTGTCTGTCCAGCAGAGCAAAACAGGCAGTGGGACAAGAGAATGACTCTGCTAGAAAGATTTGGGGGAAACAGTGCAAACTCTGAGGGGTGTTTGAGCTGTCAGAAGCTGACAGTGGATTGGCTTCACGTCTTGATAATGTTTTCTGTCTGTGGAAGAGAGAGAATTGACTTTTTTCTCAGCCTTCCCATGTGTGTGCAGGCACAGGCTTGGACAGGAATGTCAGGAATCCAGAAAAGCCATCAGAGAGAGTTAATTTAACAGTGCAAAATAAAACTTACAGATCTTGAAAAAACCTACAAGGCATGTGACCGTGTTCACAGGGCTCTGAGGATGAGGGAAGAGACAAGGATCTGACTCCATGTTTCAGAAGGCTGATTTATTATTTTATTATATATATTATATTAAAACTATACTAAAAGAATAGAAGAAAGGATTTAATCAGAAGGCTAGCTAAGAATAGAATAGCAAAGAATGATAACAAAGGTTTGTGTCTCAGACAGAGTCCAAGCCAGCTGACTGTGATTGGCCATTAATTAGAAACATCCAACATGAGACCAATCACAGATGCACCTGTTGCATTCCACAGCAGCAGATAATCATTGTTTACATTTTGTTCCTGAGGCCTCCCAGCTTCTCAGGAGGAAATATCCTAAGGAAATGAATTTTCATAAAAGATGTCTGCGACAAAGGCACAAAAAGAAAAAAACAAAACAGGCACAGAACCAAATGAGGCTATGAAATTTAAAATGCACTAAACAACAGGAATGGATGCAATTAGTGTCAGATTCACTAATCCAGCCCTTGACAGCTTTCCTGCCCCTACATGAAGCTGGCAATCCCTTCCTGAAGGTGTCTCATGGGCAGATGTCAGTGCTGTGGCTGACAGCTCCAGCTCCCTGCTCACCTGGGCAGGTCCCTGCTCCCTGCCCTCCATCTCTCACTCCATCCTCGTCCTTGGCTTCCCATGCCCTCCAGCCTGCATTCCAAAGCAGGGTTTCAATGGGGAGCTGTCATAAAATAAAGTTTCCTTTGGTTTCAAACACTCTTTATTTTATGCATCCATTTGGAGAGCACAGTGGATGGGAATTGCATGTGAGGTATATTAATTTTTGCAGTGCTGCTAATGAGAAGTTTATGGTTGGGTTGTTTAACAGCATTAAGTGCCATATGAAAAGTATTACTGTTATTACTTTAAGCCACTGCTTAAAGTAATTTATGTTGCCACTCAGGCTATGAAGGGCTTCTGTTCCTCCTCTTCCCTTCCTGATCTGGGGACAAAAATTGGCACTGGGAGGCATCAAATTTTTTGGAATATAATTCCTTACAATTAAGTGTTATTTCCAGGGCTATAAAACATAAAATAAAGTATGATCTCTGACATCATGAGAAAACTGTGTTGAAAATGTAATCCTATTGCTTCCTTAGGGCAATCCATGCTTTAAACATCACTTCATGTTATTTTTGAGTGGGTACTTGTAAAAGTTAGGGCAGTTTTCTTTGAGCTGTAGTGAGCAAGGCAGGGAATTTGGCTGCTGGGGTGTTCTGGATGGGTGGCACAAAGACAGTGATGTTGTCTAGGCTTGGCCTCAAATCCAGCACACAAACACCATGAAACAGCCTTAAAAATGCATGGAAACCAGCCAGGCAAAGTGAGAATTTGGCAACAACCCTGAACCCTCCCCCTGGCACTGGCATTGCCCTACAGGGTCAGGATTTCTGCCCAAGGGTTCCCTGACAGTGCAGCAGAAATAGTAATGTCACTTCTTGGCCAATGTCACTTCATGGCCAATGTCAATTCATGGCCAATGTCCCTTCATGGCCAATGTCAATTCATGGCCAATGTCACTTCTTGGCCAATGTGGATCTTCAGGAAAAACACAAGAAATGCAAATACTGCCTTTCTAAACCTGCTGAAGACTTTCCTGGTGCCAGAAATGCCCTGAGGGCTGCAGAACATCCCACAGGTGCTGTGGCAGGATGAGGGAGAGCAGTGTTTGCTAAAATGGGAACTGGACAGGTAGGACAGGAAGGATAAAGCAGAGTTTTTGTTCATCTGGGAAGAAGGGAGGGAGAAACCCACCCAATCCAGAGTGCCAAGCAGAAGGCAAACAGGCAATGATCCTTTCCTGCTTCTTGCAATGAAGCAGCACAGGGAACATCTGTGGCAGCAAGGGCAAGATGAACAGATAAATCTGTGGAAGAAAAATTCATCAGAATTGGATGAAAATACAAAGGTAATTAATAATCCACTGGTTCAGGAAGTCCTTCAGTTGTGCAGGGTTTCTCAGAGAAGCACCCCCTAATTTGGGGGTGTCAAAAGCCTCGTTTGGTTTGGAAGGGACCTTAAATATAATCTAATTCTGACCCCCAGTGTGACTTCATGGATTTTTACTGGATATTTCTGTAACCCACCTGTGTTGGGGGTTACCTGAAACCACCACAACTGGAAACAGGAATTCCATGTCTGTTTAGTGGATATTTCTGTAACTCACCTGTATTGGGGATTACTGGACATTTACTGGATATTTCTGTAACCCACCTGTATTGGGGGTTACCTGAAACCACCACAATTGGAACCAGGAATTCCATGTCCCTGCTGGCTGCCAGGACCAAGGAGCAGGCAGTGGAAATGTACCACTACCAACACATCTTTCCTCAGAGTGAGAACAGGAACAAAGGCATCTGTCTGAAAATAATAACACTTTATTTGATTTTTTTCTCTGTGTGTGTGTTACATTATCATAAATGTTCTCTAGTCTCAGAAAACAAAGCCCTAAGTCTGGAAAATAATGCACATACAAATCTCTTCTTACAGGTATTAAGTATACAGAAATATACAAAGATTTCTCTATTACTGTAATATATCATCAGAATGCCCCACATCCCACATTTTTACTCAGGTCCACTGTACCAGGAAGCATAAACTACAAAGGTAACAAGCAACCTGAAAAAGACATGGTTTGTATAATATAATTACAATATCTGTATATATATATATCTACAACAGTGCAAATATATCACAGCGTGCAGGCAGCAATAGTCTCTAGAGAAGCAGAATAAAATTGATTCATAGTAATGCAAATGCATTACAGAAACAAGAGACAACAATGACATATTAGATATTCAGAATATGCACACTTTAGCACGCTGATTTTAAAATCATACCTTGCATTGACTCTTGCTTTGAAAAACAAAAGAACCAAATGTTAAATAATTCAGTAACAGGTTCAAGGGCAGGATCTCACAATAAGGTCAGCTGACTCAGAAAAGGTATTTGATAAATCTTTACTGACACAGGTGAAGGCTTGGCCCCACTGCAGGACTTGTTATCTTCTTCTTTTAAGGTTTATCAGTGTAATCATCTCAAATTTAATTTTCTTTTGCCATAATTTAGGAGAATTTTTTCTATATTAAAAAAAAAAAAACTGTTCAACAACTAATTCACATTTGGAAAGTTGGTATAATTATCACTGAGGCCAGGAAAGTTTGTTTCTGGAAGTAACAGGAGTTTGCATAATGATTACCTTAAATGGGCCACTAAAATATGCTACAACAGGGTCAAAAAAGAGACATCACAGATGCCACTGAAGTATAAAACCCCATCAACCTTTAAAAGCAGAAGCCTCCATGTTGCCTTGCAATCTGCTGAAAAAGACATTTTTAAATTTTTTTGAGTGAAGCACACACAGAGATCCAGCACGTTGGGGTTTCGGTAGCTCAAGGATGCTTCAAAATCCTCCACCTTTACCCACCCTGCACTCTCCCCAAGCAGCTCATTCTCACACCCCACTGGACAGCAGCCATGAACAGCCAGAAAAAAGGGACAAAAGCCATTGATGGGAATGGGCTGAGCTGCATGGGAGCCCCCAGGGGGGAAAAAAAAACCAAAAGAAAAAGAACCAGGAAAATCTGGATGTGTCCTGAAGGCACAGCCAGTGCAGAGAATGCAGGCTGAGCCATGGCCACGTTTTGTGCCACAGGAGACACATCCTGGCTGGTCTAAATCTCTTAAAGAAAGAGATTCTACAGCTGACAACTGCATAAAATTATCATTCTTAGTAAGATTTCAAAATAACAAAAAGACTGCAGCTAAATTTTGTGCTCTACAGTACAATTACTCCTTCAGAAACCCTAGGTGAAATACGTACAGACACAGAAATAAAGCATTAAACAGAATTAAAATGAAACTTGCCATGTTTGCAGGCTCAAAACTGAAACTTTTAGACATGTGATATGAAGAGTGCTGTGTGGGCTGACAGAAATCACTCAGTGGGATCCCCCACACCAACCCCTCTGTGGGTTATAGGAACAGGAATTTGGGAGGAGGGCGGCAGGAGTCGATCCCTGGAAATGCCACTGCCCCTGTTCCCAAATGGCAGAGCTCCTGACGGGCTCCAGTGGCACTCAGCACTCACTGAATGCACTCCCCAGAGCTGTGTGGCACTGCAGTGACCAGCCTGCCACAAGCTGTCACACAGGACATGACACAGGTGTCATTTTCTGCCTGCTTCAAGCTCCCAACAGCTTCTCACATGATCATGCATTATAAATGGATGTGCACACAGAAATTCCTGAGCGGCTGCACCCCATGGGGCTGTTCTGGTAGGAAATAAAGGAAATCCAAGGAAGGATGGAGACTATCCTTAGTGCTGTATTCACAGAAATATTTTTTACTGTCTTTTGCAGCAGTAGCCAGATTAAGTTCTAGTTTGGCTTGGGCCCTTCTAATTTCTCCTTGAATAACCTCACAGTGTCCCTGTAGCCCTGCTGGGCTGCCTGCCCTTTCTTCCAAAGGTCACACACCCTGTTTTGTTCCCTGAGCTCCAGCCAAAGCTCTCTGCTCAGCCAGACCAGGCCTTCTGCCCCTCTGGATGTCCTTTAGCACATGGGCATGGATGGCCTGCTCCTGCTGTGCCTTTAGGATTCCTCCTTAAGAATCTCTGTGTCTGCCTGGACCTCTCAGCCCTTCAGGGCTGCCTCCCAAGGGGCTCTGCCAACCCAGCTCTCAAGCACAGTCTGCCCTGCAAAGTTCTGCTGCCACCCCTCCATCTCCCCAGGAACCAGAACCTCTCACCTCAAAACCTCTCCCCAAGAGCCAGAACCTCTGACTTCAAAACCTCTCCCCAAGAACCAAAACCTCTCACTTCATGTTCACTGTGCCCAAGAGCATCTCCAACGACCCCATCACCCACCAGCCCTTCTCTGCTCACCCACAGGGCCAGTGGGGCATCACCAGGGCCTGGTTCCCTCATCAGGGTGAGGAATTACCTCCCACACAACCCAGGAACCTCCTGGATTTTTTCCTCTCTGCTGTGCTGTGTTTCCAGCAGACATTTGGCAAGTTAAAGTCTCCCACAGGAAAAAGGGCATTGATCAAAAGACTTCTCATGGAATATTTCATCTACCTCTCCATCCTGGCTGGGTGGTCTGTAACAGATTCCCACCAGGATATCAGCTTTGCTGGCCTTCCCCAATTCTCAGAACCCCAAAATCCAGCCAGCACTGTGTAAATAGGTCACCTCTGTGAGGATCACTGGGGTGGCACAGGTCAGGATGTACCACACTTCCTGACAGAAACAAGTGATTAATAAAACATTCCTTCCTGCTGAGAACACAGAGTTTGCCACAGAAGTGTGGACAGAACTGCCAATCACCTGAGACATCCAGTTCTTGGACTCAGGTTCATTATCTCCCACTTACATAACCAGCTCTCCCTGGTACATGTGCACATATTCCTCTCTTTTAATTAAAATAGGTACTTTGTGCTCCAAATTCTGAGAGCTGAAGGATTTCAGCACCAGTGTCCTTCCACTCCCTTTGACCAGATAAAGTCTGGCATTTTCTACATCCAGTTCTTTCAGGATGGCCTCTGATTTTGATCTGCAACAATGGAACCTTCTCGATTTTTAAGAGTAGGATCTGCTTTCCAAATCTTTTATTTAATTGTAAATAATAATGCCTCAAGTTATTTTTAAGAGCCTTCGGGGTTTTTCAGATCATATGCAAGTTTCCATGAAGAAAAAAAAAGAAGTGTGAAGGACCTAGAGGCTTAACTAATGCACACAGTAAGCAAAGCAACATCTCAAAACAAGTTAAAATAGAGTAAGGAGGCCAAAAGGACATTAAAGTCTTCCTGCAATCCCAACAAAAATCATACATTCAGTTTCCAAGTGAAACCTTTAGCCTCTTACACAATCTTTAGCCAGGCTGTGGCTGGTTCAAATGGTAATAGTGGCATTGATTTCAGAGAGAGTTTATGGCTCTTTATATATGGCTATAAAACTGAAGGTTTGAAAAATTGAGCATTTGAAGCCTTCAGAATCTTGCTGGCCTTGTTATTCTTCCAAGTGAAGCCTCCAGAGCTTCCCTAAGTGCTGCTCACAACAAGAGCACCTGCTCAGCCCATTAACCTGGGGTGTGTTTTGTACCAGCCTGTTAGAATTTATCTCCAAATAAAGAGAAAAAAAGCCAGCCTGAGACTACATTAAAAATCTCTGCAGTAGATGAAGACATAATTGGGATGGATTTTAAATGCTTCTGTCCCAAAGCAGTGATAAAAGAGAGATCATCAGTTAATTTGTGAGTGAGGGAGAGAAAAAATTATCTCATCTATGTGTATCACTGAGTCTCCAGAGAATTACTTCTTTACTGGGATACTACAGCCTGAAAGCATTTCTAAGAATAGTAACTTCCATCTAAATGCTGCCAGCTGAAGGCTGGAAAAAGCATATCTAACAATAAAAGGAGTGACAAAAATATTCCCAGAGCAGGAATTTTCTCAGGAACACCCGTGGAGGACCAGATTTTTGGCTGCCATAACACAACACAAATTTATAGTACAGGAGGACATGCTGGAGGCTAAAAACATAAAATGAGACAGTCTGAAACCAGAGGAACAGGCACAGACAACAAGACAGCATCCAAGGAACTCATACAGCTAAAACTGGTCTAGATGGGAGAGAGCAGCATCCTGCAAGATGTCAGTGTGGGAATGGAGCAAAGTCACCTCATCTGGAGCACTGCAGGGATTGTCAGGGTGTATTTGGTAAATGGAGCTGGTAAACACAAAAAACATCAACCCTGAAGGTGCTCAGTGCCAGGGATGTCACACTCTTTGACCTCAGCTTGGAGCACAAGTCTGTAACCCAAGAGGAATTTGGCAAATGTCTTTGCTTGCAAAAAGTGTTTGAACTGCCTGTCACAGTCACAAATATGCTGAGAGTCTTGAAATAACCAAGGCACGTTGTGCTAAAGGGATTTCAGCCTATGCCTTGTTTAAAAACTGCTCACAGCTATGAGTATTATTTGGAATAGCTCAAATTCTTTATTTCTCAAATCTGACAGCCATATAGGCTTGTACCTGCTCGTGATTATGCCTGGAAAAGCTGCAGAGCTGTACAAAAGCTTT
This sequence comes from Ammospiza caudacuta, assembly GCF_027887145.1. NCBI lineage: Eukaryota > Metazoa > Chordata > Aves > Passeriformes > Passerellidae > Ammospiza > Ammospiza caudacuta. The sequence continues at coordinate 116,727,005 of NC_080594.1, forward strand.
TAGAGAAAGAACAGCAAAAAAATGTATGCAAAGAGGCCGTGCAAGGAATTTGGGTTTTTTTTCAACAGTAAAGATTGATTTTGCTTTCACAGGTAAACCTTATTTTCAGGGAAATTTCAGCCAGCCTTCCTAAAAATATGGGACTTGATTTAAAGCCTTCCAGACCCCAGGCTTGGTTCAGATATCCTGAGTTTAACAGACACATGCAGTCCGTGTCTGTATTGGTAAATCAAACAGAGCCTGGGCATGGGCCAGGAAAACTGGGAAACAATTTTCTTCCATGCTAAATGGGAAAGCTGCAGCCCAGCAGAGCCAGAGCTTTTGCAGACAGTGTTTGGGCTGTGTAAAAGTCAGTGCAGGGCCCATTCCTGTTAACCCCAGCTGTTTGAGGACTAACAGAGCTGGGCCTGGCACCATTTATTTCATGAGGATAGACACAGCCACAGAGTCTTGGAAAAGTTTGTGGATTTTTGAATGCTGGGGGCCAGAAGATGCACCAGGACCCTCTTATCTACCCTGCTGCCATGAGCTGCTGGGCTCCTCAAGGCTTTGCTGACATTGAGCTGCCTCCAGCCTGCAAGAGTTCAGCATCCTGATGGGAATAATGCATTTACAGAGCATTCAGGCCTCACTCAGGGGTCTGGGACACCCAGATAAATTCACAGTTCTGGCAGAAAGCTCTGCAATTTGCACAAAAGCTCACCAAAGTGTCCAACGTGAGCATCGTGGGTTCATTTTAGGCTGAAAATCCAAACCCATGAAAACTCACATCAGCTTGGAACCAGAATTGCCCCTGCCAAATTCACAGAGGTGAGATACCCAAAATAACATTTTCATTGGTGTTCACAGCAATTGATTCTCATGCTGTGCATGGAGACTTAGGGATGAGGACAAAACTGCCTGGCACAATGAGAGCTGCAGCGTTTCAAGGTCATTTGTGTGTTTTTGGGAGGGTCCCACACAGAGGGTGTTGCAGATGCAATGAACACCTCTGGATGAGGCAGCCACAGGTGTTTTAACACAGCAGCCTATTTATTCCACTAGGATAGACACAGCCATGGAGTCTTGGAAATGTTTGTGGATTTTGGACTGCTGGGAGCCAGAAGATGCACCAGGTCCCTCTTATCTACCCTGCTGCCATGAGCTGCTCAAGGGTTGGCTGACATTGGGCTGCCTCCAACCTGCAAGAGTTCAGCATCCTGATGGGAGTAATGCATTTACAGAGCATTCAGGCCTCTGGGACACCCAGATAAATTCACAGTTGTGGCAGAAAGCCCTGCTATTTGCACAAAAGCTCACCAAGGTGTCCAGCATGAGCATGGTGGATTCATTTTGATGGAAAAAATGAAACCCAAAAAAATCAAACTCATGAAAATTCACATCAGCTTGGAACCAGAATTGCCCCTGCCAAATTCACAGAGGTGAGATACCCAAAATAACATTTTCATTGGTGTTCACAGCAATTGATTCTCCTGCTGTGCATGGAGACTTAGGGATGAGGACAAAACTGCCTGGCACAATGACAGCTGCAGCGTTTCAAGGTCATTTATGTGGTTTTGGGAGGGTCCCACACAGAGGGTGTTGCAGATGCAATGAACAACTCTGGATGAGGCAGCCACAGGTGTTTTAACACAGCAGCCCAAGCTTTGATCTGTGGACAGCTCTTGCACTCCTTTAACAATCACTTTAGGGACAGATCCTGCTTGCACAATTTCATTAAAAATAAGCCTTGGAGTGCTCTGATTTTTTTTCAGTGGCAGGAGGTAGATCAAACAGATAATGAACAGAGCTAGTATCCCAAAATATCACAAATACTAAGGATTTAAAGACACTGCAAAAGAATATTTTTTTCAACCATTCAGTGACAGCTTGACCGTGTCTAACTGCATGTGCTATCCAGTGCTGCTTCCAATTGGAAGGTTAATGCAGATTCAGAATCTGCCTTTTCCTCCTATCATTACAGTTTTCAGATATGAGACCAGCTCGACAAGTAAAGCACCAGAATTCTAAATTCAGACAGAAACAAAAATAATTACTTGAATCGCTTTAGGCTTCTTTTTAAAAAAGTATCCATATTAAAAAGATATCTTTACCTTATTAATACATTTACAGACTTTTAGCCAGAAGGGGGTAATTCTGTGGAAAAGAATTGCAAAATAATACATAGAAAACTGCAAAGATGAAATTTAAAAAGATGAGATAATCTTATTTTCTTTGCATTTCTCATTTTGCATCTCACTACCTTGTCAACTAGAGATGACATGACACTATTCTGGCCACCAGGATCCTGGAGACCTTATCCCAAAATTGGTTTTCATAAGGAAAGCTCCTGCAGCCAGGTTTCTTGTGACAGTTACACTGCATCTGCATTGATATCCTGTGGTGTAAAATTCCCTTCTATAGTTCTTCTTCCTAGTTAAAGCTAGAAAGTGTAATGAAAACATGACCCAACCCAACTGGACTGATTGGCTTAACACTGGATGTCCACTATCCCATTGTGGCTCTCCATGGGCTCGGTCAGGACAGCATCTGGCTGTCCCCAGCCTGGGGACCAGCCTGCCACAGTGAGACAATGTCAAGTGCCCTCTATTTGATGTCTAAAGTTCTCCTACTGCCTCGGTTCAGCTGCTTCTCCTTTACCTCTCTGCTCGGATTTTGTATCTGAGCACAAAATAGGCAATCAGGCGCAGAGAGAAGAAGAAAATCCCAAGAACGATGAAGTCCAGGTAAAGTTTGGCATTTTCTACGTCCAGTTCTTTCAGGATGGCCTCTGATTTTTGGAAGTGGCAGGTGTCATCTTTGTCACAGTGCAGATCTTCTCGGTCCAGTCCGTAGATGGAGAGGATGACGCCTTCGAACCCGTATCTGGAGGGAGGAAGGAGGGATTACAAGGAAAATCCTGGTGGTCTGGTGGGAAGTGCAACACAAGCCCTGTGAGAGCTCAGCTAAAACGCTGAGGGGGTCAATATTGCTCTGACACATCTGTCTTGGGGCAAGTTCTATCCCTGCTGCAATCGGGCACATCACGTGTCACGGGCATCTTATGTAAGAGGGAACAAGGGCAGGAGCTTTGCCTTTAATGCTTCCAGTTGGTGCACAGAGCAATTTCTCCAAAAGAAAAATGTTAATTCAGAAAGCAGCACGATTTCAGCTCATATTCAGAAATTTCCCATTTAAAATTGACATCATTATTTTACTTTTTTTTTTTTTTTAATAAGCCACAGGGATACAATTGTGGCTTGAAGTCAGAAAAATGTTAAAACCAGCATCAGTCTAGAACATCCCTTCTCCTTCCCTCAGTACATTTACAGTTTCACTGATAATGTTCCAAATATTTGCTTTTGCAAGGAGATAAATCATCATGGATCGAATGCTAGTGCACAGAGCAATTTCTCCAAAAGAAAAATATTAAATGAGAAAGCAGCAGCACGATTTCAGCTTATGTTCAGAAATTCCTCATTTAAAATTGACATAATTATTTTGCCTTTTTTTTTTAATAAACTAGAGGGATAAAATTATGGCTTGAAGTCAGAAAAATGTTAAAACCAGCATTAATCTAGAATGTCCCTTCTCCTTCCCTCTGTACATTCACAGTTTCACTGGTAATGATCCCAGTATTTGCTTTTGCAAGGAGATAAACCATCATGGATCTCATGCCTATGAAAGCTCCCTCTTTGTGGCTCCAGGAGACCCCACACGAGCCAGGCAATGATTTAAGGCCTCACCTTGAATTCTAAGTATTAATTCAGGGGGTGCAGTCTCATTATCTTTGATAGCAATCTGTGTAAGACCTCACTTGGCAACAAAGAGGATTTTTTTTTGCCTGGGATTTCTCAGTGCAGGGTGGGGAAATGGGGAATGGGAAAATTCCCCTCTCCTAATTTCAGCTAAAACCATTTCAGTCTCTAGTCTAAACTATCCCTCCAGAGGTTTCCTGGTGGGAATTGCCCCATCCTAAGACAGCCGAGTCAGACACAGGCACAGGCACTATAAGGTGCCTATGGATCCTAAAGCAGCAGTTTAAATTAGAGGCGACACAAATCCTGTGCCTCTTGTGCCAGTGCTACTGCAAAACTTAAAGCCAGGCCTTTATCTAACAAACCTATCTGGGATACATCAGTGAATTATACATTTTCTTCCAAAATGAGGTGCTGGCATCAATTTCTCAGTTGGTGATGCCCCCATTATTCCATACATTCACTACTGCAAAATTCAGGAAGATTTCCACGCTGTGCAATCCCACTAAATTCAAAGGGACTGACATGGAATTGTGGCCAGAAAACCTGTTCCTATTTATTTCACAACATCCACAACTTAAAATGCAGAGAGAGAATGTGGTTTACATCACATGTATGAGTGTGTTTACACTCTAAGAGAACATGCTGTGAACAGTCCCTCTGGCACCCAAAATAACCAAGCAAGCAAGCAAGCAAGCCAAGGCAAACAAGCAGCATGTCCAGATGGGAGGATGAAGGGCTCCCCAGCAGTACCTGACATAGGAAATGTAGGACATCCACTGGAGGTATGTTGGGATGGTGTCAAAGCTGACAAAAAACCCAGAGAACAGCAGGACTGGGATGGCAGTAACTGGGCCCACAAAGGTTGCTACCTGTGCAGAGAAGGAACAGAGTGTCTCTTGTCAGAAAAACAGAGAAAAAGTAAAAATTAACTTCCTCTTCTATGACTCCTAGGAATAATTCTACTGCCCCAAATTATTACTAGAAAATTGATTTTTTTTTTTTCTTGTGAGGGGAAGAGCAGCAGCACAGGGCTCATGCAGTAAGGCTATGCTGGTCTCCTCAGGGTAGCAAAGAGAGGGAATCAAGTGTTCTACTGCTGAAAGCTTGACAGCATCGATGCATATTGAGGTCAGAATCATCTGTGGAATGGTCACCTCAGCACATCTCCTGCCAGGAGTTACATGGCCAGCTTCCAGCCATGCCAACAGCTGACACTCTCCCTTCCTTTGCAGAAATTTGGGTTATGAGCAGCCTTTTCCTACCTTTCCTTCAACAGCTTTTTTGGACGTGTATGGAAGAACCTTCTCCTGAGCTACCGTGGAAAGTTTCCAGTTTGTGGGGATGCAGAAACACATCAGTCCTGCAGTTCCCAGGACCTGCCCAGTCTGGGATGGACAGCAAGTGAGAACCCACCCCAGGAGGGGCAGGCACAGCCCCTTCAGGTGGGGCAGGACCTTCAGAGCCTCCCATCCAGGGCAGGTCTGTGCTCTGGGTTGAGGGGGGAGCAGCAAGAGCTCTGCTACAGCAAGGAACTTTCTGCCTGTCACCTCTCAACAAACATCCTGGGGACACAGCAGTGGGACAGGGAGCAGAGTTAGGGCACAGCAGAGCTCCCGTGAGACCACAAAACACCATCAGAACTGTTTTAAGTTGTAAAATGTAGCTGCGTGTGTGTATTCTATCCCCATCTGTCAGAGCTGGGGCAGTTCTCTGCTGGTCCTGGGCAGTTTTTCCTTTCTCTCTCCCACAGCCAACCCTCCCTGCAGGAGATCTCTGCTGTCCATGGCCACTGAGTGTCCCTGCAGGGCTGATCCAATCCCAGCATCCCATGGGGAGATGCTCCGCCCAGGGGAGGAGCCAAGCATTCCTGCCTGGATCCAATCTGGGCCTGGCACAGCACGGCAGCCTTTGCCCCCTGCATTGCCAGAGGAGCAGCTTTCTGCTGCCCTGCATGGCCAGAGGGAGCCCAGGCCCATCTGCAGCAGCCCTGGAGCTGCAGAGGAAAACTCCCCCCTTGTGCAGGATCCCTGCTGCAGCAGAGCCACAGCTGGCACTGCAGGAGGGCTGAGCCCCCCTGGCATGGGGCTGGGACACCCCCTGACACACGGGGACAGGGACTGGCAGTGGGTTTTTTTTTGTTATTTGTACTATTGCATTTGTATTTTTAATTTTTCTATTAAAGAACTGTTATTCATATTCCCATATCTTTGCCTGAAAGCCCCCTTAACTTCAAAAATATAATAATTTGGAGGAAGGGGGTTTACATTCTCCATTTCAAGGGAGGCAGGAGGGCTGCAGCCACCATAGAATGGGACTGCTGTCACCACCCCGACCCACAGGCTGTCAGGTCCTGTTCTGACTCTGTCAGTGGTTTGTCTTGGTTTTTTGAGGGTTTTTTTTGCTTTGTTTTGGGGTTTGTTGTTGTTTGTTTGTATTATTGCATTTGTATTTATATTTTTTCCCTAATAAAGAACTGTCATTTCTATTCCCATATCTTTGCCTGAGAGCCTCTTAATTTCAAAATTATAATAATAATTCAGAGGGAGCGGGTTTACATTTTCCATTTCAAGGGAGGCAGGAAGTCTGCAGCCACCATGGAATGGGATTGCTGCCACCACCCTGACCCACAGGCTCTCAGGGCCTGTTCTGACTCTGTCAGTGTTTTGGGGGTTTTTTTTGTTTTGTTTTTTTTGTTGTTGTTGTTGTTGTTTTGGTTTTGTATTATTGCATTTGTATTTTTATTTTTTCCCTAATAAAGAAGTGTTATTCCTTCCCCCACATCTTTGCCTGAGAGCCCCTTAATTTCAAAATTATAATAATAATTAGGAGGAGGGGGTTTACATTCTCCATTTCAAGGGAGGCGGGAGAGCTTCAGCCACCACTGAATGGCACTGCTGCCACCATCCTGACCCACAGGCTGTCAGGTCCTGTTCTGACTCTGTCAGTGGCTTGTCTTGGTTTTTTGCTTTGTTTTGGGTTTTTTTGTTGTTGTTTGTTTGTATTATTGCATTTGTATTTATATTTTCTTCCCTAATGAAGAACTGTCATTCGTATTCCCATATCTTTGCCCGAGAACCCCTTAATATCAAAATCATAATAATTAGGAGGGAGGGGGTTTATATTCTCCATTTCAAGGGAGGCAGGAGGGCTGAGCCACCATGGAATGGGATTGCTGTCACCACCCTGACCCACAGGCTGTCAGGGCCTATTCTGACTCTGTAAGAGGGTTTTTTTGTTTCTGCTATTGCATTTGTATTTTTATTTTTTCCCTAATAAAGAACCACCACCCTTCTCCAGGATCCCTGCTCCACCAGAACCACAGCTGGCACTGCAGGAGGGCTGCAGCCACCATATCTTTGCCCGAGAGCCCCTTAATTTCAAAATTATAATAAATCATAGGGATGAGGTTTACATTCTCCATTTCAAGAGAAGCTCCCGCCTTCCTCAGCAGACCTGCCTTTCCAAACGAGGACAAGTACCTGCAGGGATGTGGATGCTGCCCCTATGAGCAGGCCCAGGGACTGAGCCACCAGGGACGTCATGGTGCCCAGGGCGGCGAAGAGCACGAAGCGCAGCGCGTCCGAGGGCTGGGAGGTCATCCAGTACACGATGCTGCAGTAGGCCACAGGGAACATGATCTGCAAGGACAGGCACTGGCAGTGAGCCCCTGGCAGCCAGGCACTCACTGACACCCTGAGTGACACAGAAACGTGGGGGCTGTCACAGACACATTTCATGAAAAATCCTTTCTTTGGGTTTTTTCTCCTGAGAAGCTGGGAGGCCTCAGGAACACTAATGATTATCTGCTGCTGTGGAATGCAACAGGTGCATCTGTGATTGGTCTCATGTGGTTGTTTCTAATTAATGGCCAATCACAGTCAGCTGGCTCGGCTCTCTGTCCAAGACACAAACCTTTGTTATCATTCCTTCTTATTCTATTCTTAGCCAGCCTTCTGATGAAATCCTTTCTTCTATTCTTTTAGTATAGTTTTAATGTAATGTGTATGATAAAATAATAAATCAGCCTTCTGAAACATGGAGTAAGATCCTCGTCTCTTCCCTCATCCTCGGACTCCTATGAACACTGTCACAGGGGGGTTCCCATTAATCCACAGCTCTCAGCCTTTCCATGACATGACAGGTGGAGGATACCTGTCTTTCTGCTTGGGCATTTAAAAAAGGATTCCACTCCCAACCCTTCACCCTCCTATGTCTCAGACATAGTTTATGAAAAATCCTTTTGCTAGGATTTTTTCTCCTGAGAAGCCTCAGAGGAAAAGACAAACATTGATTATCTGCTGCTGTGGAATGCAACAGGTGCATCTGTGATTGGTCTCATGTGGTTGTTTCTAATTAATGGCCAACCACAGTCCAGCTGTCTCAGACTCTCTGGTCAGTCACAAGATTTTATTAACATTCCATTCTTTTCTATTCCTTTCTAGCCTTCTGATGAAATCCTTTCTTCTATTATTTTAGTATAGTTTTAATATATCATTTTCTTTTAATATAATATATATCATAAAATAAATCAGCCTTCTGAAACATGGAGTCAAGATTCTCATCTCTTCCCTTGTCCTGAGTCCCCACCAAACTGCCTGGAATGAGGCTTGGAGTGACTCGGGGCTGCCCCCATCACTCTGCACAGCTCCTGAAAGGTGCCTGTGCTCACCTGGGGCTGGGCTCTTGCTCCAGCAGCACTGACACACCCAGAGCACACAGCCTCAAGCTGCACCAAGGGAAATACAGGGTGGAGAGCAGGGAAAAGGTTTTTCCAGCAAGGGTGAGAAAGTTCTGGAATGGCTGCCCGGGGAGGTGGTGGAGTCCCCATCCCTGGGTGTGTTTAACAAAGCCTGGATGTGGCACTGGGGGCCAGGGTTCAGTTGGGCTGTTGGGGCTGGGTTGGACTCGATGATCTTGAAGGCCTCTTCCAACACAGTGATTCTGTGAATTCATTCTGTGAATTCTGATTCGTCCCTGAAGCTTCACCAGACATATCTGGACATTTTCCTCACTATTCCAATGGATAAAATACCAGTACTAATCTTCCTGGCAAGAGGGTTTGTCGTTCATGAACTGAAATTATTTCTGTTTTATTGAAGAGTAGAGCATGTACCTGGAAAGGAACATCAGCCATGGTCTTGGCCAGGTAATAGGCTTTCAGGCTGTACCAGTAGTTCAGATGCTCTCTGAGAAATACTCCCATCTCAAGGGGAACTGCAGAGAACACAGATTATTCTGTCAGATTGGCAGGGTGCAATGCTGCTTCACATAAAAACAACACGAATGTTGTTGTTAAACACATAAAAACAAGATTTTTGTTTTACCCTAATAAAGAACTGTTATTCCTACTGCCATATCTTTGCCCAAGAGCCCCTTAATTTCAAAATTATAATAATTCAGAGTGATAATCTAATCCTGCACTGCTGCAGTCCCAGGGTGGGACTGAAACTCCCAGGTTTGACAGGGCAGCAAAAGTTCCAGTGATTTGTAATGAGATATAAAAGGCCAGCCCCTAGAGCTGCTCACTGTTGAGACTATGGACCAATCTACTCAGGTGATCTGAACCTCCTTTAAAGAGGATTTTTCAATTTAAAGTGGTGTCAAAACTTAAAGAACTTGGTTATTCTTTGTGGTCCAACAGGGAATCCAAACTAACAGCACTCCCAGAGCAGGTGTGAAGCAGTCCATTCTGCAGGAGTTTGTTTCTGACACCACATGAATGAGCTGATTTTATGCAGGAATCATAACCTGGAAGCCCCAGAGAAATTACTGCATCCTCCCTAAGTCCAACCACGAGCTCAGGGTATGGCTGAGCTGCACTGGGATAAGGAGAAATTCCAGTCCAGGACTGTGACACTGAACTGTCTGTGCTGGAAAACACTGGGAAAACTGAGCAGGGAGCAGTGCCACTGGCCAAGCCTCCTCCTGCTTGCACAGTGGTGCTTCTGTGGGCATAAAGTTTATCCCCCCACCTGTTTTAGAGGCAGAATCCCAAGTCAAATGCTGTCTTACACCAACCCAGACACATTCCAGCATTCCAGCTGTCGCAGACATCTTTTCATGAAAAATCCTTTCCTTAGGATTTTTCCTCCTGAGAAGCTGGGACGCCTCAGGAACAAAATGTAAACAATGATTATCTGCTGCTGTGGAATGCAACAGGTGCATCTGGGATTGGTCTCATGTTGGATGTTTGTAATTAATGGCCAATCACAGCCAGCTGGCTCGGACTCTGTCTGAGACACAAACCTTTGTTATTTCATTCTTTCCTTGCTATTCTTAGCTAGCCTTCTGATGAAAACCTTCCTTTTATTTTTTTAGTATAGTTTTAATGTAATATATATCATAAAATAATAAATCAAGCCTTCTGAAACATGGAGTCAGATCCGCATCTCTTCCCTCATCCTAACACCCCTGTGAATACCATCACATCCAGCACCCCCTCCCCGTGCTGTGACACAGCACCAGCACTCACAGGTGAGGACAGTGGGCATGAGAGCAGCAAACATGAGGAACAGCATGGAGAAAAAGAGGAACCCCGAGTTGCTGAGGACTTTCTTGGCCTCATTGCCAATGCCCAAGTAGAGCAATCCGATGAGCAGCCCAATGCCAATGTGCGAGGTGATCCTCAGGTGTGTCAGGACCTGTGGTAAGCAAAGAGTGGCATTAATCAGGGAGCCTGGGCTCAAAAACAGTGACAGTGGGGCTGAAACTGGATAGATTGCAGGAAAGGAGCGCTTAGGTCCAGAAAATCTTATATAGAAACCATTGCATGGCTTGGGTTGGAATGTCACAGACACATTTTCTGAAAAATCCTTTCCTTAGGATTTTTCCTCCTGAGAAGCTGAGAGGCCTCAGGAACAAAATGTAAACAATGATTATCTGCTGCTGTGGAATGCAACAGGTGCATCTGTGATTGGTCTCATGTGGTTGTTCCTAATTAATGGCCAATCACAGCCCAGCTGGCTCAGACTCTGTCTGAGACACAAGCTTTTGTTATCATTCCTTCTTTTTCTATTCTTAGCTAGCTGATGAAATCTTTTCTTCTATTCTTTTAGTACAGTTTTAATATAATATATATCATAAAATAATAAATCAGCCTTCTGAAACATGGAGTCAACATTCTCATCTCTTGCCTCTTCCTCAGACCCCTGTGAACACAGTCACATTGGAAGGTTAAAGATCACCAAGTTCGATGCCCTGCCATGAGAAATGTTCATTTCCTATTGGGTGACAAAAATTTTGAGCTTCCCACAAGAATTTCTTCCAGGTAATACAGGCAGGAACTGCAAATGCTGCAAGCTGAAATCTTCCTGTCTGACAATATCATGGAGCCACTGGCTCCTATTCACCAGGGGAAAAAGACTTTCTGACTAAAAGATAAATTTCCCCAGAGCAGAGGAGAAGCAGAAAAGGCATTTCAGGCTTGTGTAGACCCAAGTAACTTCATCAGGAATAAATTAGCTTTCTGTGCCTTCTCTGCAACACAGAATTCCCACAAGAGGCTTGGAAGAACAAAAGAAATAATAACATTGGGAACAACTGCAAGCCTTTAGAGTCGAGTAGGAAAAAAATATATTAAAAACAACATTGTCCTTCAATCTGTGCATCAGCAAATCAGTTACAGTTTCTCCTGATTTTAATTCATTAACTTAATTAATCCTTGTTGACAAATGTGCTTATAAAAAACAAAAAGGGAGAACAAGTTGTAGCAAAGTAAATTTTTTATCTACTGATTTTCTGTCTCCAAAAATGAAGATTTTAAGTGGTAACATTACAGCACACTGAAGTTATTATCTCTGCCATCCTGAATTTTCTGGAAAACCTAATTTTGTGACACAGCAATACAACTTCCCACTCACTTTTCAGTAGGATTAGTAACTGTATAAGAGACCTGCCAGCACAGAGGGGATTTCAACTTTGGGTTTTTAGGCCAGGTGCTTCTGTGCAGAAAGCTGTCATTGACAATGAAGATGGCAGAGCTAACAGCAAGGCTGAGAGATCAGCCTCTTCCCTTTGGAATTCTGTGATAATTCATGGCTGGGCTGCTGGACAGGACCTTTGAGGAGCCTCACACCCAGCTGGACAGACCTTTATGGCCACAAAAGTTATTATAACTCATTCTTACCGAGTCCCTCATGATGGTGAGGAAAGTCCTTTTGAAGAGGATGCAGAACTGGGTGAGGCAGCTGGCAGAGAAGCTGTGGCAGCCTTCTGTGGAGGAGGAGTCCTGCAGAAACACAGACAGAACAAACCCCTTGCTCTGCAGCCCTGCTTCTCAATCACAAGAGCCCACTCACATCAGCTGAGTGCGCCCAGAGCCCCCTCCACCTAGGGAGGGTTTAAATGGGCTAAACCATGACACTCCCCCTGCAGAGTGCACAAATACCTCCTCAGAGGGCCGGTGCCACAGGAAGGGGTTCAGCTCGTGCTCCCCAGGCACGTCTCTCTTGTAGTCGGAGTCACAAATCCTCTCCCTGACCGCCCTGACCAGGCGGCTGCTCTGGTCCCCGTACTCGCCCGAGGCCACCTCCATCACTGAAACACACAACCCGGCGTCACTGCCCTGCTGGCACAGACATCTTCTCATGAAAAATCCTTTCTTTGGGGTTTTAACTCCTGAGAAGCTGGGAGGCCTCAGGAACAAAATGTAAACAATGGTTATCTGCTGCTGTGGAATGCAACAGGTGCATCTGTGATTGGTCTCATGTTGGTTGTTTCTAATCAATGGCCAATCACAGTCAGCTGGCTCGGACTCTCTGTCCAAGCCACAAACCTTTGTATTCATTCTTTCCTTTCTATTCTTAGCTGGCCTTCTGATGAGAACCTTTTCTTCTATTCTTTTAGTATAGTTTTAATGTAATATATATCATAAAATAATAAATCAGCCTTCTGAAACATGGAGTCAGATCCTCATCTCTTCCCTCATCCTGGGACCCCTGTGAACACCGTCACACTTTGCAAAGGTTGAAATTTCTGCTTTGCAATGGTTGAAATTACTGCTTTACATAGGGGAATTTACAAATTACTGCTTTGCAAAGGTTGAAGTTACTGCTGACCACATACAAGCCTTGTTGTTAAATCCCCAATGCACTACCAAAACCAGATTTTAAATTTTTAAATACATTTAAATTTTAAAAAATTTAATTTATCTTTCCATAAATCTTCAGAGAGATCTCCTCATCCTGGAAGTTAAATGAAGTTCAGAGGAAACACAGTGAATACAGAAAATAGACAGTCTATTTTTGTGTCACTTTCTTTTTTTTTTTTTTTTTTAATTAAGAACCACACTGAAAAAACTCTCAATGCTCTAAGTTGTACTACTGGCCAAGATAAAAAGAAAATAAGCAGAATACTGACGCCACTTTAAAAAGTTACTATTAGTTACTATGAAACACTAAAGAATACACTTTATCTTTCATTTCCTGAACCTGGACTTCTAACAGAGAGAAATATGCGCTAAATTGTACCACTAGGTGGCATTCAAATTACTTTGGGAAAAAAAAATCTGATTACTTTTATTTTGGTGCATAAATGGACAAAGCACATAAGAGTACATGCACAGAAGTATAAATCAGTCCATGGTTCCCTTTACCCTGAAGGTGATAAAAATATAAAATGATAAACTACAAAATAAATGAAATAAACCATTCAATCGGTCCTTACCAAAATCTGCTGGGTTGTGGTAGGTTGGACAATTCAGCCCCAAATCTCTCAAGTAAGGGACAAGGTTCGTTACCTTCCCACGGTAAATGCACTGACCTTGACTTAGAACATAGAGCTGGAAAACAAGAAGAAAAGAAAAAAAAAAAGAAAAAAAGTAATAAGAAAAAATGTGAAGTTGTCTCAACCAAGAATAACCAAGTTCTTTAAGTTTTGACACCACTTTTAATTGAAAAATCCTTTTTAAAGAAGGTTCAGATCATCTGAGTAGACTGGTCCATAGTCTCCACAGTGAAAAGAAAAAAGAAGAAAAAGAAAATAGAAGAAAAAGAAACAAGAAAAAATGTGAAATAGCATCAAAATATTTGAACCTGTTGCCTGATAACATCTCCTTGTCCCTGTGGGAAAAACAGCCTGGGGAGATCTGTCACCACTCGAAATTAACTTTGCATGGAATCACAACTAATGGAAAATTCAATGCCTGGAGCTGGAATTCTGCACACACGGCCTGCAGGACTTCAAACACATTAACACAGAAACACACTCATTGCAGCCCTTGGCACATGCTGAAAATAGGCAAGGAGCTGGAGAGCCAAGCCATCTAATTTCCACACATTGTGGATATTTTGGGCAGGGATGGAAGGAGAGCTGGGCAGAACAGCAAACAGCTCCATCACTCTCACTTTTAGCCACGATTTGGACTTTAAATAAACGTCCCTGCCAGACTGGCAATCTGCAAGAGTTTGTTCACCTGTGGTGGTGGAGGTTTTCTCTCAGCTCTCACAGCACTAATCTAAATCCTCTGACAAGACTAAAATACATTTTTTATATCTAATCCAAACACACATGGTCCACATGCCATTGTTGGCTTAGAGAGAAGTTCTCCAACTGACTTAATTTCAATTAATTTTCAATACTAAATTCAGTTATTATTATTATTTCATGTGAATTAACTCCTCAATCCACACCTGTGTATCTAGGATACACAGATCTATTGCAGACATTGACACTGCAGCTCTCCTGCTTTTATATTGCTCTAATTTTCTTCAGTGCAAGGAGCAGTGCTGGGTGAAGGCATCACAATCACCAATAATCATGATTTCACAAACCTAACAGCAAGATTCAAACATTCCACATAAATAAAGGAAACAGGCAGAGAAGAAGGAAAAAACATAATAAAGAAGTATATTTTGCTGTTATTTATTTAATTTGTTTATATGATTTGAAGCCATCATTCAGAATTATTCATGTTTTTGATTAAAGAGGTGGTTATGCCTTTTGATTAATTTTTTTTGTTTTGAGGGGTTTTGATGGTTTTTTGATTAAAAGGTGGTCATGCCTTGAAAGCATAAGCACCCTGAACTACAGATGAAGAGAAAATTTGAGAGCAATACCTGGTCAAAGAGCTCAAACAGCTTTGCACTGGGCTGGTGAATCGTGCAGATGATGGATCTGCCACCCTGGGCCAAAGCCTTCATCAGAGAGACCACCTGAAAACATGATGCACTGTCCAAGCCACTGGGAAAAATAAAACACAACAAGTTTGTTATCCACAGGCACCACTCAAAACCAGCACATACATGGTATCCCTTTATTATCCTTTTACATATTTTCTCTTTATCAGTTTCATTTTATCATATGCCAACCTTATGCTTGTACTTCTCCATCAGGCTTTTAATTAAGTTGCAAGCATGCCTGAGAATGAAAAAGAGTATTCTCAAAGTGCCTTAAGGGACTTCTGCATTTTAGGGCTGCAGATTTAAATGCTCCCAGCTTTAATGAACAGATACATATTCATAGCTTTGCCAGCCTCCTCCCAGGCTGATCACATTCATTACCAAAAGTCACATTTTAAAACGTTTACATTCAAGCAGTCTTTGCTGGAAAAATAAAATCCATGCCACAATATTTTCCTCTCTCTCTTTTCCTTCCATTCCTTCCAGTTTGTGAATGCTTTTACTTACAGCCCTACAATCCAGCAGTTTGTGTCTGCTTTAAATATTATTTAGAGCCCCACAGTCCAGCAGTTTGTGTCTGCTTTAAATGTTTCTTACAGCCCCACAGCCCAGCAGTGACCCAGGGCACCAAGAACCCAAATCAAATTATTTCTTGGCCTAATTCAGTGCTTGCAGACAACACAAAATGAGCTTTTTCCAAGAACTTAGAGGGGAATAGCTTTTCTGTAGCTCTGTTCTATTATCAAAACCATCTTTGCCTGTGTTTGATTTTTGGCCTTGCAGTACCTGGTGGGTTCATCAAAGAACATGACAGGGGGGTTGTTCACCAGCTCCAGAGCAATGGCCAGGCGCTTCCTCTGGCCCCCAGAGAGGCTCCCAGTCCTTGTGTTGGCACAGGTCAGCAAACCAAGGGCTGTCAGGATTTCCTTCACCTGGAGGGAGCAGAACATTCCAGAGTGTTGGAACATGAAAAACCTCCAGCCCCTTCGCTGATTTTCATGTTGGCTGCAGACCAGCTCACAACTTTGTTTCACCACCCACATAAAGCCTTTTTCCATTTAATGTCGTAGACATCTTTTATGAAAAATCCTTTCCTTAGGACTTCTCCTCCTGAGAAGCTGGGAGGCCTCAGGAACAAAATGTAAACATTGATTATCTGCTGCTGTGGAATGCAACAGGTGCATCTGTGATTGGCCCATATTAGATATTTCTAATTAATGGACAATCACAGCCCAGCTGGCTCGGACAGAGAGCCCGAGCCACAAACCTTTGTTATCATTCCTTCCTATTCTATTCTTAGCTAGCCTTCTGATGAAACCTTTTCTCCTATTCTTTTAGTATAGTTTTAATGTAATATATATCATAAAATAAAAAATCAGCCTTCTGAAACATGGAGTCAGATCCTCATCTCTTCCCTCATCCAAGAACCCCTATGAACACTGTCACAATCTAATGTATTTATTAGTCATTTATTAGACTCAGTGTTAACAGGGTTTTTTTTTCTGCCATTTACTGTTTTAACCCAAATTCTGCTTGCTTGTCCTGCATGACCTCACTCAGTGAGGAGGTGAAAAAGGAAATCAGCTCTTCTGTAGCTGTGTATTTATGGGTATGGCACTGACATCAAAAGAGCTCTGCAGCATGTGAGGGGTTCTTACACAGTGAAACCAAGAAGATTCTTTCAGTGAGCTCTGGGGCTGTCTCTGCAAGGGATCTACAACAAAACCCAGTGGTTTCTGTGGAGCAGTGACCTGCTTTATCTCATCTCCTCTCCACAGTCTCCTATTTCAAGTGCAGCCATTGATTTCAGGTGTTTTCATTCCACTCAGGGTCAATGCAGTTGTCACAGGGACTCTCAGATGTTTGGGATTCCCTCAAGGCACAGCCTCAGGAAGGGCACAGCTTGTCCTAGGGCTTTTGGAGCAAAAGGAGAACAATCCCAGGCTCTAGCATTTGTTTCAATGATTGTAGATCTGGGCTGGTATTCCTATATAAGGGAAATGGCTCTTTGGCTTCAATAAAAGCATGGACACAAAAATGAGAGAATTCATGAGCTACATTGCTCATGCAATTAACAGTGAAAGCATGGACCCAAAAATGAGAGAATCCATGAGCTACATTGCTCATTCAATTAACAAACTCCAACACTTCAGAGGCAGAAAGCAGCCCAGACATTTAATACTTCACTGAAGTTTAGGAAACAGAGCCCACCATTTGTCAAAGCATCAAATGCTTGGATGGAGAGAGTTTTCCAGACAGGATGCCTGACCTGGTGAAAACTGGTGGCACTAACCAGGGCCTGACCCTTTGCTTGTCCTGATTTTGATTTCCAGGAGTTCACTCTCCCAGAAAGGGGGAATAAAAAAATAACAAAACCCACTAAGCCTTGTTTCTCAAAAGAAGAAGCCCAACTACCTCATTCCCTTTATTTCTGGGAAGGGTAAACAGGACTCAGGCAGCACAAGCAAGGACAGCTAGAAACACAAACTGTGGTTCACCTGAGGATTTTCATTGTCCCTGCTTTAAACAGAGTCTGCAATCCTGCTAGCACAAGTGTATAAATTCATAACATTTTTCTGTGATAAACATTTACACTCCAATTTACAACAACAAAATGAATTATCTTCTGCACAGGCCAGTAACATGAACTAGAAAATTCTTCTAACATGTGTTGAATAAACACAGCACAGATTTTAACTCAAAGAGCTGCTTGTAATTACAGTGACAGTGTGAACAAGTGAATTAACTTGCTTGGCCTAACTTCACTAAAGTGTAAATGAACTAAAGCTTCCAAAGCACAATTAAGTTAACAGCTGTTTCTATATAAATTTATTTTCCAATAAGAAAACAACCTGTGTTTGTTTTCTGCACAACAAGTTGATTCCTGCAAGTTTCCCTTTCTGATTTTTCAAGGGTTCTTTTGAGTCTGAAGAAATGCCCAATTGCTCCAATTAGGAAATAAACACAGAGAAAGGACAGTCACAAAAGCAGCTGATCTACCTAGGGAATTGCCATAGTTTTCATATTTCAGGAAAAGTTCTGCTTTTCCCCATGGATTAGAGGAGCAGAGTCCCTAGTGCAGGTCCAGCTGGGTGATTGATCTCACCCCACATGAGATGCACACTGGAGAACCCAAGGTGCATTAACAGGAATCCTGCAGAACCTGGGGATTTGTTCCAGTAAACCTTTCACAATTTTCCAGTCTTGTGCTGAAAGCAGATTTCATGGAGACTGCAGTGAACATTCCCTCCTAATGCACATGTCAGCCTAGAGAATATGAATTATTCTGTCACTCCAAGTCCAGTGCAGTTCAGTGTTAGATTAAAAATGACTGCTTCACAGAGCTCACTTCTTGGCATCCCCAAATTCCAGTTTGATGGGCACTGTACATACCATTTCTCTCCTCCCTTCATCTTTCTCTTGAAGTTTCAGATGAGCAGATACCTGGAATGCAAAACAATGGAATTTGATTTTTGAGCTGGTCTGAAGCACAGCCACCACTCAGAGGAGATGTCTCAGGCCCAGCACTCCAAGGTACCACTTAAACAACTCCTTTCAACCCAGTCAGAAAATCTGAACTGGAACTACAATATTCCAGTCACAAGCATCACATTTTTCTGTGCAGTAAATAACTGAGTTTAATTTGACTTAGGCAAAGCACCCAACAGAAAATGTATTAGAAAAAATACCATCCACCACCCATTCTGCAACTCAAAGAGCTTTACAGGAAGATGGGAAAGTGACATATTTTGCACACCCAAAAACTTCCCAGATAATCCCAGAAACACAGTTTATTTGTGCTTCATTCTCACTGTAAGGATAAATGAACTCTGCCATTCTCCAGCATGCAAACAAGTGAGCAGAGAAATAAATAATCTTGTGAAAGATGTCATCTGCTGTCCTGAAAGGCAGCTCCACAAAACAACATGTTTAACCTTTATTAAAAGCAATTAAACTGTTAGGTAATTATTTTTTGTCAGAGCCTTGATTGATTAATTTTAGACAGCGGCTATAATCTGGGCCAAATTCTGCAAAAGCGGTCCTGTCGGATTCTGATGAAAACACTCAAGTAAACAAAAGAGACAAAAAACTTCTCCAGAGAAAAGAGCATTTGCAGAAAATCAGACACATAAAACCTGGAGTGATTTCTTCTGGCCCTAAAATTTGTGAATTGAGCTGGCACAGTGTGAGCAACCTGAGCCTTGTTTTGATAACAATTTCTGAGAAAAACTGGCTCATTTCTCAAGCTGAGCTACAGACACTTCCACACTAACTGGTCAAGCTGGCAATTCATAAACTTGCTGATGTGATGCAAAACAATGAGAAGAATTAACATTGCCTGTGCATCTTGGACTTACTCTGTTCCTGTTTTTGCCCCATGAAGAAATGAAAGAGATTTTATAAAATGAAAGAGATTTTATAAAATGTGTTAATTTTTTAAAAAGGCACAAAAGAGTAGAAGTGGCAGAGAGATCACACTGAAGTGTAAATACCAATTTTCAGTCAGAACATGAAAGATGGGGAGAAAGAGAGAGAGAGATGAAGTTACTCATCCACCACCCAAGCAAACAGATGGTCTCTACTGTCACAGACATCTTTTATGAAAAATCATTTCTTTGGGATTTTTCCTCCTGAGAAGCTGACAGACCTCAGGAACAAAATGTAAACATTGATTATCTGCTGCTGTGGAATGTAACAGGTGCATCTGTGATTGGCTCATGTTGGTTGTTTCTAATTAATCGCCAATCACAGTCCAGCTGGCTTGGACAGAGAGCCCGAGCCACAAACCTTTGTTATCATTCCTTCTTATTCTATTCTTAGCTGGCCTTCTGATGAAACCTTTTCTTCTATTCTTTTAGTATAGCTTTAATGTAATATATATCATAAAATAATAAATCAGCCTTCTGAAACATGGAGTCAGATCCTCATCTCTTCCCTCATCCTAACACCCCTGTGAACACCATCACATCCTACAAAGGCTCATTTGTGAAGAATGTCAGGTTCCATTCTCTAGATCTAAGGGGCAGACACTTAGATCTCCTTCCAAATCACAATGCTGGGCACAAACTGGAAATTATAAAGCCAAAGAAGGATGAGCCTGAAACGGAATTGAAGGCATCACCAAATTCCAAGAACTCTCACTGAGCGGGACCGGACAGGGATAACATCATGTGGCACTGCCAGGGGCAGGACCAAGGGCACAACACAAACCATTCTCCATTTCCCCCTGCTCAGATAGATGAGAGCAAGGAGCAAAGCTCACCATCATGGCCTCCTGGACAGTGAGGTGAGGAAGGAGCATGTCATCCTGCATGATGTAGCAGGAGACCTTGCGGAAGGAGCGCAGGTCGCGCGGCTGCCCGTTGATGAGGATTTCTCCTTTCATCCCCGTCTCTCTGAAACCAAACAACAACAGCCAGAGGTGAATCTCACCATCACTTGTGCTGCCAAATGACTGAGCACCTGCAAGTCTTAGGTAGTTGTTGCCTCTGTGAAATAAATTTGGTAGACTGGATAGAAATTAAATTATTTCCTAATTATGCTTTCTTTCATATAAATCTTCATGCCACAATGCTGAAAATTTTACTTAAAATGTATGCTGTCATATATAAACCTGAAGAAATATCAAGAAATTAAATGTAGGGGTTTTTATAGGTTTCTCTTCCCTGTTCCTTATGCCCCAAATGACAAGACAGAGACACCTTGTATGGCCAAATGTCACAGACATCTTTTTATGAAAATCCTTTCCTTAGGATTTTTTCCTCCTGAGAAGCTGAGAGGCCTCAGGGACAAAATGTAAATAATGATTATTTGCTGCTGTGGAATGCATCAGGTGGATTTTTGATTGGCCCATCTTGGATGTTTTTAATTAATGGCCAATCACAGCCCAGCTGGCTCGGCTCTCTGTCTGAGACACAAACATTTGTTATTCATTCCTTTCTATTCTATTCTTAGCTAGCCTTTTGAGAATCTTTTCTTCTATTCTTTTAGTATAGTTTTAATGTAATATATATCATAAGGTAATAAATCAGCCTTCTGAAACATGGATTTAAATCCTCATCTCTTCCCTCATCCAAAGACCCCTGTGAACACGGTCACAGCCATACAAGACAGGATTTAAAAAATGAAACACAGTCACTGCATTTTGGGGAAGAAGGCATCAACATTATGGAGTGATGACTAAAAAGAGTAGATTTTTCAAGTGTTTATGTGATTTTAAAAAACATCACAAACATAAGACACTGAGTCAGATTTGTTACACTGCCAAAAAAGGAGGTTTTCTTTATATGTGTGTTTTTTGGATTTTAAATTGCTTTTTATTTTTGGATCAGACCTGTTGAGAGATAAATCCCAAGTGACCAAAACAGGACACAGAGGAAAAAAGATAAGCAAAAAGAATCTAATTGAAAATCTTTGAAGTGCCTGTTTCTGACAAACTGTAAGCCAAAATTTCTTCTCCTGTTGTCTCCGAGGAGCCCTCAGGCTCAGTGATTTTATCTTAACTTGGTATTTTCATTGGTACTGACCTGTATCCTGCCAGAATATTCATCAGTGTTGACTTCCCAGCTCCTGAAGGTCCCATAATTGCAACGAGTTCTCCACTGCTGAACTTCCCTGAAATTCCTTTCAAAAGGGTCTTATAACCTGGAAGGAGAAAGAAAAGTTCACTGAACCCTCAATCACATCTGGGGAGCAATGAAAGTTCATTTCCACTGGATATTGACGACAAACAGGCATTAACAGCCACTTCCTGAGAGGCTGATGCCAACGTCAGCACGCTACAATATCAAAATAACTATCAAAATAACTATCATAAATGACTATCAAAAGCCTAATTGTGAGCAGGAGCAGCAGTTCCTGCCGTGACACAAATGGGGTTACAGGGTCTCACACACTTGCCTCACTGCAGGATGGTTTTTAAACAGGGCTATGAAGCCTTGCTGCCATTCTCCAAGTGGCAGCTATACAAAATAGTAAAATGCTATAATACTATAAACACTCTGGGGCCTCCCAGAGTATTTTAGCAGGATGTTGTTAAAATACTCAACACTCCAAATTAACAGTCTTGGAGCAGGCTGCCCTCCAATCACTGCAGTTTCAGTGCCAAAATTCTGCCCTCTCACCAAAACAGCAACTTCTTAGAGAGAGCAACAGCTGAGATCTCAAAGGCCTTTTTCCATATAAGAAATGGAAAAAATGTCCTGTATGACAAGAAACTCAGCCAAAGGAGATACACAAACATCTTCATTCTCTTGCCACGAGAACTCTCTTACCAGAGGAACTCAAAAGGCTTTTCTAGACAGGGAGACTGACCACAGGAACTGTAAAAACAATTTCTAGGGAAAATTTAGAGTGAAGAACATGCAAGGTGTTTTTCTCATTTAGATTAATCCATTCCAAAACTTCATGCCACCATAATTACATCCTCAGGCAAGGATGTTCTGGAGACAACACCACCTTCTTCAAGCATTTCAACTTATTTCTGATTTAATTATCTTTGCCAGTAAACCTTTATTAAAAACCTTAACTACATGTTATTCTAAGTGTAAGCAAACTGCTCCAAGGAGAATTCTAGATTTGGACCAATTGCATCCACCTTGCCCTGCAGGATTTCCATGTGAAGGCATAAAAGCTGTGTAAGGAAGATGGGGAGAGCCCTGACCAGCATTTAAATTTTTCAGGATCTCTTTCCCTTTTATCTTTTTTTTTTTTTTTCTTTGCTTGCTTGCTTTGTTTTAATTACCAGTGCTTCTAGCTAAAGCTTCTAATAATAAAAAAATGCTAAGTAAGGTGTCAAAAGCCAATCTCACATGTTGGCAATGTTTATGCGGTTCAATTAAAACTAAAACAGAAGGGTGGAAAATCCATTTAAATGCAGAGTCAGGGTTTGGCAATCCTTTTTGCCACCCTCGTGGATATGCAGGCAGAATGTAAATTCCTCATGTAAACTATCCCAGGGCTCCCATGATCAGCACAGGCTGCAGCTGGAACATGGAAATGCTGAAAAAACCCCAAATTGTCTGCAAGCTCCTAGAAAAAAGAATTGTGGGTTATCTTCTGATTTCTCCTTCTTCCTAACTTCATTATTTGTTTTCATCTCCACTTATTCTCTTTAAATTTCCTTCATGTCACCATTCTCTATTCACACTCCTCCTGTGCCACTAGAGAGCAAATTTTGCACCAAAACCATTGTCATGCTGCTGTGGGGTCTCTCAGATCCTCTTCCCCAGCACACCCAGCCCAGGGGCAATTCAATAGCCACAAAACCTCTCTAGAAATATCTGATCCTACAATTTTCATGGCAGATGTCCTAGAAAATGTAACTGACCAAATGGACCAAAAAAACATTTTCTTGAATGCCTTGTGTTTGTTTTTTTTTTTTTTTTTTTTTTTTAAACAGGCCGGTAATTTTTCACTATAAATCTTGCCCTGGACCTAGAGGAAACAACTTGTTTGGAAGGCAGCAGGGTCACAGGTACAGAAATGGTACAGAAATAGCAGAGTATCCACAGAGCCTGTTCATGGCACCAGTCCTGAAAAGGAAAGCAAGGACAATCTATCAAAAGGAGCAGCAGCTCTGAGGAGAGAAATCCATGGCACCCCACAAGGTCAGGCAGCTTGTCCTTCACACCAAGGTCTCCATGCACAGCAGCATCTGAAGGCAAAGGGCAGGAACAATCAGGCCTTTCAGGCATGGCAATGTTTAATAAACTGGAAATGCAGGAACAAAGTCCTTCATTCTCCCTCTTCAGTGTAATGAGAGCCTGCTCCCTCCCAACCCTGTTAAACCTGTAAGAGACTTAAATATCAGAATGTGCCACCAATTATTTGCATTGTGCACCAGGCAGTAAGTATTGCACAAACTCGTGAGGGAGGATAAAAAATGTGCACTGCCATCAACGAGGGGCGTGCAAGCTAAAATACAGGCTCAGCAGCTGCAAACATGTGGAAACATAGATATCACTGCCTAAAACTGAAACCTTTCCCTATGTAGGGCTGTGAGATTTAACATTACACACATTAAAGTCACTTTTCCAGAGTTTCACAAGTGATGATTGGTTTTATCTTTAACTGCAGTATCTTCCCCCTCATGACCTTCACGTGTTCCTGCCCCTCTGATAGAGTTTTCCATTTTAAGTATCCTTCACACGATGTTAAATCAGAGCAGGGCTCATCGCAGAGACACAGAATCAGCCTGGAAAAGACCTCCAAGATCATCAAGTCCAAGCTTTGGCTGAGCATCACCCTGTCAACCAGCACAGAGCACTGAGAGACACATCCAGTCGTTCCTTGGACACCTCCAGCCCCTTCCTATGCCTGGCCACCCTTTCCATGGAGAAATTCCCCTTGAAATTCTCAGCAAGTCATTTGCAATACAGTAGAGAAATATGCTTCAAGAAGAAATAAAAGAAAAGCCCCAGAACTATGAATATTAGATTAGGATCCTAATCACTGGCATTTTAAGTTGCTACCGACCCAAACTCGTCTCCTCCTTTGGCTGGAAGTGCATAATAAGCTTTTTCCATTACAAAGGTTAATTTAGCAAACTCACAAAAAAGATTTGACACTGTGGCAGCAGTGTGGTGCCCCAGTATAATCCTTTATGAGGAATAAAGTTCCCTGAGCAACCACAGTCTCCCCTTTCAGAATATTGAGGCTAATCTTCAGCTGAATCAGTTGACCTAAAACTTCTATACGGGGCCACATGTGCTTCACGAGAAACAGATTATGCATTTGGAGGGGATTGTGCTCTCACTGTGAGGGCATGTTCCACATCCACCTGCCATACATCAGGGAATTCTCACTGCCTTCAACCCCAGCAGCCCTGCCATCCTGTTCTTCCAAAGCTCTTCCAAGCCTTCTGATGTTTACATTTTTGTAATGGAGTTTCTCACGCGCTTTTCATGTAAATAATGATTGTTCTGCATTCCTTTCTGGAGGAGGAGAGAATTGATGGTCAAACTGTTGGTTTGACCAGTGTTTTTCACACTCCCTTTGGACTCGACTTACACCAAGAGCAAGTGTACAATTGTGACTTTCTCCTTTTTCACTTCTCCTAAAATTGTTTCAATTTCCAATGGAAATCAGCCTGGATCTTTCTGTTTTCCTATGTCCCCTCCTGAAGTTTCTGTGACACAACCTCACCGCCTTCTAGTGACGTTTACAGGATGATTACCAATATATATTTTAAAATATATATTTAGGGGCTGATACATGTGGGAATTTTAACATCATTTTTCAAGAACTACTTAAAATACGGATTTGACATTAACACGCCATCACGAACCAGAACAACCCCTCAGCAAATTTCTCAGCCCAACCCCCTAAAAATAGACCAGAGCAGAAACAAATCAAAACTGAAACAGAAAATTCTAGCGACACAAAACTTTTTTTGGTCTTCATTTCACCTCACATTACATTCTGGAGTTCAAATGCTTGTCCTGAGGAGCAGAATGTGCTTTGTTTTCCCATGTTAGGATTTCCCTTGAACTCAAACATGAGGTGTGACGGTGTTCACAGGGGTCCAAGGATGAGGGAAGAGACGAGGATCTGACTCCATGTTTCAGAAGGCTGATTTTTTATTTTATGATATATATTACATTAAAGCTATGCTAAAAGAATAGAAGAAAGGATTTCATCAGAAGGCTAGGTAAGAATAGAATAGAAAGAATGATAACAAAGGTTTGTGGCTCAGACTCTCTGTCCGAGCCAGCTGGTCTGTGATTGGCCATTAATTAGAAACAACCACATGAGCCAATCCCAGATGCACCTGTTGCATTCCACAGCAGCAGATAATCATTGTTTACATTTTGTTCCTGAGGCCTCCCAGCTTCTCAGGAGGAAAAAATCCTAAGGAAAGTATTTTTCATAAAAGATGTCTGCGACAGTGAGGCACAGTGATATTTGAGCAGGTTCACAGCTGAACCTCCTGCCTGGCCTGAGCAGATCTCCCTTCCAGAGATGGGATTCCCTCCCTGCCTGGCAGCAGCACAGACCCCCAGAAGCCCCTTTTTTCAATGAATGCACAGAGGTGACCTCCTGTCTCTGATGAAGACACTAAAGGAGCTCTCCTTGCTCAAGTCAACAAAATTTTTTTACTATCGGAATCAGCAAGGGAGAAACATGTTGATGGTTTTATCTGCTTCCTCATGGATTTTACAGAGATTTATGGGGAGATCTGGTTTTCTGATTAATCATAATTTCTGTGCCATTCCCACAGAAATTATGATTAATCTGGAAAGAAGCAAACCATCTCCTCCTCATCCTCAGGGCAGGAATAATGCTTCAGGATGTGTCTGAGTCAGCAGCAATTAAAACATAACCAAAACCCACTCCTACCTCACAGTGAATTTCCTCAGGTAAACACCACCTCTGGGTTTTTTGACTGAAATGCTTCATTCATTTGCATTTCATTGTCAGTAATCGTCGTTTGTCACTCAGGGAAATGCCACAGAGACTCATGGAAGTTTCTAGGTGCTCTAACCTATTTCTGCCTCCATCTGTGGGCACCCAGACCCCGTCTCAGGTCCCAGGTGAGCACAGCAGGCTTTCCCTGCCTGCTGCAATTAGAGCAGGATTTACCCTTCCCAGTGTATTTGAACTGATTCTCTTTCATCACAAGCTCTTCTGGGGGCAGGAAATCACTGC
This sequence comes from Ammospiza caudacuta, assembly GCF_027887145.1. Taxonomy (NCBI): domain Eukaryota; kingdom Metazoa; phylum Chordata; class Aves; order Passeriformes; family Passerellidae; genus Ammospiza; species Ammospiza caudacuta. The sequence goes on from NC_080594.1 coordinate 116,753,511, forward strand.
TGAAATCCTGGAACTGCTCAAAGGTTCCTCAGAGCATTGACTGAAGTAAAAGGGAACAGGGAAAATTCAACTCAAGCAGCGCCAGTTTGGCAAAGCCACAAACAACTGGAAACTGAGCCACAAAGGAATCAGCATTTGGCACTTAAAAATCAAAACCAGAGACATCATAACCTGCTCTTTCCGCACTCCCCTGCCAGGCAGAAATGAAGCATTCCTTTATTAAAAATTAAATAATTGTACAAGGACTATATTTCTACATCTTTTTGTGGTGTACTTTTGGATAGGATGCATTCCTGCTGAGAAATAACCAGCTGGAAATACAGAAGACAGCTCTGGCAACTACTGTATTACTTACCTGCCTTCCTTTAATGCTTTCATCAAGAAACTGCTTTTTAAACAGCAGTTTAAATTTCAATCCACAAATTTGTTCTCTTACTGTACTATCGGCCAAATTGTTTCTTAAATCATGACAAGAAACCACAGCGATTTCTTGGCATTGTATATTGACCCATTAAAGAATCCCCATTGTATTTTTCTATTCTAAAGCTTGTCAGCTCAGTCCTCACCTCCTCCTACATCAATTAAAAAATCCCCAAATTTATGTAGAAGTCCAGGGAATTCTCCAGCACTAAAATGAAATAAGGGGACGTGGAGCCAAGCTGTCACATCTTTCCCCTTGAGGCAGGGGCAAGGAATCCTCCCATTAAGGAAAAACACTCCTGGAAAATTCAGTTTTCTGCGGTCCATGAGATCCACCAGAGTCCCACCTCGATGCCAAAGGCCTTTCCCTGGATTATGAATTGGACTGGAACTGCACAAGGAAGGGAAAAGCAGGATAACTTGGTGCCATGTCACACTGAAGGTGGAGTTAGCGATTTATGGCTGAGAAAAGAACCTTGCAGAAGTCCACCCAAACTCTGGAAACATCCTCAGGTGATCTGGAACTTCATTTGCAGATGCTTCAGATTTCCATCAGAAAACTGCACAGCTGGGAAATACTGGCAGACACTCAATGGAGAAGCACAATATGAGAAACGCACACAGAGATAACAGCTCAAGGCCAGATTTACATTTGGAGGTGTAATGAAACATTAGTCAGGAAACATTTTTCCTTATCATTTTTACATCATCCTTTTCCAGGTGTGAACATGCCAGAAAGAAATTCCCTTGCCTGTTCCTTCCTCATCTCTTATTCGCTTTCTGCATCTCAGCCCTTTCCTCACTCCTGAGAAGCCGCCCTCAGAAAACATCTTTGTGTTTACTACAAGGGACCACTCCAATCTGCTTCATCCAGTGATTTTCCACCTAAACCAACATTAAATCAAAGGCAGGGTGTTTCCCTAAGCTGGAATATATTTACCATATATTTCTAATTCTGTTTTAACCCAGCCAGGGCACTGTGTTCCCCACCCACTGCTTGAGTACAGAGCACTTTCCTCTTCCTGCTATCAACAGGGTTTGTAGATGCTTCAGTTTGTAAATTCTCACTTGAAAGGGATTATCTGTATCAGTTGATGATTATTTAAATAATTTGGATTTCAAAAACCCTCTTGATGTGGATTATTTAAATGGAGGTTCCTTTCCCAAGCTCCACACTGCGTTCAAACAAGCTTAAGTTAAAGTGAATTACAGGTACAGATACTTGGGAAGAAAAAAAGCATCTTTTAATTCCCAGAAAATCTAGGCAACAGAAACAGCTTTCCTGACAAACAGAGTGAAAAAATATATTGCTTTAATAACAGGCACCTTCCTAATTTTATACTGGTTTGAACTGCACCTCTACAAAGCCTGGAGGGGCAAACTCACACTAGAAATAATAAACATGTTTGAGCCTACAAAATAAAACCCGTCTGTGAACTCATATGTCACTGGTTCATAATTTCTGCCATCCAAAAGTGAGCAAACCTTTTCCACTAATCATCTTCTCACTCTAAAACTTTAGCATCAACACATGCACACATTTCTGCTCTGTTCACGCAGTCTCTCAGGGACACTGAACAATAGGATTCTCCATTGTCTAAGCCCTGAGCCCTGCTTTAGGACAATTAAGGGAATTTGCAATTGTAATGTGTTCTTGTACCTTGCCTCAGAGAAACGACCTTCGTTATGTAAATGTCTATAAAACAGCAACCAGCAGCACCAAAAAAAACATCAGGACAGAAAGGGCAGAGAAGCCAAGGGGGTGCTTGAAGTAACCAGATCCAGTTCCAGCTCAGAAATGAGGAATCCGTTCCTCCCAACCTAGACGAATAAGTCTTCCAAGCTTTAAAAAAAGAAAAGAAATCCCCCTGTGGGCAGCAAAGCTCTTTCTTTGTAGTGGACTAAACTGCATTTCTTAATATAGCCCACAGCCAGGCCTTGTCAAGCATATTGCTCTTGATCCCCAGCCGATTTCCCACTTAGTGGTCATGAGGTGGATTAGTCCTAACCCAGCTGCAGGGCTTAGCCCCTGCTCACAGCAAGGCTGGGGGTGCTCAATCTGCCTAATTTGACACATCAAAATGTTCGATGCTGAACCCAAATTCATTTCTAGGGCCCATAAATTATCAGTGGGTAGGAACCAGCACAGCAAACTGGTGATTAATTCAATTTATTTTGCATTCCTGCTCTGGGAAAGGATAAATAACCCTGTGGAAATGCCTCTGTCTTCACTACAGTGGGAGTTTAAGACAATTAGCTTAGGTGAGCCTCTTGATGCTGTGAGAAATCCCATCTACTGCCAAGAAAATGATGGCTGACTTTAGCACCTTTTTTGTGGGTTGAAATGCCAGTTTGATTGTGGTCCCTCATTTGCTTGCACCATCACAGGGATTGCACACTCCCAATCTTCAGGCTGGATTGGAGCTCCACACCTTCAGATTCTCATCAAGAAGAGCCTGGCCATGCTCAGGATGCACAAAGGTATCAGATGTTATTTTCACTCTGATAACTGGGGACAATTCACACATTTTTTTCTTCAAGTTATCCCCTGGTTCCAGCACACAGCCCTGTGCTGGCAGCACTGGGTTTAAACTTCACCTCAGAGCCTGAAAAACCCAAATGGGCTTTGGAAAATGCTAATCAAAAGCTAAATATTTAAGGACAAACTTAAAAGTAAAAGTTTTTGAGTTTGGTTTGTGTGAATGCCTAACGTTAGACACCACTTCCTCTGTGCTGAACAGTAACTTCCTTCTGTGGCAAGTCAGGAAAACACACAATAAATTGGAGCCTAAAAAGTGATTGTGAGCCCCCAAGCCAAGATTTATGACACACAATGTGACGGTGTTCACAGGGGTCTGAGGATGAGGGAAGAGACGGGGATCTGACTCCATGTTTCAGAAGGCTGATTTTTTATTTTATGATATATATTATATTAACACTATACTGAAAGAATAGAAGAAAGGGTTTCATCAGAAGACTAGCTAAGCTAAGAATAGAAAGAGAAAGAATGATAACAAAGGTTTGTGGCTCGGGCTCTGTGTCCTGGCCACCTGACTGTGATTGGCCATTAATTAGAAACAACCACATGAGACCAATCACAGATGCACCTGTTGCATTCCACAGCAGCAGATAATCATTGTTTACATTGTGCTCCTGAGGCCTCTCAGCTTCTCAGGAGGAAAAAATCCTAAGGAAAGGATTTTCCATAAAAGATGTCTGTGACAACAAAATCTCCAGTAACTGCAGGTCACGTTGTATAATAGCAGAGAATGATGAGAAGAAGGCCAATCAGGCAAGAAACCAAGTTCCAGCAGAGGGAGAATCTTAAACCAAGCTGTAGATTATAAAGAATCTGCAAAGTCCTTAAATTTCATTGTTCTCTCAGATCCATGGACTAGATATTAAACTTATGCAAGACACTGGATGTGACAGTTCACATTGTGCAGTCAAACAAAAAAAGTCCTGACTCAGTAAAGATTCCACTCCTTTGAAACTGAAATAGGAGTTATGAGCACCATGCTCCTTCTCTGCTATCCTGGCTGCTCATCATTTTATTTTAGTATCTGAATGCTGCTCTTCCTCAGGATAACTCATTAGTTATGACACTCTGTGTTATGAACAAAAACTCGGTTAATATTTTTTATGAGAAAAAGATTCAAAAAGGCAGCCAGACCACTGGCCCTGCCCAAGTTCTGTGTGTTTTGTTATTGTAATCACGGGTCGTTGTCGTTAATGGTTGTCTTTGTATTGGTAAAAGCCCTGGCTGGGGCGAGGTAATGGCCCTTCTCCTGGGTGAGGACCTTGCCCAAGGCTAAGTTTTACCTTTCTCAGAATAGGGAAGATACCTGAGAAGGTGGGGGGGGTTATGCAAAGTGACTCGCAAGACCAGAATGCTTTGTGGGACCCCCATCTCCAAACTCGTAGAGAAACCCCAAAAACAACGAGCCACCTAAGAGTTAAGAGACTGGAGTGATGTCTAGACGTGAAGAACCAAGTGCTGAGCCTGCAGAGATGCGGGAAACCTTCATCGTTCCTCACCCTGTCCTCGAGATCCCCCGAGCCAGGACTGGGGGGGTCTGGAGACCCGGACCGAGCACCATCTTATGGGATCAGGAGGCCCTAAAGGCTCCCAAGAGGATCTGATCCCCAGCTCTGCCCCTGGTGGACAGAGCTGTGCATATCCTCCTCCTCCGAGTCGCCCTGGGAGAGACGACGGGAGACTGCAGCCCCGCCGAGCTACCCAATCCTGAGCTGATCACTTTTAATAAAGGCATTAAACAGGAGAAGAAGTCTCCTGGCCCTTTTGTTTATTTCAGCTGGGGGCTCGTCCGGGATAGCCACGCCGCAAGAGGACTCAGGACTGGCCATCTTGGATCTTCAGAGGACAGCTGGCTACCAGGACCAGAGGGACCGGCTCAGGACAGCGACGCAGAGGAGCACCGGAGCACTGGACTGGTGAGAAATCCGGTGGCGGGAGTGGGAGACGTGCGCATGTGTGTGTGAGTGAGACGAGGGCCGGCAGCCGGACCTTCGAAGCGAGAGTGGACCCCTCAGTACTGCGGTTCCGGCTTTTCGCGAGAAAAGCGGCCAGGAACAGGGGGACGCGAGTGGAATTAGCGCAAGTGAGTCGTCTCCCAAGGGGGAATAAAGGGACCCCCCACTCCGGGCGTGCGGAGTGAATTACTGTGTATGAGTGGCACGCACCCCAAAGTCCTGACAAAGGGAGGTCAGGCACTTTTGTAAGGCTCGAGAAGGATTCGAGTAAGATTTGTCAGTCCCGAGAAGGATTCGGGTGTTTCACAAGCCCTGCAGGCAAAGTAAGTCCTGACAGAGGGAGTCAGGCACAAACCCCAGCGAAGGAGGCTGCGGTTTGCTTTTAAGTCCTGATACGGTGAAGCCTAAAAATTGGCGGGTTAGGCGAACTAAAAATCAGGCAGTTGTTTTTCCTGACTGAGGGTGTCAGGCACGACCCGGATTCTTGGCCGGGGCTTCGTGTGCTTAAGTCCCGATAGATGTAAGACCTGACGCTGGGAAGTTGGGCAATCAAGAGATTGGGCAGTTGTTTCATTATAAAGTCCTGAGCGTCAGGCAGAAATTTGAAGTTCAGTGGAGGAGGCTGGGGCTCCTCAAAGAAGGGTTTCTCGGTCAGTAGAGGCACCTTTGGGATTTTTTTTATTGAGACCTGAAAAATGGGATGTTGTAGTAGTAAAAAGACTGGCAAGAGACTGAGAGATATACCTCCTAGTAGTCCCTTAGGGGAACTGTTAGTGAAATGGGATTTTATAGAGGCCACGGAGGGATTAGATAAAGTGAAAATGATCCATTATTGTATGGAAGTGTGGCCAGAATTAGAGGTGCAAGGAGGATGGCCTTGGTGTGGGACAAAGGATAAGTGGATGTGCCAACAATTAAATAATTATCTGACAGCTCGAGGCGATACTGATCCTGAGCAATTACTGTATGTGGCTTGCTGGTTAAAGAGTGCTGTTGAGGATGAAGGGGTGCGAATTTGTAAGGTACAGAGGAAGAAAGAGGGGAATGAAGGAGGGGATGATAGAACTAGTAAAAAATGGGACCCCCTGGATTATTTGCCTCCTTCTGCCCCTCCACCTTATAATCCTCTTCTTCAAGCACCTCAAATGGCAGGTCCGGTTCCTCCCCCGGCTGCCATCTCATTACCACCTGCTCAAATTCCTTCTTCTACCTCTTCAGCTTCAGCTATGACAAACTCAGTATCTCCTCCAGTTCCTTCTGCACCACCACGAGTGCATACTCCACCTGCTGCATTCTCCACCCCTTCTCCAGCTCCGCTTAATATCTACTCAGGCTCTTCTCCCCCTCCTATTGCTGTCCCTTTACCTCCTCCTAGTTGGGACACAAATGTCTCCTCACCCGATAAACAGCTATCAGCAAATACACCTGCTGATGGGCAGAACATTCAGGGTAACCCAGAGAACCCTCAAAGTAGCTTGGCATCTGAAGATGGGCCTTACTGTAGCACCAGATCCAAGACCTCCAAGGCAGAGAAACTCTTTCCCCTCAGAGAGGTTCCTATGGGAGGAATAGCGGGAGGTGTTGGCTTTGTGAATGCTCCCCTAACTGCTTCTGAGGTGAGAGGATTCAAGAAAGAGTTGGGGCATTTAGTTGAGGACCCAGTGGGCATAGCCAAGCAAGTGGATCAATTTCTAGGTCCGAATATCTACACTTGGGGGGAGATGAATTCCATCCTGAGTATATTATTTTCCCCAGAAGAGGTCCAGATGATTAGGGCGGCTGGCATAAAAATTTGGGAGAAAGATAACAGTCCAGGACCCCAGGTGCCAACAGGTGAACAGAAGTTGCCACTAACAGAGCCCAACTGGAACCCTAATCAGGAGGAGGGGAGGAAGGCCATGAGGGAATATAGGTCTTTGATAATACGGGGGATCAAAGAGTCAGTTCCCAAAGGAACCAATACCCAATTGGCATTTGAGGGTACACAGGAGAAAGATGAAGCTCCTGCTGCCTGGCTTAATCGCCTAAGGCGGAATTTCCAGTTGTACTCTAGAATAGACCCAGACACCCCAGAAGGTCAAATGCTACTAAAAGTCCAATTTGTTACCAAATCTTGGCCTGATATACGGAGAAAACTGGAAAAGATGGAAGATTGGCAAGAGAAGGACATTAATGAGTTATTAAAAGAGGCATTGAAGGTGTATTTAAGAAGGGAGGAAGATAAAGCAAAGGCCAAGGCTAAGATCATGGTTGCTGTAGCTAGAGAAAGTGCAGGGTGGGCAGGTCCACCACCAGGAGGAGGCAAGGATAGGCCAGTACTGACCGGTGCACGAAGGGTGGTGAGACCTCAGGAAGTCCCTTTGAGAGTACGACAGTGTTATTACTGTGGGGAGGCAGGACACATCAGGAGGTTTTGTAAAAAGCTCAGTCTTGATGAGGCAATAGCCAAGGAACAGGACAATTTAGGAAGAATTCTTAAGGGGGAGGACTAGGGGTGTCAAGGGCTTTTTACTATAGGGGACCCGATGAAACATCTAGAAGAGCCCTTGGTAAATTTTGAAGTGGGACCCCTAAATGAAGAATTTGAATTTTTGGTTGATACAGGGGCAGATAAGTCCTGTCTCAACAAAATACCACAAGGTATGGAAATTGGGAGACAATTTTGTGAAGTATTGGGTGCAGAAGGGAGACCATTTAGAGCATCTGTGATTGAAGAAGTGAAAATAATTGGAAACTCAAGGCAATGTAAAGCTAATTTTCTTTATCTGCCTAACTTAGAAAAAAGTTTGTTAGGAAGGGATCTGCAAGTCCATTTGGGGGTTGGGATTGTTCCAAGGGAAGGGAGAATGGTAGTACAAGTGATGAAGCTGTCTCAAGGAGATGTTGCAGAAATAAATCCTGAGGTATGGGCTGAGGGGGGAAAGAGAGGCTTATTAGACATTCCACCGATAACAATAAAAATGCAGGATGATACCTCACCCATACGGGTTAAACAGTATCCGATTTCCCTAGAAGGAAAGAAGGGGCTTGCTGTAGTCATCGAGCAACTGTTGCAGGAGGGAATTTTAGAACCCTGCATGTCACCACATAATACCCCTATACTGGCAGTTAAAAAGGCTGAAGGGAAATATAGGCTGGTACAAGATTTGAGGGAAGTCAACAAAAGAACCATTGCCAGACATCCAGTTGTGCCCAACCCATATAGTCTCCTAAGCAGAATTCCAAGAGAACATGCTTGGTTCACTGTCATAGATTTGAAGGATGCTTTCTGGGCGTGTCCTCTGGCAACAGAATGTAGGGATTGGTTTGCCTTTGAATGGGAGGACCCGAGTACGAAAAGGAGGCAACAGCTAAGGTGGACCCGATTACCACAGGGGTTCACTGAATCCCCCAATCTCTTTGGACAAGCTTTAGAGAGTTTGTTGGAACAATTTGTCCCTGAACAAGAAGTGCAGATCTTGCAGTATGTTGATGACCTGATGGTATCAGGAAAGGAAAAAGATCAGGTCAGACAAACTAGTATTAAACTTTTGAATTTTCTGGGGGAGAAAGGACTAAAAGTTTCCCAAGGGAAACTACAATTTGTGCAATCAGAAGTAACATACTTGGGGCACATAATAGGGGGAGGGTATAAGAAACTAAGCCCTGACAGGATTTCAGGTATTTTAGCTCTCCCGGCCCCAAAAACGAAAAGAGATGTGAGAAAACTCCTGGGCTTGTTTGGATATTGTAAGTTATGGTTGGATCAATACACACAGAGTGTGAAATTTCTGTATAATAAACTAGTAGATCCAGAACCCCTAATTTGGACAGTTGAAGATGATCAACAATTGGAAAACTTAAAAGACAAATTGTCTTCTGCCCCGGTCCTAAGCTTACCAGATCTCAGAAAGGGCTTTGACCTGTTTGTGAGTGCAGAAGGAGGGATAGCCTATGGAGTATTAACTCAGGAGTGGGGAGGGTGCAGGAAACCTGTGGCATACATCTCCAAATTGTTAGATCCAGTGGCTAGAGGCTGGCCAGTTTGTATACAGGCAGTAGCAGCAACTGCAATCCTGATAGAGGAGACTCAAAAATTGACCTTACAAGGAAAAATTAAAGTGCATACTCCTCATGATCTTAAGGCAGTACTGAGACAGAGAGCTCCGCAGTGGTTAACCGATGCTAGAATATTAAAATATGAGATAATACTAATGAATACAGAAGACTTAGAATTTATCACATCAAATGCCCTCAATCCAGCACAATTCCTAATGGGAGAGCCTATAGAGAATTTAGAACATGACTGTCTAGAATTGGTTTATCTCCAAACAAAAGTAAGAGAAGATTTGGAAGATCAGCCTCTAGCAACTGGAAGAAGCTTATTCATAGATGGCTCTTCGAGGGTAGTAAATGGAAAAAGAGCTTCAGGTTATGCCATTATAGATGGAGAAACATTACAAATTGCAGAAAAAGGGAAACTATCCCCAAGCTGGTCAGCCCAAAGTTGTGAAATATATGCCCTGAAAAGGGGACTGGACTTACTGGAGGGGGACCGGGGAACCATTTATACGGACTCCCAATATGCATATGGGACAGTTCATACATTTGGGAAAATATGGGAGGAACGTGGGTATTTAAGTTCAAAGGGAAAGAGCTTAGCCCATGAGAACCTAGTGCGATCAGTACTAGAGGCCCTACAAAAACCTATAGAAATAGCAGTGGTCCATATAAAGGGGCACCAAAGAGGAGACAGTTTAGAAGTTAAAGGAAACCGACTGGCTGATCAGATAGCCAAAGAAGCAGCTCTAGAACCAGGAGATCCAGTAAAAATTTTGAAGACAAAAATGACACCTGAAAAAGGGGAGGAACCTATATTTAGTGAAGAAGAATTAGAAGCAATAAAAGATTTAAACTTACATCAAGGACAACAGGGAGAGTGGTTAACCTCAGATGGACGGGTGTTTTTGAATAAAGCACTGGCTCGGACAGTGCTAACAGAACTACATAAATTAACTCACTGGGGAGTCCAAGGACTATGTGATCATTTCCTAAGAAATAACCTATGCATCGGGGTATATAGCCTGGCTAAAGCTGTTACCAGAGGGTGTATCATTTGTCAAAAAGTGAACCAAAAAGTTATGAGAAAAGTAGCACCTGGAGGAAGGGAATTAGCCTTGAGACCCTTCCAAAGCATACAGATAGATTTCACTGAAATGCCCCCAGTGCAAGGATACAGATATTTACTGGTTATAGTTGATCATCTCACGCACTGGGTAGAAGCCTTCCCGACCAGGAGGGAAACAGCTCAAGTCGTGGCAAAAGCAATCCTAGAGAATATTATCCCCAGATATGGTATTGTGAACACCATAGACTCAGACCGAGGTCCACATTTTGTGTCCCAAACATTACAAAATATAATTGAGGCTTTAGGAATGAAATGGAGGTTGCATACTCCGTGGCACCCCCAGAGTTCTGGGAGGGTGGAGCGAATGAACAAAACTCTCAAAAATGTATTAACTAAATTGATTGAAGAAACAAAGATGAATTGGCTGAAGTGTTTGCCCCTAGCGCTGTTGCGCATCAGAACAAGACCTCGGGCTGACATAAGAATTTCACCTTATGAAATGATGTTTGGGCTGCCATTCTTGTTAACACCTTATAGCACAGGAGACTATCTGGAAGGGGAAGAAGCTACCAGAAAGTATTTAGAAATAATTGGAAGAACTCTGGAGGGACTTAGAAAGAAAGGATACCTTCCTCAAACTTCCCCTCTCGACACAAAAGTTCACAACATTAGTCCAGGAGATTGGGTTTTGATAAAATCATGGACTACAGGAACATTAATGCCTAAATTTGAAGGCCCCTTCCAGGTGCTCCTGATCACAAATTCAGCTGTGCGGACCAAAGAAAAAGGTTGGACTCATATCACAAGAATAAAAGGGCCAGTCTCACCCCCAGGTACAGGACTGGATCCAACATCAGCTTCCCCCTCTGGCATTGGACCAGAGTCCACACCACTCTCACCCCCCGGCGCTGGACGAGATTCATCTGCTTCACAAGCTAAATCATCTGAGTACACTGTGGTAAAAGGACCAAAGGATTTAAAGTTGACTCTCAGAAGGAAGAGTCAAAAAGACTGAACTGTGTGGGAAAAAAATTGTTTGTTAAGAGTTCTAATATTGCTTAAAATGTTTTAAGACTGTTCTGTGTAAACTATGTTGGTAAAAAGTTTAAGACTGTAAATAAGTAATTCTAGTTAAGTTCCCCAATTTATTTCTAAAGACTCCAGGTTAATCCTCTACAGAACACTCCCCTGGGAGGGGAAACCAAAATTGGTAGGGAACAGACCAAGAGAGGTTTAACCAGAGAAACGGGTAGAAGGGACTCTAAAGAGCTTGGAAGCTTTTCTTCAGTAAAGTTCCCCAAGAGGCAAGGCCGGGTGGGCAGGCTGTGCAAGATGACCCATACCGGACTCTTGGGAAGGGTAGTGCTGATGGCTCTGATTGCTGGTGGTGCTCAGGGGAGCCCAGCTGAGCCGTGCAATGAATGCTACCAACCCCTCTGTGAGGAGAAAGTGAGCTCCTTGTCGAGAGTCCACATCAGTTCTAACCCTCATTGTGTTAGCCTCTCCCAATTGGTCTTTTATCAAAAAAAAATAAGAGAGTGTATTGGATAGTATACAATACTGCCACTTTTAGGCAGCCACTCCTAGGAGAGTGCCCTATAGAGGAAGCCTGGTTGTGTTTTGAATGGGATACTGCTGAAACAAGCTCAGCAGATCTAGTAAAAAGCAAAGAAATGGTGAAAATGGTAAGAAAAATTGTTTGTTACAAGTATTTATATGAGTGTACTGGAAAAGAGATAAACCCCTTTAAGAACACATTTCAGGGGAGCCTTAAACCCCTAGATTTGATCTTGTCTGGCAGCTGCACCGCTGGAGTGATAAAACCAATTTTCTTATTACCCAAAGAAACTGGATCAAGTTTGGGAGTTCCTATATATAATGATTTGGGAGAAATTAAACAGAACAGGCACAGTGAAATAGAAATTGAGAAAATCCAAAATTGTAAAAGCCAAATTCGTATCCCAATATCTATGTTAAACAAAGTTATTCGGCTCCAGGCAGTATTAAAAATAAAGAATTCAATTATTAGGAACATTTCAAACGAAATAAAAAGGTTAGCATGTGTAAATAATGAAGATCAAACTCCTACACTTGATCCCAGTGGGTGGGAGAACCTGGAGATTTTCAAAAAGGATGTGTGGGAAAAGGTAGTTTTTCTCGCTGTGTGTGTACTTGGAGGATTGCTATTTTTACTATGCTTATTTATCTGTTTCAGTAAAATAGTGTTTGCCATGAAGACAAACCTGAAGAAACCAAGGGGAGTAACAAGGTTAAGTAACCATGATTACCAAAGTGCACAAGAGATTTATAGTAGATTCAAAACAAAAATCGGGAGTTGATGCGAGCTTAGAGTTTAAGCTCGATCAAAGAAAAAGAGGGGGGACTGTTATGAACAAAAACTCGGTTAATATTTTTTATGAGAAAAAGTTTCAAAAAGGCAGCCAGACCACTGGCCCTGCCCAAGTTCTGTGTGTTTTGTTATTGTAATCACGGGTCGTTGTCGTTAATGGTTGTCTTTGTATTGGTAAAAGCCCTGGCTGGGGCGAGGTAATGGCCCTTCTCCTGGGTGAGGACCTTGCCCAAGGCTAAGTTTTACCTTTCTCAGAATAGGGAAGATACCTGAGAAGGTGGGGGGGGTTATGCAAAGTGACTCGCAAGACCAGAATGCTTTGTGGGACCCCCATCTCCAAACTCGTAGAGAAACCCCAAAAACAACGAGCCACCTAAGAGTTAAGAGACTGGAGTGATGTCTAGACGTGAAGAACCAAGTGCTGAGCCTGCAGAGATGCGGGAAACCTTCATCGTTCCTCACCCTGTCCTCGAGATCCCCCGAGCCAGGACTGGGGGGGTCTGGAGACCCGGACCGAGCACCATCTTATGGGATCAGGAGGCCCTAAAGGCTCCCAAGAGGATCTGATCCCCAGCTCTGCCCCTGGTGGACAGAGCTGTGCATATCCTCCTCCTCCGAGTCGCCCTGGGAGAGACGACGGGAGACTGCAGCCCCGCCGAGCTACCCAATCCTGAGCTGATCACTTTTAATAAAGGCATTAAACAGGAGAAGAAGTCTCCTGGCCCTTTTGTTTATTTCACTCTGTTGGGCTTGCAAGACCCCTAATTTTGAGTTTCAAGGTTTAATAAACTATACAACTTATCTGGAGAGCCCACACCTCCAAGGGACAAAAAACAGAGGTGGATACAGAATTCTGGTTTTCTTGACAAATGTTCCAGCAACAGAAGAGAGGAACAAAGTGTCATCAATATTGTGGCAAACCTCCTTGCCCCTTGCTACTACTGCTTACACCTCCCCACTGTGCTGGGAGATGGATGGGTTTGTGCCAAACTCCTTTAATTCCATAGTTTTTATGGTTATCACCAGAGCAGAAACATCTAGGCAACCTATGTTTCTTTGAATTCACCTTTTTTGCCTCTTTTTTATTTGATTCTGCAGCCTTCTAGTGAGGTTTACAGAATAATTGCCATTACATGTGAGTCCAGGGGTCTTATTCTTATTCTTATTCTTATTCTTATTCTTATTCTTATTCTTATTCTTATTCTTATTCTTATTCTTGTTCTTATTCTTGTTCTTATTCTCATTCTTACTCTCATTCTTTTATTCTTATTCATATACTGCTATTATTTTTATTATTGCTATTATTGTTATTATTTTTATTATTACCATGCTACATCCACGTTAAGATTCAGTTCCTGGGTTTTTTCCCTGTGGAATGTTTCTGCCTGAGAGAGTTAAAGCTGCTCCTCTTCCCTGCACAGGCACATGGAGCCCATATGCCTGCAGCCAGGGATAGAGAATGACAATTAAATAGGTCAATGAACGAGAGTAACCCTCCAACATGAATGCAAATAAATCTCTACTTGCAGCAGGACCTGATGGCTCCAGAAGCAGTTATTTACATGTTGAAGCATTTTGGAGATCTGGGGCATGGCTTGTACTTTGCCTGGACAGAAAATAGCTACCCTAATTTATCCTCAACCCTTAGGAAATATGAAAGGAGGAAAAAAAAAAAAAGTATGACTGACGCAGAGCTTCATCTTTCCTCTGAATCTGTAGAATTGTCTTTTCCAAGCAATACCCACAGCCTAATCTTTGTCTGATAATTGCTTTTTGCTGCCTTTTTTTTTGTTTAATTGCCTTTGTTTCTATTACTTGAGCACAGAGGAAAGGTCTTTCCTGACAAAAGCAAAGCCAAGCCAGTTAGAAATGAAAGGCTGACACATTCCCTGGGATGACAAACTGGAGTCACGAGCCTGATGCACCGTGAGATGAAAGCTGTTTGTGTGTGACAATCAGGCAGAAAGCAATTTCTCATAATTGCAGCACCTTCATACATCAAGGTACAAACAGTGTTATTCACAGTCTTACAAACAAATAAAACCAGAATCCAGCAGCACCTTCTTTTTGGAAAAAAAAAAAATAAAGGAAGAAGGAGGGAAGGGGAAGAAGCAAAAGTAAAACTTTGGCTCTTTCCTCCTGTCCAACTCTGTAAGGGTTAAAGGTTAACCCTTACCCTTAAAATCTTACTGCCCTGAAGAGACAAACTCAGTTTTGGACCACTATTTCAGCTGCTTACTATTCAGCAGGGGCAAAATTGAGTCAATTTTTGAAACGTTGGGGTTTCATATCAAGGTAAATAAATGGCATTTTTCCTGTCTACATTTTCTTGCCAGCTCATTAGTACAGCCCAAACTTCATTACTGATCATTCAACCCACTGTGGTTAGTGTTTTAGTGTTTTGACAAAATTCTCTGCTATTATAACATCTTAAATACCAATATATAGGCACTAAAATTTAAGGATTAAGTTCAAAGGCTAAAAAATTGAGAAAAATAAACAGATGCACAAAATACAGAAAACCCAAAGTAGCAAGGTATGGACACTAAAACACTATGGATGACTCATTCAGGGATAGATAGCCCCGGCATGAAATCATACTTTACTTTTAATAAAACCTCCAGGGCTTTCTAGGGTTACAGCAGAAGCAGCTGAAGGTATTCAGCATCTCTTTCCTCCTCACTCAGCCTCATGGCAATATCTGGTCCAAAGAGTTTGGTGCACAAAGGAAAGCCTTTTATGATCTGCATCACATACTCTAGGCCAAACTGGAAGGTGATGAGATGCCTCCTGTAAACTACAGAGGGAAAAAAAAAAAAAAAAATTCTCAGACTATTAGAAACAGAATTTTGTCTAAAACATACATCTGCCATGGTTCGCACACTCACAAGACAATGCTTTGTCCCCAGCCTTCAGACATGAGCAGAGTCATTTCTTGGATTTTGAAAAATGTTTTCATCCCTAGTCACTGCAATTTAAAAGCTGCCAGAGAGTCTGATATCAAGAAAAAAATCACAGATCATTAGTCAGCTCTGGAAACTCAAAATGTGACACCTGACTCCAAGCAAATTCCGTTTTTTCACATCATTCTAGCTCAGCTGCACTAGTGATGACAGGAACCTTCTCTGAATTACAGGTGATCTGAGCCTCTGAACACCCCCTGCACATCCCTGCCCTGCCTCTCCCACCCTCCCAAACCAATTCTGAAAACTGCAAACTGCAAATGCACTTCCATCCCCTCACATTCCCACTGCTCCTGCCCCATCCTCTCCCACAAGAAGGTGAGGAGCACTCAGAGCCAGCAGGACCCTCTGAAACAGATCCAGGGCAAGCATCAGAGCTGGTTTAAAAAGTAAATTTTAAGCTCATACACCGAGTTTTTAACCCTACTGTGAAAAATGCGTGTTTTATGACTGGCTTTTTGCAAATATTCAAATGAAAATTATATGTGTTGTGTTAGAAAGTTATACTGTATTAATTTTCTTAAGTAGTGTGTTAAATATAGTCTTAGGTTATACCATAATGTTAAAATAGAAACTATGCTATGTAGGATACCTTTTTTTTAAAGAAAGGACTCGCACTGAGACAGCAGCCACAGGACACCCAAATCTTTCAGAGAAAGAGAATTTATTGCTTCATTATCAGGAGAAACGAAATTCTTCTGGCCTCGCTCAGCCATGAAGACACCGTCAGGATTCAGAGGAAGAAGCTGACACTGACCAGACAGAATCCTGAGTTTGAATGGAATTTATGCATCATGTATGAGGTGTATGAATATGCAACAGGCTATTGTTTTTAAGGGTTAATCTTCTGTTAATGGGTGTCCATTTTTGGGCTTATTTTGCCTAGAAAGAGGTACCCAGACTCTTTGTTTTTTATTGTCTCATATTGTCCTAAATCCTAATTGTCCAAATTATCATTACTCTAATTATATTACTACTTTTATAACCATTTTATTACTATAAACCTTTTAAAAATTTTAAAACCAAGTGATTGGCGTTTTTCATACGCCCAGGAGCAGAGACATGGACAGGAGCTCCTGAAGGGCCTCCAACCCTGGAAAATCTCTGTCAGAGGGAGCGGGATCCGTGTTTGGGAGAGCAGCCCCGATGGCAGCAGGACATCCCTGCTCCCTGCCATGGGGACAGCTGCAGCACCTGGCCTGGGAGGCTGTAATTCCAGAAATACACCCAGGGCTTCTCAGCACTTCTCCTCCAAACACTCCACACTTTGATGAGACAAAAACACAGGGTAATTTATTTTATTTTCACACTAATCTCGTAAAAGACACAACCTATGATGCTGAATATAAAAACAAAGGAAAACCTAAGTGTGTGCAGAAATTAACCTGGATTAGGTCCACTTCTCACATTTTGCTTAGAACAACTGTGGTTTTACCTCCCTCTTCTAGAATATTTACACTAATGAATTCACCCAAATTAAAATACTTTTTGCTGTCAAAAAAAAACCAAAACAAAAAAACACATATAATATATACTATATAATATATACTATATAATATATACTATATAATTTATACTATATACTATATACTATATACTATATACTGTATACTATATAATATATAATATATAATATATAATATATATTATATAATATATATACACATATAATAACCTTTAAACACCTCAGAATTAGTTATCATCTTCTGTAGCATGTCACACCTGAATAAGTTACAAACAAAAGCCGCTGCACGGGGCATTGCTGGTTCTGGAGTGGAAATTAGTAGAATGAGCACCTTTCAGCACTCTCATTTCTGCTTTTTTTTCTGCATTTGGAGAAGTTGGCAGCCTCACAGGGACATACATCCATTGCACTACCATAAACTCCTGAACTTCCATCTGTTTTTAAAAGCTCCAGCTGACCTACATTTTATGTTATGGATTGGTTGGAGCTTATAGAGTAGCACGAGCAAAGCAGGAGTCTTGCTGCTAACCACATATTACAAGAAATTAAATCTTTCATCAATAATATGTCCCATGGAAAAATCAAGAGTTTTTAAGAGAAAAACTCTACACATACAAAACAGAAAAAAAATATATATGCACTTTAATTGGATTATGAATACCATCCATTTGATTAATTTTGATTTCATGGACTAAAAAAAATCAAATGTACACATTAAAATTATTTGAGGTTTACAAAAAAAAGGATGAACTTTGATTCACATTTTCAGGAGTGTCCTGGTTTGATGAGGAAGTGAGTCCATACACTAAAGTGAGTCCATACTAGTCCATATACTAAAATAAGGCATCAGAGTCATTCATCATTTTGGGAATCATGTATTTTTGGAATTATCTACAGAATTATTACTGAAGCAAGGTGGGAAGCAGCAACTCATCACAAAAGCATGACTTCCCTACAGGTTTTCCACCTTATTCTGAGGCAGAGAGAAAACTCAACTCTGAGTTTTGGAGGTGGATTTTTTTTTTTTTTTGCTCAGTTGTGTTCTTGGCATATTATTGCATATATATCTTGGCATATTATTCTTGGCATTTGGTTATGTTCTTGACCAGCAAGAAGTCACTCCAGAGGCCAATGGAACTCACTGAGGTGAGGAAGATCCAAGCCCAAGTCCTTGAGCTGGATCAAGAACCTCAGCTTCAGTCTCACAGAGTTTCAAGCGCCCTGGCCACCACTCAGCTGGGCTTTCCCTCTTCCTAACTACAAAAATCCTCCACCTAACAAATCTCCTGCATGAAAATGTAGCCAGAGGAAAATTCAGCGAACAAACAACAAGTTTCTACTCTGCTGCACTGCCATTTCCCAACAAAGAGAGGATATTGAGAATTTCCAGAGGGATTTTCATTACAGGCTCATCAGGAGGCCCTCTGTGTTAACAGCCTTTTTCCCTTGTATTTTTTACTCTGCACTGGTTCATTTCCCAGTAACAACTGTAACTTCTTTTGACATTTTCTGTCCTTCTTTACAATTAGGTTATTCAGCTCTTCAGTGAAGAGGCAAAGGGTAAGCTATGGGCTGATTTAAGCTGGCTGACTCAACTGGTCTAATTAGACAGGAGAAATTTGGTAGTAAAAGCAGCTGCTTCCTCCACAAACTGGAAGTCCATCAAAAGAAATGAGCTGTTTTAATGGCCTGAAGACTCATGTGTATCATTAGTAAGAGAGACACACTTTAAAAGTGCTGGTCTTCTCAAACCCTTCTAATTAGATGTCTCTGTAAACCATATTCCAGTGCACATCTTCTCTCCCAAAGTCAAGACAACATGTTTCCATTTCTTCCTGACCACCAACTAAACTGACAAGGACATTTCAGAAAAGTGTTTGGATACATTACCAGAAAATTCAACTTGTCACTTGAGGTTCCTTTATTCCCTTATTATAACTTTGTATGTATATACTTTACTCCTGTAAGTTGTTTATCATTGCTACCTTAACACATCAGTACACACAGGAAATAAAGAGGAGATAAAGATTCCAGGGTGTTTACACAGTTTTCCCCACAAATACTGTCATTTTAAATGAAATAACAAAGACACACAGCCAGAAGAATATCCATGTCGCCTCAAAACATGCTTTGATCCTAAAAATCACAGGCACTGTCCTCACTCAGCCCCTGCCAAACACCACAACACCACTAAAATCAATACAGTGGCACAGAGCTGTGCTGGCTCAGGAGCTGCCACAGGCTCAGGGATCAAAAGCAGGGACTCATGACAGCCTGGAGAAAAGGCAATATTACACCACTCAAAAGAGTGGAAGATGGAAACCCTCCTTGTAGTAACACTGATCTATCAGGAACTCAGAATATCAATTTGGGGTTTATTTTAACCAGCTGCAAAGAACTTTGATGTAAACATTAAAAGTGAGCTGTTCTGCTGGGTTTGGCTGGCACAGAGAAAATTTCCTGCAGAAATTCAGCCCCCAAGGAGCAGTTCTGGAGCAGAATTGGTCACAGACTGAGTTTTGGCTGTTGCTGGCAGGGCTTGCACCATCTCAAGGCTTTCTTTTCTGAGAGTGGCCTGGGGTGTGCCAGAAGCTGGGAGGGGACACAGGCAGCTTGGCTTCACTCATTAAACCACCCTGATCTTCATCTTCATCATTTCCAGCTTTTGCTCTCCCCTGTTCTGGGGGCATGGAGGGGCTGAGAGGATGCTGAGCCACAGGCCAGGGCCACCCCTCCACAGCAATTTCCCCTAGGAAATGTGGAAGTTCACTTGTCTGGCACCTTTGGGATGAAGTTCATCGTACCTCACAATCTGCTGACCATCAATGAAATGTTTTGCCAATAAAAGGAGCCCAGGTTGCTATATAATCTGTCCATGTGCTCTTACACAGCAGGAACCTGCACGGATTCAAAGGAGTGGCACCTCTGCTGTGAGAAAAGATCTGGAGAACTGGGCTGATTCAGCCTGGAAAAGAGAAGCTTTGGCTAATTGTGGCCTTCCAGTGCCTGAAGGGAGCCAACAAGAAAGATGGAGAGGGTATCTTTAAAAGGGATGGAGTGACAGGACAAGGGGGAAATTGGCTTCAAATTAAAATAGAGTAGATGGAGATTAGATATTAGAAAGAAATTCTCAATGTGAGGGTGGGCAGGCCCTGGCAAAGGGTGCCCAGAGCAGCTGTGGCTGTCCCTGGATCCCTGGAATATCCAAAGCCAGGTAAGACACTGGGGCTTGGAGCAGCCTGAGACAGTGGAAGGTGTCCCTGCCATGGCAGGGGATTGGAACAAGATGATTTCTCATCTCCCTTCCAACCCAAACCATTCTGTGATTCCAGGAATGTGTTCTCTGTTTCTCACTACTGTGAGACACCTGAGGAAAAATTTGCTCTACTGCCTATAGATACAACAGCTCATGCAATCCATGTTTTTTTTAAAATACCTCAAAAATAAAAAATTATTTTACCTTAAAATAATTTCAAATCTCATTGTCACATGAATTATACACCATGGTAAAGCAACTGTGGTCTGCCAGGCCACAGACAATTCTCAGGGCAGCATGTTCAGTGCCATATGGGCAATGCAAAAGTTCAGGGTTTTGAAGGGATTTTTTCCTAAGTGCATGTGACAGAACAAAGCACAGCAATAACAGCTGTAGCCTGCGTGCAAATGGAAAAATAAGCACCTCTAATATTGTTGGTTTTCATTTCAGTGCTGGCTAAATGCTTTTGATCATTGTGGGCAGGTGATGAATGCACCACCTGTGTCTTTTTTTGTCCCTGTGCCAACAGGTGAGATTACTTTATCCTGACAGGGGCTGCAGCAATCTGGCTAATGGCACGAGTACAGAACATTGCTCTGTTACCAGATCACAACATTTGCAAAATATTGCCATGTTTTTAAATCCCTGTGTGTATGTGTTAAAACTGAGTCACTGCTCCACTTCCAGTGAAGACCTGAGTGGAACCCAACTCTCTGCTTTTAAACTCTGCTATAAAACATGCTGTCCCCAACAGATGAGCTTCTGCCTCTGTACTTGTGATATCTGCAACAGTTCCTGTGCATTTACAGCTGCTATTAATGCTAGCACAGCAGCCCCCACATGCCCTGGTCCCACATTCTTAGTCTACTGACATCAAATATTAAGCTCAAGATCTTGGAGCAGCGACAGGATCTTCCCTACTCAATTCCTGTCTGTCTCCCACACCCTCCATTTATTTGTTGATGATAAATTGTCCTTATACAGCTGAAGGGTTTGCTGCAGTTCCCACAGCACTGCCCTTCAGTCCCTCATATGCCACCATGATATTTTCTGAAAAATCCCCTTTGACCAGGATTTCCTCCTGGGAAGCTAAGCAGCCTCAGAAAGGAATGAAAACAATAATTATCTGATTGTTGCTTTGGAATGTGGCTTGGACATTGTTTACCAACAGGTGAATGTTTCATTGGTTTCATGTGAATTGTTTTTAATTAATGACCAATCACTGCCAGCTGTGTTGGACTCTGAGGAGTCAGTCATGGGTTTTTATTATTCATTCTTGTAAAACCTTCTGTCTGTATCCTTTCTCTTTCTTTAGTATAGTTTTAGTATAGCAATATAATATAATATAATATAATATAATATAATATAATATAATATAATATAATATAATATAATATAATATAATATAATATATATTATAATATATACTATAATATAATAATATATAATATAATAATATATCAGCCTTCTGAGAACATGGAGTCAGATTCTCAGTTCTCACCTCGTCCTGGGCACCTCACAAACATCACACTCATATGTCAGTAAGGCAAAGGTTACAGAGAGTGGTTTATTCTAAACAGAATAAAAATTAAAATTTGGTTTTGCCCACAAAAATCCCATCACCTGTTATGTTAAAATAATGCTTGGGGAAACTGCACAAGGCATGCTCTGGTGGAGGGGTGTTTGCTGAACTTAAACCAGAAAGTACCTTCAGAACTGATGCAGAAGCAAGGTCAGAGAACAGGGCATGAGTCCCAAAGTAAATAAACCCCAAAAACGTGCCCTGGTCTGGTGGAAACAACATGGATGGCTCCAAACCAGACCCTGTCCCCATGAATTCCAGCAGAGCTGTTCTGTTTCTGTCCCAGCAGAGCAGGGCCAGCAGAGGCTGGGGTCACCCTGGACATCACCCCTGATGGTGCAGAAGTGTCTGCAGGCCATGCACTTGAGGAGAACATGCAACTGCCTTTGGGGAGGTTCACAGCTGTCACTTTTTCCATCTTGCAGAGCTGCAAAGAAAATGGTGTAGGAGGATGGCTCAGGATTGCTCTTCTCAAAGGCTCCCTCTTGAAATGGGTGCCTACGCTCTAATACTGACTAAGCTGCTGGGCTTTGCTCCTGATCTCATTAGATAATGATACTGCAATACAAAAGGAGAGGTTAATCTTGACTACATCCCCAATCTCCTTTCCTTGTGTACAGCTGTAAACACCCTGGGAGCATTTGGAGCCACCTCTGTGGGTTTAGGGTCAGCACTTGCACAGAATGGGTGGGGGAGCTGGAGCAGGGACAGGTGGGACCAAATTCTGAATGGGCAACTCACACCAACCCCGGGTGTGGGAGAGCCAGTGTGGCCAGCAAAAATGCCTTTACAGCTCTTGTCACCCCCATCCCACTCTGTTCACCCTGGGTATCCCCATCCCACCCTGCTCACCCTTGTCATCCCCATCCCACTCTGGTCACCCTGGTCATCCCCATCCCACTCTGCTCTCTCTGGTCACCCTCACCCCACCCTGCTCACCCTGCTCACCCCCATCCCACCCTGCTCACCTTTGTCATCCCCATCCCACTCTCCTCACCCTTGTCACCCCTATCCCACTCTGATCATCCCCATCCCACTCTGCTCACTCTGGTCATCCCCATCCCACTCTGCTCGGTGCAGGGGTGAAATGACCACAGTGCACTCTGCTCACAGCTCTGAGATGTGCCAGGGGAACACAGTGGATCCTCCCCAGGCTGACCACAACCAGACAATTCCCTCCCCAGCCCATTTCTCACACCAGAGGTGCTCAGGGAAGGCAGAAGCAGCCACAGGGGAATGTGGACACCCAGCATGTGCACAGAGCTCTTCCTGGCAAGATCCTATAGCTTCCAGCTGTGCATCTGCAGTGCTTTTATTGGCCCTCCTGGTGCAGTTAAGGAATGTTTCTAGTCCCCAGAAAAACCCGCCAGAAGAACATCTCCACCATTTCCCTGTTCTCTGCACCACTCTCTTGGTGGCTTTTGCAAATCAAAACACATTATTCCACTTAAAACCTCACTATTTTCCTTCTGAAATCCAAGAGACACAACTCCCCCCAGTTTTCACCAGCAAACCACTGTTGAGACAAACAGAAGTAGCAGCCATTTATCTGGCACATAAACATCCTCTCCTTTACACCCAGCAGGAAAGCAAGCTCCAGAGATGCTCAGCTAATGAGGAAATTCAGACAATGATGTTGTTTGCAGCTATAAGGAGGCAAAATAACCCAGACAGGTCTGAATTGGACCCACCACTGCTACACATGAGAGCTCCAACCAATTCCTACAACTCCTAAAGGAAGCAAGAACAAAGCACCAACAATCTGATTACCAGGGAAATGACTGGGAGCAGAAAATTACTCAACTTATGTAATGTAATAAGTCCCCTATTGAAAAGCATCTGCAAAATGCTGCCATTTCTTCATGCCATTCCTTTCACCACTCAGATAAAACAGCTTCCATTTTACATTCATTTTTCCTGCTATTTTAGCCTGTTATGCTGTTAATCCAGTAGCAACAGACCTGAACCACTTCTAAGCAACTGCTACTCTCTTGCTTTTCATTTAAAAAAAAAGAAAAAAATCAGGTTGCCGCTGCTTTTCCATAATTACATCATATTGTCACTACAAAGGAGGAGAAGGAATATACACCTTGCTTAAAATGTTATCTTCAAAGTGTTTGTTGCAGTGATGTGCAGCCAGTTTTAGTAGATAAATAAATATACCTGAGTGTATGTGCATACATATATTTAAATATGAGAACAGAAAACCTATAAATATCTATATATAACCTATATATACACAGATATATCTATATATAGATATATATAGATAAATATAGATAAATATAGATATAGATATAGATATCTATATCTAGATATAGATATATAGATATATGGATATATAGATATATAGATATATATGTGGCCTGTGTGTATATATACATTCACTCATATTTACAGGTATCTATATAGGTATATTAAATGTACATATATTGAACATATTTATATCTAGAAAGACAATGCACACACAATATATTTGTGATACATTACTTTTAGTGTTCTGATGCTTTCAGACACATCTATATGGGATGGTTTCTACTGACACATTCTACCACTATATAAATATGCCCTGAATGTTGGTGACATTCAACACAGACATTTAAAATTAATTTCATTGGCTTCTGTAATCTTTAGAATGTAGTTTTAGCAGTGAAACATACAAATAAGTGAAAAAGTTCCTTCTGGGTATTAGCCCATACCCTTCCCTTATCAAACTTTATTAATTTTTGTTAATTTGGTCCAAAATGTTCTACCATAAGACAACAGCCCTGGCAGAATGCTGATACCTGTTCCTTGGCTAAACTCTGCCCATTGTGTCATTGCAGTGATTCTAACATTCCATTGGGCCTGTACTTTTAGAGCAGCACAGTTTGAGCACCCAAGAAGAATTGTAGGTTGGCTTTGAAGTTATTTTTATTTACTGTAAAACGTGTGCCACCCTTTGTCCCAATTCACTTTGCTGCAGGAGCTTATTTTTACTGCCTGTCAATAAGAATCAAAAGATGAGTGCTGAAATGTCACAGCCATGCCCTATATGGGAAGGCCTGCTTTATTTTTATTTGTTTGGTCGATTTTATAATGCAAAAAGGATGCATGGGATTCAGGAGACCGATGCCCGTATTTCTGCTAGGAGACTAAAGAGTAAATCTGTTAAGTATTATCATGTATATTCAGAAATTTCATCTTTTTTTGGTGTTCCCAGATGTCAACCTACTGCACAAGGCACAATCATCCTCCATGGACACCAAGTCTGACACTGACCCTGGGGCTCAGGGACTGGTGAATACTTCAGGTTATGCATTTCTACTTCAGGTTATACATTTCTCCTTCAGGTTATGAATTTCTCCTTCAGGTTTAATGCATTTCTCCTTCAGGTTATGCATTTTTCCTTCAGGTTTAATGCATTTCTCCTTCAGGTTACAAATTTCTCCTTCAGGTTATTAATTTCTCCTTCAGGTTATGAATTTCTCCTTCAGGTTTAATGCATTTCTCCTTCAGGTTATGCATTTCTCCTTCAGGTTATTAATTTCTCCTTCAGGTTATGCATTTCTCCTTCAGGTTTAATGCATTTCTCCTTCAGGTTTAATGCATTTCTCCTTCAAGTAATGAATTTTTCCTTCAGGTTATGCATTTCTCCTTCAGGTTTACATCATCATTCTCCCAGGCAAGAAATCAAGTATCAAATCCTCCTTCAGGGCTGTCTGTCAGGCTCCTCTGAGTGTTTGTGATAGAGCAGCTCACACATATTGTCATAACTCAGCCTGTAAGACAGCCGGAGCTGATTTATTATAATCACAAGTGCAGCAGCTCCATCTCCTATTTGCAGTCACTGAAAACTTTCCTGAAACTGGTTAAAATGTGCCCAATGTGAGTTCCACTTCAGTGATGATTTATACCACAGGAAAACTTTCCATGGGCTCAAACAAACAACTGGCCAGCCATATTATTTATTTTTAAATTCAAAGCTTAGAAAAATCAAATCAGCCAAGAAGGTCTAACAATGGTCTTTGCTCAATTATGTGATAAGAGGCCAGGCAGAGTGGGCGCAGAGAGTGAGCTGAGGCTCAGAGGACTCAACCCATTAAATTGGGCACTCTGAAGATGCTAAAATGGAAAGGACAGGGCTGCTGTTCCTGGAGGAAATCCCACCAAGATGTGTCCCCAAAGAAATTGTGGAATGCTGAACTTTACCATGGCATGCAGGGGGAACAGGAGTTTGGGGTGGTGTAGAACCAGCCATGGGGTGGCCATGGCAATTACAGAGGGACAAACATCCATCACAGCACACTCAGGGGACCTGCCAAAGGCAGGGAAAGGCATGGATCACAGGCTGAGGAGGCACAGGCCTGAGAAAGCAGGTGGAAATGGGGATTAAAGGGGCCAGAGACATGTCAGGAGGCAGCTACCCCGGTCTGGCAGAGCTCCTCATCCCTGCAGCCCCAGCCCAGCCTCCTCATCCCTCCTGCCCAACACTGCTCCCAGATTTCTCTGTGGGAATGTGTCACCACATTTCTCTCCACAGAGAAAAGCAAGGCACAATTCTTCCCAAGAATATTTCTGGGATTCACATTCTCTGAACCTCAGAGAAAGGAAAAACAATTCTTATCTCATTTACTGCTCCTGTGTTGTTCACAAGTGGAATGCATCATGGAAGACTGTTTACCTGAAGGGAACTGATAATTGGATTCTGGTGTGTTTTGATTCACTGACCAATTGAATCCAAGGGTGTGTGGGGCTGACAGTCACGAGATTCTGTGCAGTTGAGTGCTTGGCAGATTCAGTTTAGATGTAATGTAATGTAGTGTAATATCATATAGAATAATATAGTATAATAAAGTAATTAATTAGCATTCTGATATGATGGAGTTCTCCTCATCATTCCTCCTCTTCATCAGGGGCATAAATCTCTATGATAGGAATGCCTTCACCTCTGTGAGCTCATGAGCAGGAGACACCACCATGGACCCAGTGGTCAGCAGCAGAAATTTTTCCACATCTGTTGCTGGAGCAAGAGGTTGAAAATCTGAGGGGTTACTGGAGATCCAGGTGCCAACAACTGAAGGAGACCAAAGTCTGAGGGACTGATGGGATGGACAGCATGTCCAAAACCCACTGGTGGAGAGATCTTCTGTGTGTGTTTGTGTGCAAGCACAGCCAGCCAGAGAGGAGGGATGCCAGGGAGGCCCTGGGGCTGCTCAGCTTTGCCCAGGTGTGATCTGTGTTTAGGAGATCTCTGTCCTCCTGCTGCTCCATCCAGCTGCATGGATGCACTGCCTCACCACCAGCTGCACTTGCAATTCCAGAACCAAGGCTGCTGCACTCCAGGGCAGGAGGAATCCCCTCATTCAAAGTCCCACCATCTCCAGCTGCTCCTAACAGTTTAATTTTTATTACTTTCTAATTACTGTCATTATCATTGGACACTCCTTGAGAAGAACTCAGCAGTTCTGGTTACAAGACAGACTGACCCAACTCACTGTCCAAAAACTCTCCCATCATTCATCTTTCTATTTATCTACTGTCAATTTGTTCCTCTGGGGAAAATTCTTCTTCAAAAAATTCTGCAAGACTCAGGGTCACAATTAAAACCCATGGGAGTAACTTTTCACTGCCAGAGTAACTTTTCACTGCCAGCTGTGCACAGATGTGCCCCCCTGCCCTGTCCTTGCCTTTCTGGCTCACATTTCTCTGGTGGCAGCATCAGAGCTTCACCTCTGCAGGTGGAGAAGGAGATGGAACTCCATCCCAGACAGGCTTCAGCTTTATGAGCCTCAAACAGCATTTTAGACATCAGCCCTTGATATTCATATGCAATAAGCTGGCTGCAGTTTGTGGCTTTTTGACCCAGAAAAATAAAATGCTCTTCCTCTAATAGCAAATATTTAGCTCCAATCCCTTTTCCTTTAATTGGGTGCTCATTTACCCATTCCAGCCCTGCCATGCTGGTGTTATTAGAGCGCTTAATTTTCAAAGCACTTGAGGTAATAACTGCATCATGACTAAAAAAAAAATTATACTGGCCAGGCTTTGCTGGTGCAGCCCCATCCACCTGACTGCTTCAGAAGCACAAAACAGATGCAACAGGGCAGAATTTAGCTCCATTGCTTAACAAGAGTATTAAAAGCTTCAGTTTGTGGTGGTTTTTTTCCTTTAAATTTCATATTAACCAGGTGCATGGCTACATTTGAAACTTCTTTCTTCTGTCTTCTGTTTTATGTAGGCATAAAAGCCCACCCTCTAAAGCTCAGCAGGAGACAGAGCACAGGTCCATTCTCATTTACCCAGGAACCTGACCACTGCATATTCAATCTTCTCCTCTCTTTTGTAGCAGATGCTCTGCAATTATAAACAACATTTGTCATTACTCTAAACATGTGAGGCCGGAAGAAATATGATTCTTACACAAAAGATGCAGGCTATACATACTAGATGAGAGGCAGATGGTAAATTAGCTTGTAAAGCCAAGGTCTCTGCCATTTATTTTTATTTGGAACAGATACATAACCAAAAAAAAAACCTGAACAAACAAGCGGTTATCTCTATGGCTATTATGTAATTCCATGTAGCTCTGCCTGGTAAGAATCTGGACGGATTTATCCCTGTACCTCCTGAAGAAAATTAAGTCTGCAGAGTGCATCTGTTTCCCCCACAAATCAGCAGAGCCCAAATGAGCTGTGAATGGGAACAGAAGCCCAGCAGTGACAGGAAGGTGCAGTCAGGGCCTGCAGGGTGACTCGAGCCACATTGCAGCACACACCTCCACCACACATTTCCATTTCCCAGACAGAACTTTGTCTGTCTTTGCTCTGTCCTCCTTCCAGAGACACTTACACAGCACTGGTCCTGATGTATTTTATGCCACCCCTCACATTCAGATCAAATATTCCCTCTGAAATCTTCTTTCCTAAGCGACAAAGCGTCCACAGGCCAAATGAAACTCAAACATCTGCACCAAAGCACAGAATTCACAAGGGAGCTGCTTTCAAAATAATCATCAATGGGATATTTTAGCAGGCCTCCTTGCAGTTACTTTAGGAAGCTACTGAGCTTCAGAGTTACTGAAAACAGCCAGAACTGTTTGGCCTCCTCTGTCTGTGCTGTTATCCTTCTCCATCACACCTGGGGATGAACAACTTAAAGAATTGGTTGAAAAGGGCAGTAATTCTGCCATTCATGGTGTACTATGTATTCCTCTGGTAAAGCTGGTGAAAAAGTGAGTGCATTTGGACAATCTGGGGACCCTCAGTTTTTCCATTTCCTAATAGACTTTGATATCAAGAAGGAGATGTCTGTTAAAGATTGTTCATAGACTTTGACATCAAGAAGAAGTCTGTTTAAGCTTGGTCCTGGGCTTGATAAGGAACACTCTGCCAGTCCTAGGGACTAAAGTTCTGAATGTAAATTATTTTCACAGTAGAAAATTTTCCACATGGTAAGTAAGAGCTTGTGGGTTTGTTGTCCTTCTGTAGCAGTGGTGCTAACCAAAAATTGCTGGGTCCAAAGCTGGCACAGTGGGCAGGCAATCTGAACGACCAACACCTCAGCCTCTTGCTGTCCCAAGGCTTTTGATAAGAGATAAAAGGCCTTGTGCAGAAATTCCTGATACAAGATTAGGCAATATTAATTGCATGTGATTTCCTTTAGAAGGAATGCTTTAAAAAAAAGGGGTATCTTGTCATCTGACATGGATGACATGTTTCAACAAGATATTTTATCAAAGCTCTTAAATAAATGAATCCCATAAGAAGGTAGGTGGCCAGTTCTCTCAGATGCCTGCAGCAAAGGAATGGACTCTGGGCCCACTGACCCAAACTCCCAATTTATTTTTGACAAAAACTCAGCCTTATGTAAGATACATGTCCTTCTGCACCTCTCCAGATGCAAGTCACAGAGGCTCTGGGGTTAAAGCACCACTGGCTGATTTAGCTTTTGCCTCAAGGACTTTCATTTTGAAAATGAACACCCACCTTTCAGTTTGCAATGCTTTAATTACAAATCCAAATCAGTTCATTCCCACGTGCCAATCATGAAAATTTTGCTGGGGATCTCCTTGCATGTTGTTTCTTGTCTTGACTTGTTATTTTAATAATAACACCAAGCACTGTTTTCTAATAGAAGACAAAGTTATGCCTCCAAAGCTCAAAGGGTGCAGATGTGAATTATGAAGCAGCTGAGTTGAGTGAGGGCCTGCCACATTCTGAGTGTCATGTTCTGACTGTCTCCATGGTTTACCTACAAGAAAAATGCTACAGAGAAGTGTGAGAGGAAAATAGTAATAATTTCTCAGAGGATACAGAGCTGAGCTCTGAGATATTAAATCCCCATAGAACAAAAATCTGCCCTAAAGATCTGGTAAGCTCAGACCCCAAGAACTTCCAGAGGCACTTTCCAAAATGGCATGAAAGAAAGTGCACAACAAAAAAATGAACTTTAACAGCATTTTTACTCAAATTAGCTTCTGCTTTTTTCTGCTCTTGTGATTTCTCTTTCCTTTCAGTGAGGTTGTGGAAAACCCTGATGAACCATGTGATGTCTGAGGTTTCCAATTGCAAAATGCCTCTTGCTTGATCTCTCCTCAGCCTTCAGATGGATCTGCAGACTACAGAAACCAAAGTCTGCTTTGAAATGTGACAAAAGTACACCCAGATGCTGCTGCTTGTCATCTGTAACTCCTCAACACCTCAAGCAGGGCATGGCCACCTATGGGCAGAGGAGAAATCATTTCATCAAACCCCACTCAGCATACAGCAAGCTGTACTGAAGGGTGTCAGGGTGAGTTACAGCCAGCCCCCAACACTTTTTGTGAGAGATGGAAACAGCACAGACCAGAGCTCAGACTCCCAACAGCTCACTGTGATCACTTCCTGGCACAGGAATTCCAGAATGATTTAATTGGCAACTCTCTAAAACCGCCTTCCTCAGCCACAAGGTTTCACAGCAGCAGTTAATAAAGTTTATTGTATCAAAACATTAGCTAGAATAAAAAATAGTGAGGTCATTGTGATGTTTAGGTTTAACATACAATACAGCAAGGAGAATGAAGATGTTCTGCTTTAAGGCTCAGTGACCAAAAAGCCCTGAGTCAAACTCAAGGCACATTTCTATAAAAGCTCTAGGTCAAAAAATCCTCCAAACAAACAAAAAAAAACCTCAAACCCCAACAAAAACAAACCCACAAAAACAATGGATTCTGCTGGAAGGAAAACAAGTAATGCTGAAGTAAGGGCATACTCAGCTGGGAAACAGCAGAAGGCTCAGACAAAGGGGCTGACCAAGATTTGTTCCCAATAACCTCTATTTTACAGAACACATGCAAGAGGACACTGGGAAGAGTTATTTATCACTTAATAAAACACTGTGAACTACTCCAGTAACAGCAACTACTCAATGTATTTTTACCATCTTGACACAGCTTAAGTGTTAAAAGAAAAACTACACAGATTTTATCAAGGTTAAAACATGTGCTTAGAAACCCTCTGCTAAAAATCATGCCTCATTTTAATTAATTTTGCCAACACTTCAAGCCACTGAAAAGGAATCTACACAATATTTGCCTGAAAACAGCCTTTTACCAGTATTGCAGTTGGTTTCAGCTGGCCTAACTTGTTTATTCCTCCTAACATATGGATCTTAATTTGCACAAGAGATGAAAACAACTGTCAGACAAAGCAGGCAAAAAATGGTGGAGAACAATACAATCCATCTGGCAGAGAGAGGAGAGGGGGAAAAGAAGGAAAAAAAGAAGGAGAGGAAAGGAGAGGAAAGGAAGGGAGGAAGGGAGGAAGGGAGGAAGGGAGGGAGGAAGGGAGGGAGGGAGGGAGGAAGGAAGGAAGAGAAGGAAGGAAGGAAGGAAGGAAGGAAGGAAGGAAGGAAGGAAGGAAGGAAGGAAGGAAGGAAGGAAGGAAGGAAGGAAGGAAGGAAGGAAGGAAGGAAGGAAGGAAGGAAGGAAGGAAGGAAGGAAGGAAGGAAGGAAGGAAGGAAGGAAGGAAGAAGGAAGGAAGGAAGGAAGGAAGGAAGGAAGGAAGGAAGGAAGGAAGGAAGGAAGGAAGGAAGGAAGGAAGGAAGGAAGGAAGGAAGGAAGGAAGGAAGGAAGGAAGGAAGGAAGGAAGGAAGGAAGGAAGGAAGGAAGGAAGGAGGAAGGAAGGAAGGAAGGAAGGAAGGAAGGAAGGAAGAAGTGGCGGAAGGAAGTGGCGGAAGGAAGTGGCGGAAGGAAGGAAGGAAGTGGCGGAAGGAAGGAAGGAAGTGGCGGAAGGAAGGAAGGAAGTGGCGGAAGGAAGTGGCGGAAGGAAGTGGCGGAAGGAAGTGGCGGAAGGAAGTGGCGGAAGGAAGTGGCGAAGGAAGGAAGTGGCGGAAGGAAGGAAGTGGCGGAAGGAAGGAAGTGGCGGAAGGAAGGAAGGAAGGAAGGAAGGAAGGAAGGAAGGAAGGAAGGAAGGGGCGGAAGGAAGGAAGGAAGTGGCGGAAGGAAGTGGCGGAAGGAAGGAAGTGGCGGAAGGAAGGAAGTGGCGGAAGGAAGGAAGGAAGTGGCGGAAGGAAGGAAGTGGCGGAAGGAAGGAAGTGGCGGAAGGAAGTGGCGGAAGTGGCGGAAGTGGCGCGAAGGAAGGAAGGAGGAAAGAGAGAGAAAGGGAGGAAGAGAGGAGGAAAGAAAGAGAAAGAGAGAAAGAGAGAGAGAAAGAAAGAGGAAAAAAGGAAAAGAAAGGAGAAAGAAGGAAAGAAGAAGGAAGGAAACAGAGAGAAAGGGTGAGACAAAGGGAGGAGGAAAGAGAGAGAGGGGAGAGAGAAAGAGAGAGAGAGAGAGAGAAGAGAGAGAGAGAGAGAGAAAGAAAGAAAGAAAGAAAGAAAGAAAGAAAGAGAGAAAGAGAGAAAGAGAGGAGAAAGAAAGAGAGAGAAAGAGAGAAGAGAGAAGAGAGAAAGAAGAGAAAGAGAGAAAGAGAGAAAGAGAGAAAGAGAAAGAAAGAAAGAAAGAAAGAAAGAAAGAAAGAAAGAAAGAAAGAAAGAAAGAAAGAAAGAAAGAAAGAAAGAAAGAAAGAAAGAAAGAAAGAAAGAAAGAAAGAAAGAAAGAAAGAAAGAAAGAAAGAGAGGAAGGGAGGAGGAAAGAGAGAAAAAGAGAGAAAGAGAGAAAGAAAGGAAAAGAAAGGGAGAAGGAGAAAGAAAGAGAAAAAAACAAAGAAAGGAAAACAGAAAGAAAAAAAGAAAGAAAAAAAAGGAGGAAAAAAGAAAGAAAAAAAAAGAAAGAAAAAATAAAGAAAGAAAAAAAAGAAAAATCTCTGTCGGAAAGTGGGTTTTTGCTCGCTCCCGTTCTGCATCTCTCCCTCCCTCCTTTCCCATCTTAGCAACAGCGGCAGCGCCCGGGTTACTGCAGTGCATTGCCCGGCAGTAACCGCGCCGGCCGGGCGGGCATGCGGCACCTCCGGCACCGCACCTGCCCCAGCCCCAGCCCCAGCCCCAGCCGGGCCGGGCCCGCTCCCCAGCACGGATTAGCGCCTCATCCCGGCCAAATCCCCCCTGCCGCCCCCCGCCTCCCCTGCGTTCCGTTTGGGCATCTCCGGAGGGCATGGCAGAGGAGGGTGGGGGATGTTTGCAGTGAAGTCATACAGAGGATGCTGCGAAAAAATTAAATAAATAAAGCGGACGGCTAAATAAAAATAAAGGGCTCTGTCCGAGCGTGTGTTGCAGAGCTAATTCCTAAGACAGCACCGAAGCAAATCGGCAAAGCCCAGGCTGTTTAAATCTCCGCTGATGGTTTGACAGCGGTGAAGTTTCCATCTTATGCAGAGAGCGGCATTAGCATCACACGCGGCGCTGGGATCGCGCTGTTCCGATGACACTATCTCGGGCTGTGACGGCCACTCCTGGCCTTCCATGAATAGCAAACACCTGCCCAGGGCTCCGTGTTCCCCCCCGGACACCCCGGAGCCATCCGAGTGCTCCATTCCCCTCCTGCCGCCCAAAGCTGCGCAACAACAACCCGGACAGCAAAGATAGCACCAGCACCGCTCTGCTTTGCTTGCACGGGGTTGGAACCATCAGAACAAACCCAAAATAACAAGAAATTGGGCGTTTTGTGCCGAGCGTGGATTTCTGCAGTGAAAATCCCCGGTTTGCACGGTGCCCGGCCGGAGCCCGCTCCCTCCGAGGTTATCCAGACCAAATCCCAGCAGAGCTCGAACGCAGCGCAAGTGACTCATTACAGCCCTAAAAATAACAACCGAGAAATTTCCAACTAAAACGTTGCCTAATTAACCATGAATACTGAGAAGTGTGAGAGGGGAGGGAGGAAAAAAATAAAAGAAAAAAAAAAAGAAAAGCAATCCCTGAGTTGTTGTGGTGTTTTGCAAGCAAATTTATTACTATTTTCTTGCTGGATGCACTCAATTATATAGGCAGAATATTTCCATCTCCATCCTATATTATAGCAAACCCACCTAGAAAAAATAGAACAAATGTCCTTTCGTGGCTATATAGAAAGCATGTATCTTTTCCAAGTAAAGCTGAATGACTTTGACCCAGACAGAAAGCTCCAAAGTACTTTTCATGCCCCCTTTGTATATAGGGGGCTATACATAATTCATCCCCAAACCACAATTCAGATTATTTCATGGTGCTTTTAACAAAAATGACAGAAACCCGAGGCACTGACTTTTCCACCAAATCCTCTTGCAAGCAGTTTTCAGGAG
This sequence comes from Ammospiza caudacuta, assembly GCF_027887145.1. Lineage (NCBI taxonomy): Eukaryota > Metazoa > Chordata > Aves > Passeriformes > Passerellidae > Ammospiza > Ammospiza caudacuta. The sequence goes on from NC_080594.1 coordinate 116,787,822, forward strand.
TCCTAGTATGAAAACCTACATGTCTGTAATTTTTCTGTGAACTGATAAAACCAATTTCTGTGTTCCCATTTATATTTCAAAGTGCAGTTCAAATATACAGCTCAGAAACCAGGACTCACTTCCATCTCTTTCTCAGCCCTTAGATAAATGGCTTTGTGACAAGACAGTGAAACTTTGGCCATGTTTTGTTCCAAAACTCTGCAGATCTCGCTTTTCGCATTTAAGGATCCACGCTGGATCTAACACAGGGCTCTTTCTTTTCCCCTCCAAGCCAGCTGGGTCCCTCATCCTAAAAGAAAGGAGAAGTATCCTGACTAAGCAGCCCTATTATTTCTACCAAATGTGCTGAAGTTCCCTTTTTGCCGGTCCATCCTAACCTCATAGCAGTTCCTCCAGGAGCCCTGGGGCTTTCTGAAATCATGAACCTCACTGACCCACAGGAAACCCCCAGGACGTGCTTGAACGTAGCCTGGATTCAAAGGCTGAGACATATTTTCAGTTCTGGAAGATCCTTAACCTCGCAAGTCACTCAAAAATCCCTTTCCTTCAAACCTGAAGGAATATTGTTTCTACCTGTTGACCAATTCCCTGAAAGTTTTATGGGGAAAATGCCAAAGTCAGCTGAGACCTTCTGAAACTTTTACCTCTTTAACCTCTCCCAAATTCCCATGTTGGCAACAGCTCCTGCTGAATGGAATGGGTCAGATGGAGCAGCTTTGATCAAGGACTGACCTGCCATATTCCTTCCCTGTTAATCCCACTGACCTCAGGGGAAATTACAGCAGGAATTAACCAGCTCCAGAGTCACACCAATCTCTGCCATGAGTCTGATAAAACCTCAGAAGAACAGCAGCATTTATCATGTAAACCTTGGAATCAAAATGCCCCTCCCTATATTTAAAGAGAAAATGATATTTAATAGTTTAATTAAGCAGTTTAAGGCTGAGACAAAAATAAATGAAAAATTCCAATTTGAAGTCTACCATGGCTTCTTTAGCTTCTTTGTTGTTGACAAGCAATGCAAATTCACCTTTCTTTGGGCTTTTAATGAAAAGTAAAAGACATGACATACCATGAGTTGCATTGTCTGAACAATCAAGCTAAGCACAGAACACAATGGCAGCACTGCTAATTATTCCTCCTTCTGCTCATTTAGAGCCTAACCTTAACATTACTTTGCAATGCCATTTTTACTGAAGGGAATTGCTCTTCAGCTGAATTCCTGTCCAACATGCTGGCACAAATTGTCTTTGCAAGGAAACAGCACTTCTGCCTTTGTGATGCAACACTCTTGAAAGGTTTTAACTAATTCATTACAGTCATAGAGAATGATGTAGAAATAGTAGATTTTCTTTTCCAAGCTCCATTTAAGAATAGAAACACCATTAATTAAAAGAGATTTTTGAAACAGCATTCCTTATCTCTTCTTACCACAACCAGCACCCAAGAACAATGTGAACTGAGAGGCATCTCCTTCTTTTTTTTTTTCCCCAGCATGTTTTCTGCTACTCTTCTCATAAAAAGTGAATTCAAATATTTCACATTACAGCAATGAGAGAGACATTTAGCACAGGGAATCCACAAGGAATGCTGAACTGCAGCAACCACCAGTTGGAGGCACAATGCAGTGCCCAAGAGAAGGGCAATAAAGTCCCAGTTTCCCACTGGAACAGGCACCAGTGTAAGGTATTCAGAATAGTTTCATATGTAATCCACCAGGTTTGAACAGATATATCTCAAATTACACACAAAAAATCTTCTACTTGCAGAACCACTACAACAATTCAGAGTATCTGAAGTGTTTGGTTCCTACCTTCACTGGGGACTATTTAGGCAATTTGGTTTTCTATTTCTCTAATGGAAAATCTTTTCTCTTAAAACCAATATATTGAGCCAGTCCCTGGAGGAGGGAACGTGGCTGGGAGGAAAGTTTGGTTCTAGAAGGTTTCTATAACCTCACCAGCAACTCACTGAAACACTGAAGGAAGAGACCTTTGGAGGTCACCTGGCCCAGATTTCTGTCTAAGCAAGACAACTTCCACATTTTCAGCAGCTGGGTGTTTTGCCAGGACATTGTTTTGTTCAAGCCAAGTCACCCAGGCATGTCAGAAAATCTGAACAGGGGTTTTGGGTATAGAATCCCTCAATCAATCCTGGCCAGTGAGAAAGAGATTCAGTTAGGAATCCCAAGCTTTTAAATCTTAAATGAGACATTTTGGCATGGCTCCATTTCTTGGAGGACAAAAAAACCTTCAGTGTTTTGTGTTCATTCTGATAAGATAAAGAATAATTTTGAATGTACCAAAGCTGCTGCCAAACCAAGCTGTTCTCCTATGGACAATGTGGCTCCATGCAATTTTAGAAAGTAATTAAAAGAGGGCCAGTGGGTCTACACACAGTTTTGATGTTGAAAAACCCATTAAAGCATGAAATCTGCAGATCTTTCAACAAATGAATAATTGTATGCACAGCCTGTCCGCATACAGTAGCACTTTCATGGCAACAGCTCCAGAGCTTTTCATTCCACACATTTTTAGACTATTGAAGCCTTGGTGTTGTGATCATGATACAATTCACAGACAGCAGCCAAGAACTTGGTGAAACAATTTCGAGTGGGACCTTTAAGCCAGTGGATTTGTAGTTTCAGGGCCAGTGCAGGTACCAAGCATGGCTCAGGTGAGGGCTGCACTGGCAGGGCCTTATCTCTAAAAAGAACTGAAGCACACAATCATGCCAATTTACATTGCTGGGAGAGAGTTCCTCAAGGAAGGGCAATTATGGCATTTAGTACACAAAATTCTCCTGGAGATTTCAATAGTTTTCTCTTGGGCATACTTCTTTTTGCTGGCAGGAATTTACTGCATGACCTAGTTTTCCTTTCAGAGAGGAGCAGCCACACACACCAAAAAAAAAAACCCCAAAAACCTAAAAACTCTCTAGGAAACACATGGTTACACAAAGCCAGTGAAGGCATGAAAGGAATTGATGCCAAGCAGAGGAGAAAGAACAGAATCACCTATCAGAACTGGAATCAACCAAGAACCTATAGAGAAGAGAGCTGAATAATCTCTTCTTACTCCAAACTTCTCTTCTTTGAGAAGTGCCCAATATTTATAATTTTGGAGTGAACTCTTGCAGTGTGTATCAGCAAAGGAGAACCCAAAGAGCATCCTGGTCCCTGACTGAACCTCAGGATTCAGTCCCAGTGTTTTCATCACAGAAATTATAAGCTTTGAGAGACCCATCTAAGCTGTAGAGAAACCTAGAGCTCACAGCATTTCTTTCCAAACACAGCCTTTAAGGAAAACAGTTTTTATCCTGGTGCCTAAAGCCTTCTGAAATTCTGAGATACTCACTGTTCTGAAAGAGTACTGAAAAAAACAACCATCTCACAAAGCAGCCAATTGCAGGAGTAAAATAACAAAGCCTCCTCACTTCCCCCACCCCCATTTTAAACTCCTGCGTGCTCTACCCACCCTCAACAATAAATTGTAGACAAGGCAGGATCACAGGACAGATATTTGGCAGCACAGCAACACTATATTTACTTCAGATCCTCAAGAACGGGGAGGCAGAAACGAGCAGTTGTATGAACTGTGGATGGAACCTTGTTTTCCTCACCTTTCTTTCTCCACCACGGCCCTTCCTGGATGGAGTAGGACAGTTCTTTGAACTCAATGTTCACAGCTGGCCTGCGGGGCAGGTAGGAGAACCTGTGAGCTTCTGTCAGAGCATTGTCCACTTTTTTCAAGTGTCCATTGATGAGGTGGATGTCCTGGGTGTCGGTGCCGTTGGAGACCACCTCGTCCACAGAAACACACACAGACTTGGGCTCGGCCATGGTGCAACCAGAGCTGCTGCCACCCTGCAGGGAAATGGAGAAAGTTCACAGACTTTTGTTTGGGAACACGTTTCAAAACCTTCTGCGCCAGAATTGTTCTTTAAATAGCACAAAAATCCAGCTGTACTGCGCTAAAAGGTGAAAGAGGAGTAAAATAAATCAAGCTTTTGTTGGTTCTTTTGCCTGAGTCTTGACAGAAGAGGTAAAAGAGCTCTTGCAGCACATACAGTTCCTTTAGCACTAGTTTTTCTTTCAGATCTTGCACCAGATTAATACATTTATAAGTTCAGTCCCCATTGTATTTGGTTTCTCATGCACTCAAGGAATTTGGTTCTAGTTACTCTGATTCCAGGGCTTGGGACAGAGCTGAAGGGGGAAGAGCGCTGGCTGAACTATTATTTGTGCAGACATTTCAAAAGACAGCCACTCAAAATACCTAACAGCTCTTGCTCCTCTGGATCAGCCTATGCTTCTGTCAAGGTGAAATTATATTTCTGAGAATTTTCAAATGTACTATTTCATGCTTTATTTTCTCCTGCACTGCTAGTTCTGGAGACTTTGCCACCTGGGATGACAGTACAAGGTTTTTCTGGAGGTCTTTTAGGAAAGCACAATGCTTTGCACCCAAAATCCTTGAGTGCTTTCCATGCTTGATAGTGATAACTAATGGAAATCTTATCAGCTACATGAGCACACAAACCCTGCTCCAGTTCTTGCACCACTGACACTGTAAGGTCAATGTCCTGTGCTCACAGCCATCCCTCTTGCTACACTTTGCCTATCACAGCACTCTGTGCAATTCCATTTGGCATTTTTTGGACTAAACCTCCTTCCCCTCCCCTCCTGGCCATGACAATGGCCTTCCACCCATCTTTCTCCTTTTTTTATTATTATTATTTTTTTATTATTATTTATTATTTTATGGATTTTTTTTATTCCTTTTACCACCACAGGTGCCTTGCACCAATATGAGCAGGATGTGTGTAAGCTCAAGAGAAAAACAGTCATAAATTTTCTACAGCTAAAGAGAATTTTGAACAGTTCTGTTTAAAGGCTGTTTGCTGTCATCTGTTGTTTGGCGGATGTCACAAGCAGAGCCAAACATCTGCACAGTTGCCTATTAGGAAATTTAGTATTTTTGATGCAGATTTGTATTGGAAAGGACTCCTGTAGATGGCTGATGTGCCGGGCCTTCCATGCTGACACATAATACAAAGTCATGCCCTGGAAAGCAGATGTGCTGCACTACTTTTCAATGCATGAACACAGAGCTGCAGATCTTGCCACTGTTTCCCTCTATTTGTCCAATTCAGCTAAGAAGGGACACTGCCTCCTCTTGCCTGTGCCACTTCCATTTCCTTCTCATGGTTCCTGGTATTCCCATCTTTGCTGTAACAGCAGCCCAGCTCAGATCAGTCACTTGTCATGAATGCTGACAAAAACATTTAAAAACCTCCAGTCCTACATAATCACTGATGGAAAAAAAGTATTTCTGCTTAACCACTCCATAAGCTGGCATCTTCACATTCTTCACGCACAAGCCCCAAGTTCTGGATGAAAATAATCAGCTCTGCTTACCACATTTTCTCAAGAAAGAGATTTTAATCACGCTCTCACCTTACTTAGAGGTCAGGTATCCACTAACACTTACTGTCAAATTCTTAAATAGTTCACTGCCATGGTATGTAATTTGAACATAACAAGAGTAATGTGAAACATCTTAGAGCTCAACAATCAAAGCTGGGGAACTTCCCTAGAAACTAAGAGAAGGCGAGTTAACAATGTTCTTCCCTGAATGTTTTCAAGGCTCACTCTGGCACTCATAATCTCTTTTGTTCTGAGGAACCACTGGGCACTTTCACGCAATCAGAGGGAGTATCCAAAAATGAACTCCGAATGAGCAGGTCACCTTGATTATCTAGGTGACAGTCAGAGCTTCTCCAGTTTAGATCGATTCCAAAAGAAACATCCTTTGGACAAGCCTTGCCTCTGACTATTGAATCACCCAAGAGTATGAAGCCAAAGATTTTTGTTACTGGGACATTAAACAATTTCAGTCACTGTGTGGACCGAGCTGCCTGTTCACACACCTTCCCCTTCCAGGGACCACTCGCTATGGGAGAGGATCCCCCGAACAACCGGGATGATCCAAACGCCTCCTGATACAGTGATCGCTTGGAAAAAGCTGGGCAATCGCGTGGCTACGACAGGCACAGACTTACCCAGGGCACAGACACACCTGAGCCCCCTCTGCACGCCCCAACACCTGCAGCACCCTCTCCTAGGCGCTGCCACCCCCAGCGATGCCCCAGCCCCGCATCCCGAGCCCGGGTCTCGCAGCCCCGGCGGCTCCGCAGCACCGCGCTCACCTCTCCGCGGCTTTGGGGCACTTTGGGCTATTTCCCATGGAGTTTGGTGCAGCCGCTGAGGAGCCGGGCCGCTCCCGGAGCCCGGCCGGTGGCAGGGGCAGGACGGTCCGTCCCCCGCCGGCCCCGGGTGTTATGCAAAGGTTACGGTCCCTCCGCAAATCCGCCGGGAAGCCGGCGGGGCGCAGCGGCGCAGCGAGCATGCTCGGCGATAATCCCCCCGCCTTAGCTACAGACTGAGGTAACCAGCGGTCAAGTCCCGCCGTGCGGCGCCAGCCGCTCGCACACTCGCATCCTTCACCCCGCATCCTTCACCCCGCATCCTTCACCCCGCATCCTTCATCCCGCATCCTGCATCCCGCATCCCTCACCCCCTATCCTGCATCCCGCATCCCTCACCCCCTATCCTGCACCCCACATACTTCATCCCGCATCCTTCATCCCGCATCCCTCACCCTGCGCATCCTTCACCCCGCATCCCTCAGCACTCATCCTGCATCCCACAACCCCGGGCGCACCCTCCGACCCTGCTTTTCCCTCGGGAGCTCCCCGCCGAGCCCCGGCTCCATCTCCGTCCCCCAGCCCCGCACCTCGCCCCCCGGCCGGCGCTGGCAGAGGGAAGGCAGGGCTCGCCTTACCAAAGCGCTGCCCAGGGAGAAAGCCGCCATCAGACATGCCATGTGCGCCGCTGCCCGCCCGGCTGCCGGCGCGGGAGCCTCCAGTGCCGCCTCTCCGCCCCGACTGGCTGCGGGAGGCGGGCGGGCCGCGGTGGAGCCGGGGCCGCCCCCGGCCCGGCCCGCCCCCAGCCGGGATGGGGGAGCGGAGGGATCGGGGCGCCCCTCGGGGCACCGGGGAAGGTGGCAGCGTGTCCCCATGCCGCTGGAGCCGTGGCTGTCGCTCTGCCCAAACGCGCGGCAGATGCTTGTCCCGAGGAATGGGGCACCGAAGGTCGCTCGCTGGGATAAAATGAGGAGGGCAGCCAGAATTGTCCCCACGCTCCAGGCACGGACAGCTTCCTAAAGAGCTCCCGGAGGCTTTCCCTGAGGAAATGGGAAGTAGAAGCACCATCCAATATCACCTTGTGCATCCCATCTTCATGAGGACGAGGCAGTTCTGGCCCTGGGACTCCCACCCACTGATTTGTGAGCCATTATAGTTCAGGAATGGAGAGGAAGGGAAGTTGGCACTAAGTTACATTCTCCATTCATTTACTCCTCACACCAAAGACCTGCATTTCAGCGAGGTCACACAATCACTAAATCACAGAATGGTCAGGCTGGAAGAGACCACAGTGAGTCACCAGGTCCAACCCCCCTGCTCCAGTAGGATCCCAGAGCACACAGCACAGGATTGTGTGCAGATGGTTCTGGAATATCTCCAGTCAAGGACACTCCACACCCTCTCTGGACAATCTGCCCAGTGCTCAGTCACTGCTGATGAAAGTTCTTCCTCATGTTCAGGTGGAGCTTCCTGGGCATCATTCCTCTTGTCCCACTGCTGGGCACCACGGGGCAGAGCCTGGCCCATCCTCTGTCACCTCCCTTTGGACACTGAGGTCCTGCACAGGAAGGACAGTGAGTGGTGTCCACATGGCACTGGGGCTGTGCTGGCTCTGCTGGCTTGGATCTGGATCCATGACTAGGCCAGGGGTTGTGACCATGTTCACAGGGGTCCCAGGATAAGGGAAGAGACGTAGATCTGACTCCATGTTTCAGAAGGCTTGATTTATTATTTTATTATATATATTACATTAAAACTATACTAAAAGAATAGAAGAAAAGGTTTCATCAGAAGGCTAAGTAAAAATAGAAAGGAAAGAATGATAACAAAGCTTCTGTCTCGGACAGAGAGTCTGAGCTAGCTGACTGTGATTGGCCATTAATTAGAAACAACCACGTGAGACCAATCACAGATGCACCTGTTGCATTCCACAGCAGCAGATAATCATTGTTTACATTTTGTTCCTGAGGCCTTTCAGCTTCTCAGGAGGAGAAATCCTAAGGAAAGGATTTTTCATGAAAAGATGTCTGTGACAGCGGGAGGATTCATTTGCTCTGCCACCTGGGGACAAAAAGCTCTGCCCCGAGAAGCCAGATGCTGAAAAACCCACCAGCCATCTGAGTGTTCCCATTTCTGCTGGGACTGTTTTGGGTGTGTGCTGAGCTCCCTCTCAATTCCCCTGGAAGCAGCAGAAAGTAGGGATAAAATACAGCAGCTGTCAGAGAACTGATTTCAGAGCAACCACCAAACATGACATACAGGAGTCCATAATCTGAGAGGAATCTTCTAATCAGGGAGCGTCCCAGAGTGGCTGGAACCCGTGTAGCATTGTACAGACACAGGATAAGCCTCACAAAGCCCTGGGAGGCAGGTAAGTATTTTATTCCTGTGCTTCCCACAGGCAGCGGGGCGCTGCAGGGAGGGAACTGCTGCCCAGAACATCTGTGCCAGGCCAGATGTGGTCCCTGCCCTGCAGTGTCCTCCCTCCTGACAGTGCCTGCGAGGTGGATGCATACAGAAGTGCTTCAGCACAGGGCTGGCTTCTGTCAAACGTCTCCCTGAGGCTTTCCCAGCCCTCAGCTGTTCCTGGCTCAAGGATTTCCTGATGTGATTGTCTCTCCAGAATGGGCTTATAAACCTCAGTGGGAATCTCTTCCACGAGGGAAGACTCCCCCTTGGAAACATGCAAAATTCACCATCCACTCAAGCCTTGGCAAGGAATAGTGAGGAGACTCTGATTTCAGCCTTGGATTCTGTCCTTTGGTGTTGTAGAAAGTTATTTACTTATAACTCATTTACTGGGGAAGAAAAATCTACCTGCTGTGGAATATCACTCCAACATGGATGGACCCATCCAGAAGTCCTCACTGAAGGCTTAAACTGTGCTTGAGTAGACATTTTAAATACAATAATCACCTAATATTAGGAATAAAGAGAATTTATGATGCATTCTTCCAGTGAGGATCCCAGGGTTTTAGTTAACTTGGTTTGGAGCACATGTTTGTAGCACCTACAATTTAGTCAAGCTTATATCTTCTATTTTCCCTTAGAACATTGAAAAAGCTGCATTATCTCCATACAGGAGCTGAAAAGGGCTATGAAATACTGATGCGTGTGTTTAAGGCATTTACAGGGTAAAAAAAAATACTTAAAGATATCATTATTTTAACTTTGAGGTGGAACTAGAGACAGAGGAAGCCATACCCTGATCCTAGTGAATATGTGATGCAGATGTTTGCTATCCTGTTTAATTCCTAAAGCCCGAGAGAGAAGCAAGGAAAACAGCATAAAAGCTGTAGCAGAACTGATATGTCCAGTCCTGAAATGTGCTGCACAAACCAAGTTTCAGCTCTGCCCATGAGAAGTTTGTGGCACCAATGTGTTGCCTTCCACCAGAGTTTTTCCTGGGCAAGTGTAAATGACCAGATCCCTCAGATTTATTTTTATCATGGTGGCTGCAGTATCAGTATCTACGGGGGTTTCTTGTAAAACACTGAGACATAAAACAGGTTTATCAGAAACCAAGTTCTATTTGGTATTTTGGTATCTATTTTGATACCACACAGGGAAAAAAAAATCATTACATAAGATGAAGCACGCTAAAAATAGCAATCTCCTGCATTCCTACATTCCCTCATTAACTCTTCCATTAACTTTACAGGTGATCCCCTGCTCCCTGCAGACAAAAAATATCAAGAATACAACTCTGTGTAAAGGGAAAAAAAGGAAGTGAAAAAAAAAAAAAAGAGTAGAGATTTAAAACTGTGTTAAAAAAATGCAAATTGACAAGGTGGTTTGGATGGCTTATGGAGTATGTTTGCTGTCTTCTGATGCCCTGTGACCTTTATTTCTGCAGATTTATTTATCATCTGGGAAAATAAAATTGGGGGGGGGGTGAATCACCAGCAAAAAGTCTTGTGGCTCTTGTCAATTCTTATTCTAGAGAAATAAAAGTGGAAAGAAGACAGTCTTGAAGAGGAGTAAGATGAGGTTAAGGAAAAGTTGTTTGTAAGCCCCTGAATTTGTGTCATGGGATAGGTGTGAGTGTACAGTGGAGAATAAGAAAGAAGAGGAAAGGAAATTTCAAAGGAAGGGAAGGGAAGGGAAGGGAAGGGAAGGGAAGGGAAGGGAAGGGAAGGGAAGGGAAGGGAAGGGAAGGGAAGGGAAGGGAAGGGAAGGGAAGGGAAGGGAAGGGAAGGGAAGGGAAGGGAAGGGAAGGGAAGGGAAGGGAAGGGAAGGGAAGGGAAGGGAAGGGTGTAAGAAGTAAGTAGGTGATTGATTGTAAGAAAGAGAAGAATGGATTGAAGGAAAAGGGAGATTTTGTCTCCCATAGAGTTAGTTTGGAAGTGCCCGTCCTATGCAGGAGCCGTCTGAATGTGTTTGTGTGTTGAGCTCCCGCTTGGGCAGAGCACCCTGATCCTTCGCAGTATTGCGTTGTTGAGATCGGCAGTAGACACTCCACAGCTCCTTCCCCACCCTGCCGATGGTCAAACCCTGCGGCGATAGCAGGGCTGCTCCTTCTCCTCTCGGCAATGGAGAAGCTGTTCCTCCTCCTCCCATGGCGAAGCTGTAGCACTGATCCGAGACATATCACGTTCGCTTGACGGGAAGCAAAGCACACGGGGGGCCGGGCCGGTGCCGCGCGTGTTGCATGATGGCTGAGGGCGCGGTGGTTCACGCGTAGTCCGCATGCAGCACGCTCTTCTCGCCGATGCCGGGCTGAGTAAGACGGGCCGACTCGAACCTGCGACCGCGGGATTTCCCGGGCAGTGCCCCAAGACACCGAGCCGATCCTCGAGTCCGCTCCGCCTCCCTCAGCCGGGCTCCTCATGGCTGTCCTCACGCCGCGCCCCAACCACCGGCCCCGCTCCCCTCTTCCCCACTCTCCTCTCACACCCGACACTCCCACCTCTCCCACACTAACACACCACAAACAACACACACACAACTCCCCCACAAAAACAACAACTAACAACCCACACGTACACCCCCGCACCCAACACCCACAACACACACACCCCACATCCGCACAAAACCCCTCAAAACACCCACACAACCTCCACACACTCCCCACAGCTCACAACACACCCCACAGATCACCCTACAGCCATGCCCCAACAACTCGCCCCACACACCCGCACCCACCGCCCCCAGCACCGCCACAAGCACTGCCCTCCCTCAGCCCCGCGCCCGCAGCGCCTCACGCGCCCAGCACAGCCCCGCTCCCGCCTCCCAGCCTCACGGGGGCAGGAGCCACCGCTGCCGCCACTGAGGGCCTTTCAACTCTGCTTTTACTTCTCCTCCTCCTGCTCTGACTTGCTTGGAAATTAATTCAATTAATTCCATACAGTTAATATTCCCAAGTGAGTCTGTTTTACCCATGATTGTGTTTACTCAGTGGTCTCTTTCTGCCCTTAACTCAGGAGCATTTTATTTTCTCTCCCCCGTGAGGGGACAGTGACAGAGTGGCTTTGGTGGGTGCCTGGCATCCAGACAGGGCCATCTCAGCAAGAGCAGGGCCTGTGCTGGATCTGATCAGAACCCCCTGGATCCTGTTTCACTTCAGCCACTAGACCTGAAATTATCTTGGATTTTGTGAGGAAAGAACCTTCACACCGGGTAAAATCATATTGGAGACTAAAATGTAAGGAGGCATAGTTAGTCCCCCCATATTTCATACACATCATTTGAGTCACTGTCTGTGGTGTTGTGAAAAATGCATGTATTTTATGATTGGCTTTACGCAAATATTAAAATGAATATTATATGCGTTGTGTTAGAAAATAATTCTGTATTAGTTCTCTTAAGTAGTGTATTAAATACAGTTTCAGGTTATAACAAAATGTTAAAATAGAAACTATGCTATGTAGGATAGTTTTTTCCTGAAGAAAGAACTCACACTGAGATATCAGTCACAGGACACCTAAATCTTTCAGAGAAAAAGAATTTATTGCTCCAATATCAGGAGAAACAAACTTCTTCCCACCTTGCACAGCCAGGACAGTGCTGTCAGGATTTAGAGGAAGAAGCTGAGGATGATCAGACAGAATCCTGTGTTTGAATGGAATTTATACACCATGTATGAGCTGTATGAATATGCAACAGGCTATTGTTTTTAAGGGTTAATCCTCTGTTCATGGGTGTCCATTTTCAGGCTTATGCTGCCCAGAAAAATGTACCTGGACATCTAAAACTCTTTGTTTCTATTGTCTCATTTTGTCCTAATTCAAATTGTCCAAATTATTATTACTCTAATTCTATTATTACTGTTATAACCATTTCATTACTATTAAACTTTTAAAAAATGTAAAAACAAGTGATTGCTGTTTTTCACAATTTAATTTGGCATACGGCTCTTGTGGCTCTTGCTAAACCTAGGACAGTTTGGCCAAATTATAATTTTATAGGCTGTAAAAAAAAATGGAGTAGAAGGTATAATTTCACGTATTTTTACTAAAGTGAGAGCAAGTGAGAGCACTCACTCAGGGACAGCCAAGGGAAACCTTCAGCAAAGCTGCTGGGAGCAGAGCAGGAGAAGGAAATATTCTGGCAGGCTGATGAAAAGGCTGCAGCCTCCATTTGCCAGGCAAGGTGGAATAAGCTCACCAGGAGATGGGAAAGAGAAAGAAGTATAAAAGGCAAAATATTTTATTTCTGCTGTCTTCTGATGCCGTGTGACCTTTATTTGTGTAGATTTACTTATCATCTAGGAAAATAAATTTGGGGGGGACACCAGGAAAAAGTGTTGTAGCTGTTGTCAATTCTTCTTGTAGGGCAAGTGGAAGAAGAGGAGGTTTGAAGATGAGAAAGATGAGGTTAAGGAGAAAAGTGTTGTTTTGATAGTGAGGTGGTAGGTGTGAGAGTATAGTGGAGAATCAGAGAGGAGCCGAAAGGAAAGGACGAGCGGTTGCGGGGGGTGGGGGGGGGTAAGAAGTAAGTGTATGAGCGTAAGAGAAGAATGAATGGAAGGAAAAGAAAAGGGAGACTTTTGTCTCCCGTGGAGTTAGTTTGGAAGTGCCTGTTCTGTGCAGGAGCCGAGAACGTTTCGTTGTTGCGTTGGGCTCCCGCTGGAGCAGAGCACAGAGATGATTTGCAGTGTTGCGTTGCTGAGATGATCGGTAGTGTGAAGCCTTTATAGGGCGCCTTCCTTGTCTCCTGCCGGCCAACCTTCTGAAGCCACCATGACTCGGGAATCCTTGTAGCGCAAGCGTTGCCGCAAGCGTTGCACGGGCTGCTTGACACTCGCTGCCGCCGCTGACACAGAAGACGCGGAGCCGGCCGCGGGCGCTCTGGGGCTGATGTGGTTCTCGTCTTCCTCGAACACACGCCGACAGGAAAGTATCGGTAGCTCCCGAAAGCGCTGAGCCAAAGCTCGCATCTGCTCCGCCTCCCTGCTCATGCTGCCTTCAGGCCGAGCCCCGACCACCGGCCCCGCTCCCCTCTTCCCCACTCTCCTCTCACACCCGACACTCCCTCCTCTCCCACACAAACACACCACAAACAACACACACACAACTCCCCCACAAAAACAACAACAACTAACAACCCACACATACACCCCCGCACCCAACACCCACAACAACACCCTCTACCCACACCCCACAACGCACCAAAACACACAACTCCACAACACACACCCACCCACCCCCAAACACCCCACGCTCACACAAACACACCGCACAAAACCCCTCAAAACACCCACACAACCTCCACACACTCCCCACAGCTCACAACACACCCCTGCACTCACCAAACAACCATGCCCCAACAACTCGCCCCACACACAACACAACCCACACCCACCGCCCCCAACACCGCCACAAGCACTGCCCTCCCTCAGCCCCGCACCCACAGCGCCTCACGCCCCCAGCACAGCCCCGCTCCCGCCTCCCAGCCTCCCGGGGGCAGGAGCCACCGCTGCCGCCACTGAGGGCCTTTCAATTCTGCTTTTACTTCTCCTTCTCCTGCTCTGATTTGATTGGCAATTAATTCATTTAATATCCCTCAGGCAGTCTGTTTTACCCATGATTTTGCTTAGGGAGTGGTCTCTTCAAAGCCCCTCCCAGCCGCTGTGGCTGCCCTACTGAGGGAGGGGAGTGTTGATGTTGGAGTGCGTCGGTGTTGGGGTGTATTGGGGGGTGTGGGGAATGGGTGTCGATGTGGGTGTTGTGTTGTGTGTTGGGTGAGGGGTGGGTGGTTTGTTGATGGTGGTGGTGCTTTTGTGAGGGAGTTGTGGGTGTGTTGGGCTTTGTGTGGTTGTGTGAGTCGGGAGCATGGGAGCGGGGCGGGAATGGCGGGGCAGGCGGGAGCCAGGCGCTGGGGCTCGGCCTGAGGGCAGCAATGAGCTGCCCGGCTGAGAGAGGCGGAGCACACTGAACCAGTGGCTCAGTGCCTTGGGGCGCTGCCCCACAAATTCCGCCGTTGCCGGTTCCAATCCGGACCATCAATAACCAGCTCCACCATCGGCTGCATCATCGCTCTTCCAGCGGCTCCGCGCCCCCTGCCCCGGCCACGGCCGTCTCGGAGCTGCCGCACAGCGCCCAGCGCCAGCAATTATGCGTGCTGTGTCTACTGCTCAAGAGGGACTTCAGCTTGTGGCTGCCTTGGTCCCCATTGAGATCCAGCAGGGCGAGGAATGCACGCTTCCAAGGCCTCCACTTCAAATCCCCCAGCTCCTGCCAATCTCAGCAATGCAACACTGCAAACCACCTCTGTGCTCTGCCCAAGCAGGAGCCCAACACACAACAGTCGGCTCCTGCGCAGGACAAGCACTTCCAATCCGACACCATGGGAGACAAAAACCTCCCTTTTCCTTCCATTCATTCTTCTCTTACACTCATACACTTACTTCTTATTCTCTCCTCTCCTCTCCCTCTCTTCTTTTTCTCCACTCTGCACTCACACCTACCACCTGACACTAACTCAGCAGTTCACAATCAAACCATCTTTTTGTTTTCAACCTCATCTTTCTGCTCTTCAAACCTGTGTTCTTTCCACTTTCATTTCACTACAATAAGAATAATTGACAAGAGCAATAAGAGACCTCTTGCCTATTTTTTCCCCAATTTTATTTCCCTAGTTGATAAAGAAAACTCAAGAAATAACTGGGCCACGCCATCAGGACACACCAAACATACTCCACAAGCCATCCAAACCACTCTGTGTTTTCAAACTCCAAAATCATCCTCTGTCCACAACAAACTCTTGTTCTGGCACTTTTGTTCTGGCAAATAGTTGCATGAGCCTTTCACAGGGGCCCCTTCCTTTTTGCTCTCAGCTTGACTCTTTAGGAAGATTTCTCCTGGAATTTTTTCCAGAAAACTCCTTCAGCTATACCCACAGCAGCTCACATTAACAGTAAGTTGCAAATTGGTCATGCTGAGGTGCAGTTTGAGTGAAAATTCCATCTAAAATATTTTGCCTTTTACACTTCTTTCTTTTTCCCATCTCCAGCCTGAGTGCCCAGGGGCAGGGTGCTGTGGGAGAGGTGCTACTTGCAGCTTTTGGCGAGAAAAAGCTGAGTTTGGGTCACGGCTGAGAATTGCCTTTAGAAACAGCTTTCAGGTACTAAGCACAAGTCAAATCCTCCAGGCATCAATCTTTTGCTGTCAGGCATTTCCTTCTGCCTAGCCTTCCCTGGTGATGTGTGTGTGTGTCCCCCTTTGCCAGGTGCTTGACTCCATCCCTTGGCAGAGTAGAGGGAGGCTGAGCTAAAGGATTTCAGGAGATTGGTGCCATGGCTGATTTCATGTTGGCCTGCAAATGGAGGCTGCAGCCTTTTCATCAGCCTGCCAGAATATTTCCTTCCCCTGCTCTGCTCCCAGCAGCTCTGCTGAAGGTTTCCCTTGGCTGTCCCTGAGTGAGTGCTCTCCCTTGCTGCCCTGTGCCCAGAGCCTGAGGCTCCAGGCTCCAGGCAGATGGGATGCCTGAAAGGCAGCTGGGATTTCCAGTGCTCAGCGTCAGCCACGGGTGCACATTTGTGCTTCTGAGCAGGGCAGCAGGGTTGGAGGGGCACTGCACTGCAGGCATGCACAAAGATGCCCAAAAGAGCCTCAGGGCTGGGGGCCTTTTCCCTAGAGCCCTTGTCTGCTTCCAGCATCAAGCACAATCTGCTGCTTCTTCCTTCATGATGGCAGAGGGAAAGGCTGCCTGCATGCTCTGTTTACATCAACGGGAAGCTGTGAGTTCATAGAAATTCTGCCCACTCTCTGACCAAATAACTCTGTGTCCAAGCAGGAAGGCTGGCAGTGTGTTTTCTTGCTCTCTCCTAGCACATCTTGGGATCAGCTGGCAACTGAGGGCTCCTTAGGTACAGCCTAATGAATCACCAGCTCTTGCAGAGCTCAGCTAAGCCCCTGTGGCTTCTTCTTCCCACTGCTACCCCCATTCCGTTTGCTTGATCCAAAACCAAAACAAAAACAAAACAACAAAAAACAAAGAGACACAAAAAAAAAAAAAAAAAAAAAAAAAAGAAACAACCCAAAAACATCCAGAAAAACCAAACCCTTGCATCATAGGCAAGGCTGTGCCCCTGCTGATTGCCAGCAGTGCCACAGGCAGCAGCCACAGCAATGAACCGCAGCTGAACTGCTCACACACAGCTCGCTCTTCTGCCCTTCAGTTTCTTGCCTGGGCATCTCTGCAGGGGGATGCTCCTGTAGCCCGATGTAAAAATGCTGATAAAATCCATTGTGAAATGAGCATGGAAACCTCTGGTGTTATTGCTGGAAGTGTCAGCTGAAGACAAATGTGTGCAAGACACAGCTCAGGTGGCATCCATGTCTGGAGCTCTGGCCACGGCTGTTCCACGACAGGTGTCTGGAGCCCTCCCCCGGGGACAGGGAAGCAGAGATGGATCCAGAATCCACCCCAAATCAAAGTCAATATTGAAGAAGGAAAGCCTAAATGTTCTTTTGGGGATTTGGCCATTTCTTTCCAATCTCCCCAAGACCCCCCCACTTTTGAGAGAGAAACCACATGATTAGCTCAGATAGCAATTTTCCAGGCAGCTAAAATTAGAGATGGATCCCACCCATGACACAGAGTACAGCAAACCTGAAAGGAATGACTGATGATGTTCTTCAGGATGAAATGGATCTGAAGGCAGATGTGTTTCAACTGACTGATCCCATTCTTCTCAAATAGTATGAAGGGAGTATTTCCAGTATGGATAGGGAAGCATTAATGTCATGGCAGAAAGACATGACAAAATTCAGAGGGGAATTTTTATTGGACTGTTGTTCCAATAAACAGGGAAGGGAAGGAAGAGGGAGGACCACAGCTGTGAAATCAAATCTTTAGGGGAAGGTAACTTTGAAGTCAGAAGCAAAGTATCCTCAGGGTATTCAGCATCTTTTAACCGTTACAAGACTTTATTTAAAGTATGTCAAATTACACCTTCCCTTCCTTTTTTTTTTGCACCCTAAAAAATTGTAATTTGTCCAAACTGCCTTAGGTCTAGGAAGAGCCATAACCGGCATTACACCATAAACAGTTCTTAAATGATGGGTATGAAATATGGGGGGAAATTATGCCTTTCCTTAAATTTTGATCTCCAATATGATTTTTCCTGGTTTGCAGATTCTTTCCCCACAAAACCCAAGATCATTTCAGGTCTAGTGGCTGAAGAAGAACAGGATCCAGGGGATTCTGATCAGATCCAGCACAGGTCCAGCTCTTGCTGGAGTCACCTGCTGAGATGGCCTTGTCTGGATGCCAGGCACCCACCAAAGCCACTCTGTCACCGTCCCCTCACAGGGGAGAGAAAATAAAATGCCCGTGAGTTATGGGCAGAGAGAGACCACTGAGTAAACACAATCATGGGTAAAACAGACTGACTGAGGGATATTAAATGAATTAATTGCCAATCAAATCAGAGCAGGAGGAGGAGAAGTAAAAGCAGAGTTGAAAGGCCCTCGGTGGCGGCAGCGGTGCTCCTGCCCCCGTGAGGCTGGGAGGCGGGAGCGGGGCTGTGCTGGGGGCGTGAGGCGCTGTGGGCGCGGGGCTGAGGGAGGGCAGTGCTGGGGGCGGTGCTGGGGGCGGTGGGTGCGGGTGGTGTTGTGTGTGGGGAGTGTGTGTGTGGGGCGAGTTGTTGGGGCATGGTTGTTTGGTGAGTGCAGGGGTGTGTTGTGAGCTGTGGGGAGTGTGTGTGGGGGGCTTTTCCCACGTGTTGTATCCCAGCCCTGAAGTCCACAGTGGCCTTTGCTTTTCCCGAGGCTGCAGCACTGCTACACATGAGCCAGTTCTTGCACAGACACCCGAGCCAGCAGTGATGCATTAAAATGCACTTCAAATAAAGCCAGAACAGGGCAGAGAGCTGAGCATTGCTGACTCCCACAGGCAGGGACTGTATGGCTGAAGGACTGCTAAGATTCCAGGGGCCACAGTAGCAGCTGTGACCAGCTGTGACAGGTTAGTGACACGTGCCAGTCCATCAGTGGCCAAATGTGCATGAATTAGGAGCAACTCATTGTGAAAGGCTTTCATGTCATTCCTGTGCACTGACCAAGGGAGTCAGGCACCGACTGAATTCTGGCTGAGACGTTTGTGATGGTGCCAAAGAATTTGCAGAGTTCCAAGCTCAGCACTCTGCAGCCTTTCCTAGCTGTGCCAGGGACTCCGAGGAGCTCCCCTCTCCAGACTGACAGACTGCTACTGCAATAACCAGCACAAATCGGAGTGTGGGGCAGGGCCTGCACTTTGGCTCCCTCCTGGGCAATGACAGCTCTGCCTCCACATGTCTTTGTGCAGAGGACATTAATGCTTCCCTATCCATACTGGAAATACTCCCATCATGCTATTTGAGAAGAATAGGATCAGTCAGTTGAAACACATCTGCCTTCAGATCCATTTCATCCTGAAGAACATCATCAGTCATTCCTTTCAAGTTTGCTATACTCTGTGTCATGGGTGGGATCCATCTCTAATTTTAGCTGCCTGGAAAATTGCTATCTGAGCTAATCATGTGGATTCTCATTCAAAGAGATTTAGAGAGATTGGAAAGAAATGGGCATCCCCAAAAGAACATTCAGGCTTTCCTTCTTCAATATTGACCTTAATTTGGGCTGGATTCTGGATCCATCTCGGCTTCCCTGTCCCCAGGGAAGGGCTCCAGACACCTGTCGTGGAACAGCCATGGCCAGAGCTCCAGACATGGATGCCACCTGAGCTGTGTCTTGCACACATTTGTCTTCAGCTGACACTTCCAGCAATAACACCAGAGGTTTCCATGCTCATTTCACAATGGATTTTATCAGCATTTTTACATCGGGCTACAGGAGCATCCCCCTGCAGAGATGCCCAGGCAAGAAACTGAAGGGCAGAAGAGCGAGCTGTGTGTGAGCAGTTCAGCTGCGGTTCATTGCTGTGGCTGCTGCCTGTGGCACTGCTGGCAATCAGCAGGGGCACAGCCTTGCCTATGATGCAAGGGTTTGGTTTTTCTGGATGTTTTTGGGTTTTTTTTTTTTGTTTTTTTTTTTTTTTTTTTTTGTGTCTCTTTGTTTTTTGTTGTTTTGTTTTTGTTTTGGTTTTGGATCAAGCAAACGGAATGGGGGTAGCAGCGGGAAGAAGAAGCCACAGGGGCTTAGCTGAGCTCTGCAAGAGCTGGTGATTCATTAGGCTGTACCTAAGGAGCCCTCAGTTGCCAGCTGATCCCAAGATGTGCTAGGAGAGAGCAAGAAAACACACTGCCAGCCTTCCTGCTTGGACACAGAGTTATTTGGTCAGAGAGTGGGCAGAATTTCTATGAACTCACAGCTTCCCGTTGATGTAAACAGAGCATGCAGGCAGCCTTTCCCTCTGCCATCATGAAGGAAGAAGCAGCAGATTGTGCTTGATGCTGGAAGCAGACAAGGGCTCTAGGGAAAAGGCCCCCAGCCCTGAGGCTCTTTTGGGCATCTTTGTGCATGCCTGCAGTGCAGTGCCCCTCCAACCCTGCTGCCCTGCTCAGAAGCACAAATGTGCACCCGTGGCTGACGCTGAGCACTGGAAATCCCAGCTGCCTTTCAGGCATCCCATCTGCCTGGAGCCTGGAGCCTCAGGCTCTGGGCACAGGGCAGCAAGGGAGAGCACTCACTCAGGGACAGCCAAGGGAAACCTTCAGCAGAGCTGCTGGGAGCAGAGCAGGGGAAGGAAATATTCTGGCAGGCTGATGAAAAGGCTGCAGCCTCCATTTGCAGGCCAACATGAAATCAGCCATGGCACCAATCTCCTGAAATCCTTTAGCTCAGCCTCCCTCTACTCTGCCAAGGGATGGAGTCAAGCACCTGGCAAAGGGGGACACACACACACATCACCAGGGAAGGCTAGGCAGAAGGAAATGCCTGACAGCAAAAGATTGATGCCTGGAGGATTTGACTTGTGCTTAGTACCTGAAAGCTGTTTCTAAAGGCAATTCTCAGCCGTGACCCAAACTCAGCTTTTTCTCGCCAAAAGCTGCAAGCAGCACCTCTCCCACAGCACCCTGCCCCTGGGCACTCAGGCTGGAGATGGGAAAAAGAAAGAAGTGTAAAAGGCAAAATATTTTAGATGGAATTTTCACTCAAACCGCCCCTCAGCTTGACCAATTTGCTGTTAATGTAAGCTGCTGTGGGCAGAGCTGAAGGAGTTTTCTGGAAAAGATTTCAGGAGAAATCTTCCTAAAGAGTCAAGCTGAGAGCAAAAAGGAAGTGGCCCCTGTGAAAGGCTCATGCAACTATTTGCTGTAAGAAAAGTGCAACAAGAGCAGTTTGTGTTGGAGACAGGATGCTTTTGGCATTTGAAAGCATAGAGTGGTTTGGATGGCTTGTGGAGTATGTTTGGTGTGTTCTGATGGCATGGCCCAGTTATTTCTTGAGGTTTCTTTATCAACTAGGGAAATAAAAGTGGGAGAGAAAAAAGGCAAGACGTCTCATGGCTGTTGGCAATTCTTATAGGGGAAAAAAGTATAAGAAATAGAGGTTTGAAGAACAGAGTGAGACAAAAGGAAAATGTTTTGATGGTGAGCTGCTGAGTTAGTGTGAGGTGTTAGGTGTTGAGTGGGGAGTGTGAGCAAAGGGGCGAAGAGGGAAGGAGAGAAGAGGGAGGGGGTAAGGAAAGAGTAGATGAGTGTAAGAGAAGAATGAATGTGAAAAAAATGGGAGATGGCGTGTCCAAGTAGGCCGAATTAGAGGTATTACAAATTCAGAATGAGAGATTTTGCGCAGTGCCAACAGAATTGAGGCAGCATCAAGGTTCAGTCAAAGCAAGCATTTGTTGCAGTGCCTCCACAGCAGGCAGTGTTTAAGGTAACATCAGCATTAACATACACTGTGGTGGTTCTACCACAAGTGTCTCCCATGGCCCTGGCACAGGCTGCAGCTGCTGCTCACCCCATTGCACGGGCCAAGCGCTGCCAGACTTTGCAGCGCCCTCGGGAGCAGCTGGTGCCCTCTCCTACTGCCTGTGGCTGCACAGAGTCATGTTCTAGTGCAACCAGACTGTGGGGTTCACGACTGGGGGGGTTCGAACCCGCGCACTCGGTACTGCCAGCACAGAGCTCCATCCCTCTGAGCCACACCACCTCTGTGTGCTGCACTTCCCTCTCTAGGGGTTCCGATTCCTGCGCTCACGCCTCTCCCCACCTTCCTGCCCCAATTGCGTGTTCCCCAGGCTCCTGTCTCTCCCAGCAATCACACATGCGCATGCCAACCTGCAAATCAGCCATGGCACCAATCTCCTCAAATCCTTTCGCTCGCCTCCCTCTGCTCTGCCAAGCAATGGACTCAAGGACCTGGCAAAGGGGGACACACACGCACATCACCAGGAAGGGTTAGGCAGAAGGAAATGCCTGAAAGGGAAAGACTGATGCCTCGACGATTGGACTTGCACTCCGTACCTGAAGGCTCTGTCCAAAGGCAGTTCTCAGTTATGACACAAACTCACCTTTTTCTCCCAAAAAGCTGCAAGCAGCACTTCTCCCACAGCACCCTGCCCCTGAGCACTCAACCTGCAGATTAAAATCAAATAAATTTCAAATTCAGGCAATCTCCTGTTGCCCAAACATGCCTGATGAGACAGGACAAGGCCTGAGTCACTGCTGTTTAGTATTCTGTGGGGAAATCTTTGGGTGTCTTTCCCCTCACAGGTTTTGGTTGTTTTTTTTTTTTTTTTTGCTTTGAAAACCAAACTAAACGCCAGCTGGGGAAAGGATATGAATACCACCTTCCTCTTTTTTCCTGTGTGAAGTGGAACAGCTTCATGAAAACCACAGCTTCACCTCAGGCTCTGCAGCTCTTCTGCAAAGGGCAGGGCACTCTGAATGAGCCCACCTGCTGCAGGTTGGCTGAAGCAGTGGCTGTGCCTGGCACATGGACACTCTGACCCTCCACACCAGGAGAGAAAGGAGTCCTTTTCCCAGCCTGTCTGCCTCAGGTGTTTTTGGGAATGACTGGCAGCAGAAGCACAGAAGATTTGGAATTTTCCAGTGGGATGGCCTCTGCAGAAGGTGCCTGCTCAGCAGGGAACTTCCCAAGGAGGCAGAGCTGTCATTGCCCAGGAGGGAGCCAAAGTGCAGGCCCTGCCCCACACTCAGATTTGTGCTGGTTATTGCAGTGCCAGTCTGTCAGTCTGGAGAGAGGAGCTCCTCGGAGTCCCTGGCACAGCTAGGAAAGGCTGCAGAGTGCTGAGCTTGGAGCCCTGCAAATTCTTTGGCACCATCACAAACGTCTCAGCCAGAATTCAGTCGGTGCCTGACTCCCTTGGTCAGTGGACAGGAATGACATGAAAGCGAGCTGCTCCTAATTCCTGCACGTTTGGCCACCGATGGACTGGCATTGCTGTGGCTGCTGCCTGTGGCACTGCTGGCAATCAGCAGGGGCACAGCCTTGCCTATGATGCAAGGGTTTGGTTTTTCTGGATGTTTTTGTTGTCTCTTTTTATTCATCAAGCAAACGGAATGGGGGTAGCAGTGGGAAGAAGAAGCCACAGGGGCTTAGCTGAGCTCTGCAAGAGCTGGTGATTCATTAGGCTGTACCTAAGGAGCCCTCAGTTGCCAGCTGATCCCAAGATGTGCTAGGAGAGAGCAAGAAAACACACTGCCAGCCTTCCTGCTTGGACACAGAGTTATTTGGTCAGAGAGTGGGCAGAATTTCTATGAACTCACAGCTTCCCGTTGATGTAAACAGAGCATGCAGGCAGCCTTTCCCTCTGCCATCATGAAGGAAGAAGCAGCAGATTGTGCTTGATGCTGGAAGCAGACAAGGGCTCTAGGGAAAAGGCCCCCAGCCCTGAGGCTCTTTTGGGCATCTTTGTGCATGCCTGCAGTGCAGTGCCCCTCCAACCCTGCTGCCCTGCTCAGAAGCACAAATGTGCACCCGTGGCTGACGCTGAGCACTGGAAATCCCAGCTGCCTTTCAGGCATCCCATCTGCCTGGAGCCTGGAGCCTCAGGCTCTGGGCACAGGGCAGCAAGGGAGAGCACTCACTCAGGGACAGCCAAGGGAAACCTTCAGCAGAGCTGCTGGGAGCAGAGCAGGGGAAGGAAATATTCTGGCAGGCTGATGAAAAGGCTGCAGCCTCCATTTGCCAGGCCAGGTGGAATAAGCTCACCAGGAGATGGGAAAGAGAAAGAAGTATAAAAGGCAAAATATTTTATTTCTGCTGTCTTCTGATGCCGTGTGACCTTTATTTGTGTAGATTTACTTATCATCTAGGAAAATAAATTTGGGGGGGTGGGGGGGGACACCAGGAAAAAGTGTTGTAGCTGTTGTCAATTCTTCTTGTAGGGCAAGTGGAAGAAGAGGAGGTTTGAAGAGGAGAAAGATGAGGTTAAGGAGAAAAGTGTTGTTTTGATAGTGAGCTGGTGAGTTAGTGTGAGGTGTTAGGTGTGAGCGTATAGTGGAGAATAAGAGAGGAGCCGAAAGGAAAGGACGAGCGGTTGTGGGGGGGGGTGGGAGGGAGGGGTAAGAAGTAAGTGTATGAGTGTAAGAGAAGAATGAATGGAAGGAAAAGAAAAGGGAGACTTTTGTCTCCCATGGAGTTAGTTTGGAAGTGCCTGTCCTGTGCAGGAGCCGAGAACGTTTCGTTGTTGCGTTGGGCCCCCGCTGGAGCAGAGCACATAGATGATTTGCAGTGTTGCGTTGCTGAGATTTGTCGGCGTGGTGCTGATTTGCAGACGTTTCAAGCGCGCCTGGGCGCAGTTCTCCCTCCGGCCAACTGGGCATAGCTGTCACCTCCCGGCCAACATCCTGATGCCACTACGATTCAGGACCCGTGTGCGGTGGGTTAGGTTAGACTGCACGATTTCCACAGTGTCCGCGGCAGAAGATGCGGAGACCATCCAGGCGGTGTGGACGTGCTGGGAAACCCGTCAAGCTCGAACGCGCGGCTGAGAAGTGTATCGAAGAGTATCGAATGTATCTGACAGCCCCCGAAGGCGCTGAGCTACTGGCTCGGTCCGCTCCGCCTCCCTCAGCCGGGCTCCTCATGGCTGCCCTCACGCCCAGCCCCAACCACCGGCCCCGCTCCCCTCTTCCCCACTCTCCTCTCACACCCGACACTACCACCTCTCCCACACAAACACACCACAAACAACACACACAAAACTCCCTCACAAAAACAACAACTAACAACCCACACATACACCCCCGCACCCAACACCCACAACAACACCCACATCAACACCCATTCCCCACAGCCCGCTCCACACCACAACACCGACCCCCCCAACACACACACCCCCCCAACACACACACCCCCCCCCAACACACACACCCCACACCCGCACAAACACACCGCACAAAACACCCACACAACCTCCACACACTCCCCACAGCTCACAACACGCCCCACAGCTCACCCTACAGCCATGCCCCAACAACTCGCCCCACACACACACTCCCCATACACAACACAACCCACACCCACCGCCCCCAGCACCGCCACAAGCACTCCCAGTCCTTCAGCCATGCAGTCACTCCCTGTGGGAGTCAGCAATGTTCAGCTCTTTTCTCTATCCTCGCTTTATCTGAAGGTATCAAATCAAAGGAGAGCAAGGTTACCTTTAACAATTTTTTCCACCAGTTTGTCATTTGCTGTAAAATAGTTTGCAGAGTATTTACATACCTACCCCAATTTTCAGCTATTTGTTTACATGTGTGTTTAACCAGACTTAAAAGCCGTTTGCAGTTTGGTACTTTTCCCTCTCCTGGTCCCAATAAGGTAAATAACTCATAATAACAGCAAAGACATAATAAAGTTTTTTCCAATATTTTTTCTTTTTTTCTTTAATAAACAAAATGCACTGAACCCTTTAGGGCTCCCTTTGTTGTAATTTCTCCTGCCATCCAGTCATCTGAGGCTCCTTTCTACTACCTTCCCAGCCTTTCTTTCAAGCAGTTGATGCCAAAACCTGATGCAGCATTTCAGTGCTGATTCCACCAATGCCATGTTCAGAGTTAACATCACCCTGCTCCTGCACCGTTAATCCAAGCGTCCCATTAACCTTTTATGGCCACGATGTAACTGTGGGGGAGCTCAGGCTGACCTGCTTATCCTCCCACTGCCAAATCCTTTGCTGAATCCATTCCTGCTGAGAGATTCCTCTTGTTCTGGAGACATGGCCTTCATCCCTGATTCCTAAAAGTGCATTTGGGCACTCACCTGCTTAAATACTTTTCACTTAAGTGCATCAAGCTTATCAAGAAGTCAAGATCATTGCATTGCAGCCGTTCTTGCCTCTTTGTTTACCGTTCTGCATAAGTCACACACCTTAATCAGCAGAGGAGTTATATTTACTTCCAAATCACTGATTCAAATATTTAATCTCTTCAGGCCTAACAGTGCTTCCAGTGCAATCTTAATCAAAACATCCCCTTTAGAAGCTTTCCCAGGGATAAATGCCTTGAGGGATATTATTTTACCTGTTGTTAAACTATTTATGTTATTTTATGATACTGTACAATGTGGGATAGATTAGGACAGGATACTAATTCAAACCTCACAAGAATGTGGCTGAGTCACGTGTCAAGGTGTGCATGCCCCATCCCTCAAAGTGTTCAGGGCTGGGTTGGATGGGCATCTGAGCAAGCTGGTCTGGAGGAAGGTGGCCCTGGCCATGGCAGGGGGTTGGAACTGGGTGATCTTTAAGGTCCATTTCACCCCAAAGTATTCTATTCTATTCTATTCTATTCTATTCTATTCTATTCTATTCTATTCTATTCTATTCTATCCTATTCTGAAGAGAAATAAAAAATAAATAGAATATATAGATATATAGATATAGATATAGATATAGATATAGATATAGATATAGATATATAATTCTGTTCTATTCTCTGAACAGAACTGGCATCAGTGGTGCCTCTGCAGCCACTGGCTTCTAACCCAGTGGGACAGTAAATACACAGCTACCCTATGTTGAGCACAACGTTTTTAAAAGTTACCAAATCAATACTTTTTAAAGATTCCAGTGTTGGTTCAGCAGTGACAGCTGCAGAGAACAGCTAAAATCTTTCTCCTTTTATTTCCACCAAGGTGCACTTTGCACAGTGCATAGACAGCAAGCATCTCTCAGTTTCCTTTTTCTGTTTTGAGCCATTTAGATCGACTTTCCACCTCACCTGTGCACGCTCTGTGGACATCTGGAGTTTCCAGAGGCAGCACCTGTGGTGAGGAGCTCCTTGCAGCCAGTAATGCACATGCTCATGGTGTAACAAATGCTCCACGGCAGCAGGGTGTGTGGTTAAGGGCAGGAGCACACACTGGGCATCCCAAATTTTCACAGCAGTTCCTCAGATTTTGCTCAGATAACTTTTTTAAGCAGAAAAGGACAGGCCAGATTACTATGACAGACCCAGAGACTGATGGAAACATCTCCAGGATAATTTTTTTCAAGCTATTCTTTCAGTTTTGTGGAGAAAATCAGGGGAGAAGATGGTTGGGGAAGGAAGGACCCTCAGGGAAGTTTTCACTGCTGAGCTCCCCACCATCCCATTTGAAGCAGATTGAAGGCTGGCACCTGCAGCCTCCCTGGCCAGTCTGAGCTGACAGGAAATCAAGCAGGATCCTACAGAACCGTTTGAATTTTTGGCAGTTTTCCAATGCCATGTTTTTGGCCTGGAAAAAAAATGACAGCTAGTTTTGTACTCTTGGGTCTGTGTCAGAGGTAATTCCTAAACTGAATAGCCATTTCACCCCCTTTTAAGCTCCTCAACTCCCTCAGCTCTTTTAAGAGCTGAGTAGTCAATTAAATAAATAAATAATGATATATGATGATTGTATCCTTAACATAAGAAAAACTAATTAAAGTAATAATGAAATAATTACAGACTGCATTGTGCAACGTAGAGAATGAAAAGGGCAACTGTTCCTGGCTACCCTTGGAGAGATCATTTAATAAAAGAGAACAAGACAGATACAATTGCAACACAAGCTGCAGGACACAGCAGAAATCTCTGTTTCCTCATATTTAAGATATCAGTCACTTTTATCATTGCACAAGCTGAACAAAATCTGATTCCTCTTTACAGTGACCCAAGGGCTTCCTTTGCTAGAGATTTTGGTTGGTTTTATGTTGGTTTTTTTTTTTTTGGCAGTGACAGCCTGGAGCATATTTTCCTGTGAGAGAACTGTAAATACCTCACATGCCTTTGCACCCTCGTGCTGCAAAAGGCATTAAGGACAACCCGAGCACAGAGTTGTTCCAGCAAAGCAGGAACCAGTTCCTGAACAACTCAAAGAAAAGGGCATTTTCAAGCATGGCATAAAACTGCAGATCTATTCTCTTTTCCAACTAGGTTTTTCAGCACTTTTTGCTAGAAATGAGGACATTTTTCTCAGAAAAGCATAAGGACACACATTGTTAGCAACAACCCAACCACAAACCTTTGTGCCTAGACAAAATATATTTCAGAAAAAGGAAGAGGAGGGGTTTATCTGGTTTCCATCTCAGTATCAGCTGAGCCACCCTGCTGCCAGCTGCTTGTCTGAGGCAGGCAGGTTGCTGGCAGTGAGGTGAGAGCAGGTGTCTCCTGTCAGGCTCTCACAGAACACATCCCTGTTTTCTTGCTGCTCCCAGGACTCTGTGCAGCAGCCTGGGCACTGACCTGCCATGAAGAGGGAAGCAGTCACAGCCCTCCTAAATTTTCTTAGTTCAACCAGCATGCACTAATTTGGCATTAAAGAATTTTTCAGCTTATCCTTGCTTTAATCCTTTTTTTTTTTTTTTTTTTCTGTCTTCCCCTCTCCTCCTGGGTTGCCCAGTGTTTACCAAGACACAAGATCAGGCAGCAGCTCTTCATGCAGGGGGGATGAGGGCACGTGCAATAGTGCATTTTCTGTAATGTGTGGGTGTGTGTTGAGGTCAAGATGCATCCAACAGGCATGGTGAGAGGGATATGGGATGGAAAATATCTAAATCCTATCCCACACAGGACCAAAATCTTGTTAGTGAGAGCCATCCCATTTATGCAGTTATTTAGAACTAGAGGAAGGGGCTTCAAGCTGCACCAGGGGAGGTTCAGGCTGCTCACCAGGAGGAATTTCTTCATGGACAGGGTTTTCTTCATGGACAGGGTTGTTCAGGGCTTCTCAGGGAGGTGATAGAGTCACTATCCCTGAAGATGTTCAAGGAACAACTAGATGTGGCACTCAGTGCTCTGGGCTTGTTGGCAAGGTGGGATTGGGCACAGGTTGGACTCAACGACCTTAAAGGTCTTCTCCAATCTAAATTATTCTGGTATTCTGTGATACTCAGAGCAAAGAGGGGAGGAAAAACACCAGTCATGAAAGGAGATGGGGTAAATAGACCCTTTTGACAAAATCCTGGAAAACAGAGAAAAATTCTAGTGCCAGCTGTGTGCCTGCAGAGCCACAATTTCCCTCATTGCTGCTGCTGCTGAACTCTCCATGCTTGCAAAAACTGTTCTTTCTTCATGACCCAAAATAATGTCCTGCCTATGTCTATAATGCCACAGATCTGCTGACCCACCTCACCAGGTGTTGGCATGACAGACAAAACTGGTACCTTCTTCCAAGTCCTGGAAGTTGGGAATGGAATATTTTTAAATTGTGCTACAATGGAGTTTGTGTTGCTGTATGCTCCCTTCAGATACAGGGGAGAGAAACAGCCATTTCTGGGAGATTTCATCTCCTCTGAAGGAGACACACAACACAGGGCACATGAATCCTGTCCTGGAGGTGCTCATTTTCCTCTATTGACAGCAGAGGCCAGCCTGAGGTGAGACAGAAGCCTCATCCCTGGCACAGCATCACACCCACAGCAAACACATTCCTGCATCC
This sequence comes from Ammospiza caudacuta, assembly GCF_027887145.1. Lineage (NCBI taxonomy): Eukaryota > Metazoa > Chordata > Aves > Passeriformes > Passerellidae > Ammospiza > Ammospiza caudacuta. Next base: position 116,817,284 of record NC_080594.1, read on the forward strand.
CTGGGAGAGCTCAAAGCTGTGATTCCTGCAAGGTCTCCTTCCTCCTGGGCAGCCCTGCTGGGGGGCAGCCCCCAGGCCAAGGATGAGCTGCTCTTCCCAACTCTATTTCTTCAGGAAAGACAGAAAGGAGAGACAAAATTGTTCTGCTCATCCCCTTGGCGCTTTAGGGATGTTCAGTAGCCTGTGGCTGCAGGGTTATGGCTCATCACCTGTGTTATGTCTTGGTTTGAACAGACAGGTGTCTGCTAAGGAAGGCAGGAGCCTCCCCTGAAATGGAAAATGTAAATCCTCTCCCTGCGAATTATTATAATTTTGAAATTAAGGGGCTCTCAGGCAAAGATAGGGAATAACAGTTCTTTATTAGGGAAAAAAATAAAAATAAAATAAAAATGCAGTAATACAAAACAACCCTGCCAGAGTCAGAGCAGTCCCTGTCCCTCTGTGTGTCAGGCGGTGTCCCAGCCCCATCCCAGGGGGGCTCAGCCCTCCTGCAGTGCCAGCTGTGGCTCTGCTGCAGCAGGGATCCTGCACAAGGGGGGAGTTTTCCTCTGCAGCTCCAGGGCTGCTGCAGATGGGCCTGGGCTCCCTCTGGCCATGCAGGGCAGCAGAAAGCTGCTCCTCTGGCAATGCAGGGGGCAAAGGCTGCTGTGCTGTGCCAGGCCCAGATTGGATCCAGGTAGGAATGCTTGGCTCCTCCCCTGGGCGGAGCATCTCCCCATGGGATGCTGGGATTGGATCAGCCCTGCAGGGACACTCAGTGGCCATGGACAGCAGAGATCTCCTGCAGGGAGGGTTGGCTGTGGGAGAGAGAAAGGAAAAACTGCCCCAGGAACAGCAGAGAACTGCCCCAGCTCTGACAGATGGTGACAGAACACACACCCCAGGCACATCTTCCAACCTAAGGTGTGTCCTATAGCTGAGCACCAAACAGTGACCCTGCCGGTGCCTCCTGTTGGCATTTATTGCCCATCCATGCTCCTATTTCCACGTTCCAGGCATGAATTCAGTGAGTACCAGGCACGGATTTAGGCACTGTCCAGCAGAAGGGAAGGAAAAAATGATCGTTTCCTTAAACACTAATTAGAGGTTAATAACTAATGGCACAATATTCAGGCTCTTGAATGTGATACTCAAGAGGAAGCTCACTGATAGCTGCTCTCTGCAGCTATCCCTGATCTTAGACAAGGGGGATGATGAGACATGGAAAATGACCTTACTGACTGTGAAGAAAAGTGACAGTTGGAATATCTCATTTTTTAATTGCCAAAAGCTAATATCTAATTACATTTTTGATTCATGGGGTGGTTTTTTCACAGATAATTTGGCCATGGTCATGAAATTATATCTGGTTTTAGTATTAATTTAGTTAAATTGCTGGTTCCCTGAATCCAATGTGGAAATCTCCACAAAATAAAGAGCCCATAGGCTGCTTAAGGTTTCTGATTATGAGAAGAGAAAACAAATAAAGATGTATTTCAGATGTATTTCATAGGCAATTAACCTTTTAATGAGTTGAATAGTTTATTGTAGCTATGGGACAAAAGTTTAGAAGCTGCTGTCAATATCTGACCACAGTGACAATGAGGTGGCTTTTGGAGTGTCCAACAACCACACCAGTGCCTCAGGGGGAGGCAGGTGACAACTCCTTGAGTTGTGATGTCCTCATTTCACCTCACACGAACCCAGATCATAAAAAATAAAGACAAAAGAAAAAGAAAAAACAAACAAAACCAAACAAATTGGAAGAGCAGTTTGTGGAGCAAAAAACCATTTTTCTTCAAGCGTATTTTGAGGGTTTAGGGCTGTGCTTTAGGCTGGTATTTAGACAGGTAATATCATGCTGAGATTCCCATAGACACCTTAATCCCTTCCTTTTTTGGCTGTAATTCCCCCAGGAGCTTAAGTGCATGTGTGATCAGAGAGCTGCATGGCTCCTCATGCCTGTGCCACCACTGAGCTGCTGCCAGGGCACAGCCAGGGTCACCTGCAGCATGTGCAGCTCCAAAGGTGTGTCCAAAATCACCTGCAGGATGTGCAGCTCCAAAGGTGTGTCCAGGGTCACACCTGCAGGATGTGCAGCTCCAAAGGTGTGTCCAAAATCACCTGCAGGATGTGCAGCTCCCTGGTGTGTCCTGGGTCACACCTGCAGGATGTGCAGCTCCCCTGGTGTGTCCAGCCTCTCCTTGCTCTGTGCCACCTCTCCAGAGCAATAAAATTTATTAATTCCCCACCTCTCAGGTCATCTCGTGTGCTGGGGAAGAGGGCACGGCTTGAAGAGAGAACTGAAGCGCACTCAAGCCATTGGAAGGAAATAAGTTTCCAGGCTGAGCCAAAAATGGGTGAATTAGTGAAGATTTTGGTGCAAACAGGTCCTGGAGCAGCTGATGCCGGCACAGGCAGCGCTATCTGCTGGCTCCTGCTGCACAGTGCAGCTCTCTCTGATCCCACACCTTCCAGGATGGAGAGTTTTCCATGTCTAATCAAGGTGCTGACAGGATTTATGGAGGCTCAGTTGGGGTGTTATAATCGTTCAGTCTCATTTTAAAAAAATTAAATTTTTTTAATGAAGCTGGAAGTTGAGAAGGAGGAATAACTGGCAGTGAGATACCTTTGAAGTCAGCCCACTCACACATATCCCCTTTCCTAATTAATCCATTAAGTAATTTTTTGGTTGGTTGTGCACATCTGCTGTGGGATCCCAGAGCTGCCCTGACTCTCTGCAGCAACTCAGCCAAACTGGGAGAGCACAGAAATGCAGAAAACTAAGCTGAACTTGTCTTCTGTGAGTCCAGTGTTGGTGTAGGAAATGCCTCAACCACTGACAGGACCAAGCCATCCTAAAATAATTTTGAGTCGTTTCTAATCCTGCCTAACCTGTGTTGTGTTGCTGCCAGCACAGGATCATGAGAGATTAGAACAGGGCACGTACAACGCCAGCAACAACAGCTTAAATATCCCTAAATTAAAACATCAATTATTGCTGTAATTTCTAGCCAAATTTCACAAATATTCAATATTTCATTTATTACTTTCTTTATTTCAGAAAAATAAACTTGTCCCCCACAGCAAGAGGAATGGAGACAGGTTTAACCTGCAGCTCAATAGACCTTCAGTTTCTCAGGACAAATTTTAAGTGGGGCCATGGGACAGCAAAGTGGATGTGAGCTGGACAAACCCCAGTTTTCCACTGCAAACTTTCTAACCAGAAGTTGAGCACAGCCCTAAATATTTTTGACTGTTCAGAAACGGAGTCCTTAAAAGAACCAGTTAACTGGAAACAATTGGCAGGTGGGTGTGTTTATACACCAAAAAACGTTTAAATCCAACTCCTTTTCAGCAGCAGCACAGTCTGGATCTGCTGAGAAAGGGAAATCTGGGTTTCCAGCAGGCAGATCTACCAGCTTGATCCATTTAATGGTAGCTCAACAGGGATGTTATTGATTTAGGTCCCCAGAATGCAATGTCCTTGGACAGCCCAGCTCCCATAAAAGTGACTAAAATGACACAGCTCTGCTTGGATTACCAACAGGAATATTTCTGTTCCTGGATTTTTTTCCCCACTAGTACACTTGGAAGCTGATGCCAGCAGGTTTTTAATTCCAAATTCAATCATGAGGACCAACCACAGCCTGTGGTAAAGCCCTGCAGTGTCCAGTGCAGGGAATGTGGGCCTGAGGAGGGGCTGGCTGATGTCTCAGCAGCTCATGCCTGTTCCCTGGCACCAGCTGCCAGCCCCAAATCCCCCAAATCTTCCTTTTCCCAGGCAGTGCTGAGGGCACACAAACACTCCTTGGGCTGTAGTCAGTCTGTGCTTGGCATGTCCTGAACTCCTACAGCCCTTCCTTACTGTTTGAGGAGAGGAAAGCAAGCAGCAAAGTTTGGGGAAGGCACATTGCTGTGTTTTTTGTGACTTTGACCCCTCTGGTTGCTGGTTTGTGCCACTTGAGTGCCTTCAGACCCTTTAGTGTCTCACTCCAGTGTTTCTTCCAGCACATGGCAGATCCAGCTCCCTGCAGAGGAACCTTCTGGCCCTGGGGCTTCTCTGTGTGGATCCCCAGTTCCTTCTGTTCCTCTGGCACCTGGCTTGTCACAGGCTGGGGGACAGCAGGGCACACATGGCATCCCCAGTGTTCCCAGGCCTGCTTGGTTAAATCTGAGAGCTTGCCTGGTGCTTTCTCCTCCCTTTCAAGGTGTTGTCATCTACAATGACAGAGGCACTAAGGGAAACTCCTAGCACAACCTAAATAATCTCAGTTAGATAGATGGCAACTCCCCTGCCTAAATAATCCAAATTAGATAGAAGATGGTATCTCCCCAGCCTAAATAATCTCAGTTAGATAGAAGATGGAATCTCCCCAGCCTAAATAATCTGTTACATAGAAGATGGAATCTCCCCAGCCTAAATAATCTTAGTTACATAGAAGATGGAATCTCCCCAGCCTAAATAACCTCACTTACATAGAAGATGGAATCTCCCCAGCCTAAATAATCTCAGTTAAACAGAGGATGGCAACTCCTCAGCCTAAATAATCTCAATTAGATAGGAGATGACAAGTGCACAACCATCATGAATCTACAATGACAGAGGCACTAAGGGAAACTCCTAGCACAGCCTAAATAATCTCAGTTGGATAGATGGCAAGCCCCCAGCCTAAATAATCTCAGTTAAATAGAAGATGGCATCTCCCCATTTTAAATAATCTCAGTTAGATAGATGGCAACTCCCCTGCCTAAATAATCCAAATTAGATAGAAGATGGCATCTCCCCAGCCTAAATAATCTCAATTAGATAGAAGATGGCATCTCCCCAGCCTAAATAATCTCACTTACATAGAAGATGGAATCTCCCCAGCCTAAATAATCTCAATTAGATAGAAGATGGCAAGTGCACAACCTGCTATTCCCAAGCTTGGCTTTATCCAGTCCCAAACTGCCTGTGCCCTTGGAATGCAGAGCCACAACGGGGTATGGTCCTGGTTCCAGAGCACCATGATTTTCACTTACTTGTGAAGAAAATCTTTTGGTTATTGACATCAGCTGGAATAATAAATTGTGGGAAAGTGAAATTGTTTAAAAAAGTCAGATGAAGGCTTGAGTGTCATCTCATCAGTTGCAATAGGAACAGAACACAGCATTTCCTCAGACCCTGGCCTTGATCACAGCATGCAGGGAGGGATTGGCAGCTCAGGTTTTTCTGGATCATAGTGTCAGTCAGTTCCGGGGGGGGGAGAAGCAATTCTGAAACAGGCAATATGCCCTTTTTCAGTCACAGACATCCTGACACACAAAAATGGAGGAGTTGCTTAAATCCCACTGATTCCAAGTGTCTTATCCTCAGCCATTTATTTCTCTATGCCACTTGCTGCCTCTGTCTGAGAAGGGAATATGCATGAGGAGCCCCTCTGAATGGTGTCTGGGAGCATTCCCAAATGGTCCTCTGTGGAAAGGGGAGGTCTGGCTTCTCCTGCTCCCATTTTCAGAGAGTTCCCAGACTCTAGACTCCACACTGCGGTGGGAGGGGGATTTTTATTGATGTAGAAGGTAAAAAATGATAGATTCAGTAGATCTTCTCTCTTGATTGATTTAGCTCCAGCAGATCATCCTTCTGTGTAATCACACCAAGGTCAGCTCTGTTGCTGACTGCACTGGCCACCCTCTCCCCCCCTGCAGGTACAAGAGGCTCCAAATTACGTGACAAACTTCAGAATGCACAATTGTAAAAATAAAGATTTTATTTGTAAAGCATCTTTGAGAAAATAGTTTAAAATACCACTTTTCCCCCGCCCCCCAAAGACATTAAATACATTTGGCATGAACTGTCCCAGGATTGTTCAAGCCTGCTGTACATGGTCTCTATTTAACACTATTTACAAAGACATCAGAAAGGTTTACTGACAATGAGGATTTGCTATTCAAAGTATATCGCTCAAAAGAGAAATAAAAGAGTATTAACACAAGCAAGAGTACTCATTTGTGTTTTCAACAGAGCTCCCTGAATAACTTGTATTTACTGACAGAATACATTGTTGAGTGACTACTCAGTGAGTGGAACACCAGAGCTAGCTATATTTAAAAGCCACAAAATAGAAATGTAACAAATACTAATCACTCTCTTCCCACCTCTGAGGTGTCTGTGACTCCACACCCCAGATCTTAACCACGACAGACATATTGATCCTACACAGAAGGAAAGGGAGAGCAAGGCATGCAAGCCCCTGTTTCATAGGTCCCTGCTGCTAAAAATAATATTGCAGCCAGCGCCCTCAGCAGGGCTGTGCCAGGAGCTGTGTCACAGCACAGGGAATGAGGGATGAGAAGATTGAATGCTGGCTGCACAGGGAGCAGAGCAGAGCTGCTGGTGCACCTCTGCTTGTGCTGCAGTTCTGGCACCAATGTACCCAAATCTGTGCCAAATAACCACAAAAAACCCCAAAAATCAGGGGTGTTCAGGGGCTGTGAGCCAGGGCCTCAACATCATGGTTTAATACTCAGTGCCTCAACAGGAATTCCAAATATAGAGATACATGGAGAGCTGGTTTGAAATGAAACTCATAAATCCTGCTGGAAATATGTGGAGCAGTAAACTGCCCCTTTGTCATCTGTTCAGCACATTCCAAGAAGGAAAAACTGCATCACAGAACTGGAATAGAATGTAACTTCACCAGGACTGCAGTGAAGAGGGGTGGGAAAAGGTGAAGGTAATTTCTTCTAATTGCTCAAAAAGCAATTAGGAGAAATCTGAAGCAAGGTCTGCTCCAATGCCACAGGAGCTGCTTCTGTTGGACTGGACTCTACTTTGGGATTATCAAGAGCAGGACAGAATTGCACTATATGGGACATCCTTGCTCAGCCAACCATTTTTGACAGGCAAAAATAGGTGAGTAAAATACTTTTGGCTCAAATTGACCAAATGTTTGCCTTCCCCACCTCTGAGATTATGCTGTGACACCACAGCTGGATTTAGCATGCCTTACATTTGACACATATAAGCAGTTATTTCTTCATAGCCCAGCAATTAAAGAAACATTGAATTCAGAAACCTCCAAATCAAGTTTCTGGTCCAGCAGACTTCTACAGCAAGTGCACATAACTGAGATTTATCCCATTTTCCTCCAAACTCCTAATCAAGCTGCAAATGCTGGATTGCTAATTGTCCTGGGCTCATTCTGCAGTCACAGGAGAGAAAAAGGCACATATATATATATATATATATATAATTCTATACAGTGATAGGAGTCTCAGGGGAGGTGAATCACCCTTGGGCAAGTGCACAAAAGCCAACAGGATGACTCTGGGCTCAGCTGAGCATTCAGGTGACCTGCCACAGCTACCAGGCTCAGTCACCCTGTTTTCAGTGCCACCTAAATACAATATTGAGTAGTTTGGGTCTTGTCTCTCTAGATTGCCAGTTTTAATAGTCATTGCAGTACCTATATGGGATAGGCTGAAGAGAAGTTTCTCTGTTCCTCACTCTACCAGGTGTACAATGAGGAAAAATCCATACCTGTTTAAAGGAAGATTCATTAGGTGTTGTTAGAAGCTCAGGAGTTTGACAATGGACATTGGGAAGGAAAGGGTGTAAATTATCCTAAGTTATTATGCACAATTAATATAATAATAACATCAATATATATATAATATAATAATAACATCAAATTATAAGATAAATATATTAATTTTCTGCCTTGCCCAAAACATTTAAGTGAAGCTGATGGTTTATCTTATAAGTGCTTGTAGACAAACATTCCGATGAGTCCTGAGGGTTCAACCAAGTATTTACCTGATCTTCTCCTCCCATGGATGTAAAACAGAATTGCCAGCAGAATCACCACTAATGCAACTCCCAGCAGAACTCCAAGGACAATCACTGCTGCTCTCCAGGAGGAGATGTTGTCAGCTGGTGACTGAACAGACACAGCTGGAAATTTAAAGCACATTTTAGGAATGTTAGCTAGAAACAGTAAAGAAGTGGGTGTAAGAAATCCTGGAGCCCTAAGTGACAGCTGTGTTTTACTGCTTGGCAGCTTTGAAATTTTGAATAATATTGAAAATGTTTTTGAATGTGGTGAAGATTTGCTAACTAGAAATCTTTTATGAGGGCCCTTGTGATCTCTTGGTGACACCCATAACAGCTGCTCTGAGGATTTGCTGGATGGATTGGTGTAACTTGAGAGTCTTTAGATCTTTTTGTGTGAAAAGAACCCATCCTTTGAGTCTGGAACTGGGCATGTGTAATGACTCTTTAAAACAGGTCCATAATCTATATTAAATCATTATATGTTCAGTGAATGTTTAAATAGATTACTTGAACTATTTGAATCTCTTAAAAGACAGAAGTTAATTTATCATCTTCATTTAACAGCAGTAGATCTGACCCTTTCATCCTCACACCATTACAGAGAAGCTCTTTCAACATCACTTACTTTCCACTTCACTTTTGCTCCCAAACTTGCTCGTTAGTACATTACTCAGACGGGTCTGTATGTCACCCACATCCATGGCTTCTTCTTTTGGCAGCAGAAAGAGAAAATCAGCAATCACACTGCCAGATCTGAACCCCAGAATGAAAATATCAGAGTGGTTATTCCCCAGTTCAGCGTGCATTGCTTCAAGAACCTGTGCAAGGTGAAATTGATATTTATTCCACTTGTCAGTCAGCTGAGGCAGAGCAGGAACACAAACATCCTGCACACATCAGGGCACTAAATTTTACAATATTATATTATAATATACAATATACAATATATAATATATAATATATAATATACAATATACAATATACAATATATAATATATAATATATAATATGTAATATGTAATATGTAATATGTAATGTATAATATATTATATGTTATATATTATATATTACATATTATAATATATATTGTATGCTAATAATATATTATATTATTATATTATATATAAATATATATATATATAAAATAATATATTATTATTTTGTATATCATATCTATTAAATATATATAATTAAATATATAACAAGGTATTACATTTTCCTCACTTACTACTCTTTCAAGGCAATTGCTTTGGAATAACAAATAAAAAAACTCATTGGAAGAGGATGCCAGAGCGATGCATTGTCTGTGATTAAAAATGTGAAATCTGAGTTTGACTTCCAAAGCTCCAATCTGTTTAGCTAGTTATCAATGAATAATGCATTAAAACAAGTTGTCCTCCTCCACAAACACATATGGGACCTTGACTGTACAAAATTTGGAATCTACAAAGAACACCCAATATTTCTAAAGTTATGTTCAGTGTCCCTTAACTTTTTTTAACATGTGCAACTAAATTTCAGACATGGTTTTGCACACACTACCAGCACAAAACTTCATGTGAGAAGTTTAAAACTTATTTTGTCACCAGATTTTCAAAGTCATGACGTTACAGAACACCTTTGCAAAGAGAGACAAGGGTGTGATTTGCCTCTCAATCATTCTGGCATAAACCAAGTGTATTCCTGTGACATCAATCAAAATCAAATTAATTTCACTGATATCTCCAAAAGTAGAGCCTTGCTTAGTGCTTTCAAATGGATACAAAGCAAGAACAAGCAGTCCCCTTTTTAAAATAAGACTGGTTGAAATGTTTTTGTCAGGACTGATCTTTTCAGAAAATTAGGTGTTTGATTCAACCCACTAAGAGAAGCTATCTTCTCCCTGTGGATAAATATGCTATTTTACCTGAAAAGTCTGAAAGATTACTATTTTTCCTAGATGATAACAAACCTTGTTCTGAGTCACTGCTCAGTTTTCTGCCTCCATCTTTTCTATGGGATAAACCCCACACTCCAAACTTTGCATCCCTTTAAGTTCTTTGGACAGAGACTTCAAAAATTATTTTCTTTTCCTCACCTTGATGAGCAGTCTACATAGGAAATCTGACTTATCTAGGCAAAACTAACATTTCAAAGCTACAGCTACAGAGTGGAATATAAAAGAAATAGTTCAACATTCAAACTGGGGAAAAAAAATTCCAATAGAGAAATTGTCTATATTTTCAACCATGTTAGTACAGCCTGTTTTTGATTTTGCCATTTTTCTGAAGAAAAGCTGACACTTTGCATGAGGTAAAAGCTTATTAAAAGCCAGTAAAGGAATTCCTCTGCGTTCAGTCAGGTTGGAGGAAACCTTTTACATCCACTAAAATAAATTTTCTATCCATGAAGTGGAGATGTTAGCAGTCATAAGACAAGGTTACCTCCGAGTTGGCGTGGTGAGAACAAATTAATTACTGCTTTTGAAATCTGTGGAGTTTCTTAGCTAAAGGGTATGATCATCACACTAAAAATAGCTGTGCTGGTTATTTAAAGCAGTCTACCCCAATCTCACAGGTTGATATCCATCAGGATTCCTGAGAGGTGTTGAAATTATTAGGGTTTTTTTTTTAACATGCTGCTAAAGACAGTTGAGTGGCAGACTGATGCTTGTCAGCATTGCTGGCTCAAAACTTCCACTTTTGCTCCTTATTTTCCCCCTGAGATGGGGGAAAATGGGGGAAAATGACCCCTTGATACTTTGCCCAATCCTGCAGCCACTTCCATGATTCCACTTCCAGAGTATTGCCAATAATCTGGATTTACAGTACACATTTGCAAAGTTTTCACGTTTCCAAATCTGTGCTGAAATGCTGGTTTTGAGTAACTCCTTTTTTTTTTGTCTCCACAGGCATCAGTTCAGTGAAGTGGGAGAAAATAAACAGAACGGGATGTTCCTTACAGAAATAGAATTTTCAAGTGCCTTTCACTAAATAACTTATATTTGAGGATGGCTGAGGGAATGTAGCCCTCCTCATTGGACAACAAGCTCTCTGTCCTTGGCAGATTTGGTGCTTCCTGTAATGTTTTTCTCTTTTTCACCTGTCAGAGTCCTGATTTAACAATGAATGTAGGAGATTAAGGCTGCTAATCACAAGCCTTTCTGCAGTTCCTTCATTGACAAAGAAGATTGCAATCAACTTACCTCTGTTTTGAGTCTTTTAGACATATTTATGTAGCCTTCACTATCAGAGTTATAAAGTGTGTTATTAAATTTCTCATTTTCCAACCAAACTCTGCAGGAAAATGCTTGGTTATCTGGAAAAAAGAAAAAAAAAGAAGAAATAATTAGGTGAATCCCAGGATGACCTCCACAATTGGTCTTTGGACTTTATTATCTCATGTATTTATAATATGGATTGATAAAAGCAGAAAATAATAGTAGTAGTAATAATAATAATAATAATAATAATAATAATAATAATAATAATAATAATAATAATTTATAATATTAATTGATATAATAATAATAATAATAATAATAGTAGTAGTAGTAGTAGTAGTAGTAATAAAGTGCATCATGTGTGTCTAATGCAGTGGCTTTGAAACCTTCAGAGCTGACTCTCTCCAAGTTTGTCAGCCATCACAATCTCCCAAATTGTTCACCATTCTTGTATTATTTAGGGTGCATCCCACTCCCGAATTCAACAGCCACTCTCCCATTGATTCCAGCAGAAGTAACACCAGTCTGTTAGGCTCTTCAAGGCTTTTAAATCCTCCTGAGTAGGTGGATGAGCCCTGAGCCAAAAGAAGAAAGCTTTACATAGAAAAGTCCAGACTAAAATAGAGCTGGAAGCTGACACTGAAGTTTGATGGAGGCAGCTTCTTCACCAAAGAAGTGTGAACTTCAGATGCTGTGTGAACTGACACCATAAAGCAGATGGCAAAATACTCCTGGGAGATACTATATTGTGAAATAATACCCTGCAGTTATGGATAAACAAATGTTGAGGTTCTATAAACTTACTGGAGCACGCAATGCCTTTTAAGTCAGAACAGCCAGTACTTTGTGCTAAACAAAACTCAGTCCTTTTGAAACAGGAACCATAATCTGCAAAATAAAGATAAAAATCAAGATAATCACTTCTGTGCATGCATTATCAATGACAATAAGACAATTATGGAATAGGTGAAAGTCTTTAATTATGGCCAAGGAGTCACCCAAGCAGCAGTTCCTTTGGCCCAGTGAGAACTTAGAATTGCAAATTATAAAATTGGAGCATATCAAAAGAGAGGCAGGTGGTGGGTGGGTAGGTGGTATTTGAGAACTCACTGAAATAGCACTGAGAACTCTGATTTCTTATGAGAGCTAAAGATATAGGTTGTGCTATTATGTGCTTGTACAACTCAGGTAAGCTAGATGGAGTTTTCAGAAGTAAAATTCCCCTGAAATGTATTTTGGAAAAAGATATGCATCATGGAGTCTCAGAACCTCAGTATGCTTGTCTGGACTTGCTAATCTGAATTATTTATGAAGGGTCAAAACCCATTAAAGGTTGGTGTTGCAGGTTTTATGTGTTTAGTTCATTGGATTATATCCCTAGTTCTCATAGAATTGAACATAATCTTTAATTTCACATGAAATATGGATGACTTGGTCTTTATTGCTCTTTTTAATTAGCTTACAAACAATTTTCTGGTAGGGCAGATGGCTCCAGATTCCAAAAGGAAACCATTTTTTATTTTTCTTGAATAGAGAAAGTAATAAATGAAAGCCAGTGGACTGAAGAATTGAAAGATTTCAATGGAAATAATGATGAGAATTCCTTGGCTTTGTGGTCCTAAAGACTAAGAGAGAGGGTAAGTCCATCAGAAGGAACCCCACAGTCCACTGCCAAAATAATGGCCCTAAGAAAGGTTTTGAGAATAATCAGACAATCCATTAGAGAACTCAAAAAGGGATTGCAGTAAGGACATTTATGCTTTAGAGGTCAAGAAATGCTGGAAGAAATAACAATTGCCAAAAGTCAAGTTAGATCTTTCAAGTTATATAAAAAGAAATCATGAGCACTTTCTCAGCCACTGGGAAAAGATGATAAAGTGCAGCACAGTTTTATCAAACTGGATCATGCCAAAATAACCCAGTGGCTCCCTTTGACTGACAGGATGACTTTTAGATCTCTGCCTGTGATGGAGAAGCAGCAGTGCCAAGTGGGAAATTGTTTAGTGGAAAAAGTTTTTTCTAAAGGGATTGGCTAAGGGGGAGATGGCAATGGGGAGTTTTAAAAGGGGAAACCTTGATTTAGAGGGATATTATGTGTCATGTTCCTGCAGAATCAGTTTTAGTACAGAGACACAATTAAACTGTTTGCCTTAATGTCTATAACCCAAGATGAAATGTAAAAGGTAACAATGACAATTAAGGACTGCCTGCATTCACAAGAGCATGTAGAACCTAAACTTCACACTATCAGAATATTTTCTGGTAAATTTACAGCCAAAATATCTTGAATTCTGTACAGAATTATCTGCCTCAATAATCCAACAGGATCAGAAATTTTACAGAGCAAGCTCTTACTCTTGCAAACTCCTGTTGAATTCAAGCAGTCCCATCCAAATAAGGGGATGAGTCACATAAATAAAAAACAACTTGCAGGAATAAGAGTATGTGAGATCAAATCCAGACCATATGGCAACAAGACACTGTGAGTTTCTATGAATTAAAGAGGTGCCAGGGGATGGAGGAGGTACCTGTTCGGACAGTGACTGAAGCAGGATTGCTCCCAGCACAAGATGACAGTGCCACAGAAATGGTGTACACATGGCCAGGAAGCAGGTTTTCAATCGCGGTTTCTGTCTCATTTGTAGTTCTTGTATGTATCTCCTCTCCATCCTTGACAGAGATGCTGTACAGGCTGCCTGTGCTGCTGCTGCTGCTCCAGCTGAGGTGAATTTCTTCTGCAGTCACGTTCTGAACTCGGATGGACACTGTCACTGCAAAGTGGGAAAGTATCATACAGCTGAGAGCAGCCCATTTCACTCCTGCAATTCTACATAGTTATTATTAAAGGAAAAATACTGATTAAACCAACATAAACTCTTGTGTGGTTTTTTGGAGCTGATTTCAGTTTTCCACCTCATTCTCCCAAAAGAGCAGAAGTGAACCATTTGCTCTAGAGACAGAAACCATACATCAATGTACTTTGTTTGATGGCTCCAGAACACAAATGTGGGACATTGTGCTTGGTCCTTGCCTTTCTAACTACAGGCAATGTGTGGTAAATGGTCAGAACTGTACAATGTTGCTTTTAAATAATAGAGAATTGATGAAGCTGATTGAGAAAAACATGAGCATTCTGAAATGGACTGGTATTTGACTCATCCTGATATCCTCAGGAGGATAGATTTTTAAAATACCACCAGAAAAACTGAAGTTCAGAGCAGTAGAGAGGCATTTATTAAATGTGCTTCACAGTAGGGTTAAGAATACTCACTTATCACCCTGGTTTATGCCTGCAAGCAGGCACCCAGTGAACATTTACTGGGTCCAGGAGAGCTTTACCAAGGTGTAGAAACTGCCTTGATTGATATTTGCATAATTATGCATTTCTAGTGATTTTATCAGGCTTCCTTTTCTGAAATGATATCCAGGGATTTTACCCCACAGATGATATGACCAAAGGGGATCTAAGACCCCTGAGGGGCCCCTGGGCTGTCCTTGGCCATGGAGCCACGGTCAAAGACCAAGCTGTACCTTACTGTGTGTGTGCATATCTCCTACTGCACTCCATGAACACTGTGACTCCAGAAAAAGGATGGATTAACCCCTTGGACCCCTCTGAAGAATAATATTATGCTCTAAAAATGGAAGTCATGCTGCCTTTTTTTTTTGGGTGCAGAGTACAAAAAGGCTGCATTCTCTTCTTCTCCATCTTTGCTTTACTTTTTTATCCCATGGAAAAATGATGAAAACTTCATTACTGCATATTCTTTGAATATGGGCAGATAGCCCTTTGGCAAAAAATTAAAGATGCACTAGAAGAGAATTAGTATTGAAACAAGTAAGAATCAAGTTAGCAAAAAAAAATTAAATTAACTGGATTCTCCCAATGAGGAAACTGCCTCTAGTATTCTGTAAAAGGAAATTTCAAGATCAAAACTAACAAAACCAATAAAAACCAACAGAAACCAATAAAAACCAATAGAAACCAATAAAAGTTCCTATTGACATAACTTGGCCTATGCAGCATAACCGTAAAGCATTTTATCCCTGTGGCACTGCCTAACACAAGGTGTGTCATTTCAAAAACAACCTCAGACAGGAACTGCAGCTTTTCAGAAAATAGATGGATGCAGGGATTCATATTCCTGGATTCAATATAAAAAGCTCAAATTCCAACAAAAACAACAGCAATGAAAGGAAATTATACTCAATTCTTCCAAAAATAGAGCAAAATAAATTTAGTATCATGTGTTAAAATACTCACAGCAAGTTGTAGAAATAGAAGGATTGACAGATGTTGCTGTACTGAGGTTTGTCGTGGATGGAGTTGTCAGGGATGTGGCAGGGAGGGAATGGGAGATGTTGGCAGTGGGCTCAGTTGTTCTGTCCTCCTGGTTCATGGTGGAACTTTCCCCTTCTCCAGGAGGAGTCGTGGCACTGCTGCCTGCAGAGGCTGTGGAGGATGAGGGAGGTGAAGTGGCCATCACCAGGGCTGTGGATGGATGGGATGGGGTGGCTGAGAGCATCCCAGTGGTGCTGCTTTGCTGTGGGCTGGGGGACACAGCTGAGGAGTTCATGGAAGATGTGCCAGAGGTGGAAGGCACTGGATCGGTGCTGGCTGTGGTGGCAGCTGAGCTGTTCACAATGGGCTCTGACTCATTGCCAGCAGTGGAGGATGGAGAGGACACCAGGGCTGTGGGTGGGTGGGATGTGGTGGCCAAGGGTGTCCCAGGGGTGCTGCTGGTGCTGCTCTGCTGTGGGCTGGGAGGCACAGCTCCCTCAGGAGAGGAGGAGGAGGAGTGGCTCGACACTGTTGAGCTGAAGGACAGGGAAGAAGCAGTGCCAGTCTCTGAGGCAGTGGTGGTGCCAGTTCCTGTTGTTGAGAATGCTGTGAACGCTGCACCACTCCCAGGAGATGTCCCCAGTGAGTCCCTTTCTGACATTGATGTTGTGGGTGCAGTGTCCGTCCGCCCTTCTCCACCCACCGTCATCGTGGACACCGGCAATGTGTAAGGGAGGGAATGGGAGGTCTCAGTTGTTGTTCTGTCCCCCTGGTTCATGGTGGAACCCTCCCTTTCTCCAGGAAGAGTCATGGCACTGCTGCCTGCAGAGGCTGTGGAGGATGAGGGAGGTGAAGTGGCCGTCACCTGCTCAGTTGGCTGTCCCTGGGGCAGGGCTGTGGAGGTGAGCTGAGGTGTTGGTCTCCCTGTGCTGCTGCCTGCTGTGGATGAAGGCCTGGTCTCGATGGTTTCTGAGGCAGGAGAGGTGGAAGCCACAGGCCTGGGGGTGCTTGGGCCCTGTGTCCCTGTCCCAGCAGTGGAGGATGGAGAGGACACCAGGGCTGTGGATGGGTGGGATGTGGTGGCTGAGAGCATCCCAGTGGTGCTGCTGGTGCTGCTCTGCTGTGGGCTGGGAGGCACAGCTGAGGAGCTCCCAGGAGAGGAGGAAGAGGAGGAGTGGCTGCTTGTGGCTGAGCTGAGAGGTGGGGAGGAAGCAGCAGTGGTGGTGCCAGTTCCTGCTGTTGGGAGTGCTGAGCTCTCTGCACCCACCATCCTCATGGTAGAGGGGGACAGCGAGGTTGTGCCGAGGAGGGAGTTTTGGATTGTTGGGGTGTCAGGCTCTGCCACGGAGCCATCGGAGCTGTTTGCAGCTGGGCCAGCTCTGCTGCTGCTGTTTGTGCTCCTCGGGACACTCGGGCGGCTCTCAGAGGTGGCAGTCGTTGTGTCCTTTCCCTCCAATGCCATCAGGGTACCTGCCAGTATGTCAGAAATGTGGATTATGGATTGTTTTCTTGGAATTCTCTGAAGTACTTTAATAGTTACCAACATAACTGTGTTCTTGTGTGGAAAATTCACTCAACGTTCTCATCTTCATTGTTATTCCTTTCCTTCCTCATTTCCACTTTTATATTCTTTGCTATTCCTCAACTACCATGAAATCTCTGTTACTTCCTTTTCCATTTGCATAAATTTGAGGAGATCTTACCAATTTCCTGGTAATACCTTTTTCCTGTATAGATGTAGAGATTTATATTATGTTTCTATTCCTAGTCTACTTTTTTCCCCCCAATTTTCTATGCACTTCTCATAAATATTATTTTATTTACAGCAAGGAAAGAAATTAGTGGT
This sequence comes from Ammospiza caudacuta, assembly GCF_027887145.1. NCBI lineage: Eukaryota > Metazoa > Chordata > Aves > Passeriformes > Passerellidae > Ammospiza > Ammospiza caudacuta. Next base: position 116,834,412 of record NC_080594.1, read on the forward strand.
GGACTCATCAATGTTAGGTTTAAGGTTGGACTCAATCCTAAAGGTCTTTTCTATCCCAAATGATTCTATGATCCTATGATTGCTCTAAAGTATAATTCCTAGAGAATTAACAGGAAAATTAAAAATTAGTAGAATGAGTTTTTCAGCACAATTTTCCCCTTGCCTGTTTGTGCATATTTTATTGCTTCAATTTCTTTACTTTGCAAGGCATTTATTTCTTTCCTAATTACTTTCTGTCAGGCAGGAGAAAACAATTTTTCTGAAGATATCTTTTTGTTGATGTTCTAAATAATATCAAATCTGCGTGAAAATCCATTGCCTTCCTGTGTTTACCTCTATTTCTAACTACAAATAAATTGTAACTCCTGTAGTTCCCAAATGCGAAGGTGGCAACATTTCTAACACTCTCAAAGTTTCTTTAAAAGGAAAATCAAACCCTTTTTTCATTGTGATTAAATGGTCAGGCTAATTTGGGTTTATTTAATTATTTTAAAAATAAAATAATATTTTAATTTTAATTAAAATATTAATTCAATTAATATTTTACTTGATCTGGTAATTCAGCTTTGATTTTGAAGAGGGGCTTTGTTCCTGTTGAAAACCCAGACATATCCTTCATTGCAATTTTACTCCTTAACAATACTTAATTATTATCCTGGATCTTTGGATTTGGCTGAATGAAATTTAGAGGATTCTGAGACAGGGTGTAGTAGAACAGCTCTATCAAATTCTTAAGGACCACATTAATTAACTGCTTTTGACTCTATTCACCTGTAAAATCAAGGTGGTATTTTCATATCATTTTAATGTCAACATAGAAACTTGTAATATTACAATTCATATTTTTCAAAATTCTTCCTACAGACTGATATCTTTTTTACACCCACATGCAGTTTGAATTGCAAGATCCTGTGCTTGTATCTCCCAGATTTTTAACAGCAGGTGTTGATCAGTCAAGAAAATGGTGTTTATCTGCACTGAATGACATGAAACCAGACATTAAGAATAAAATAATGCAGCCCTCTGAATTTCTAGAATTTTTTAATCTCTTGCAGTGCAGTGAGAATACACCGCAGTTAATACAACTTAATCCATACTTTTTTATGTGTTTTGAAAGACTCCTCTAAAGAGTCTTTCAGAGGAGAAAAATTGGCAAAATGCATCATTCATGACTAAGCTTAGAGGTAAAAAAAGTCAAAAAATCTGGTCAGACACTGCATGTTTGATCTTTTAGATGAGTTTTCTGAATACTTTGCTCTCATTCTTTTACCTACTTACAGCTTTATATCCCTACTAAAATATCTGCTGAAATCCAATGCATTCAAGCTAAACAAAAACAAAAAAACCCCAACAAAGCAAAACAACAAACCACAACCCTATAAATATTGCATGTTATTTGATTTATATTTATTTTTAGCAGCCCCCCCTTCCTTGATTATAATTTTGAATGTTTCTCAGTGACGCACAGCGACAATAAATTATCAAATTAATTTCTACTCACAGAGGAGAACGGAGAGGATGAAATGCCAGGGGTAATTCTGAGTGCCCATGCTGAGTGTCCCCCTCCTTGCAGCGCTGAGAGTGGCATTTTGAATGGAACACTTGGGGAATTTAAACAGGGGCGAGGCTGCAAGTGTCACCTCCCAGCCTCTGCGCGTCGGGAGCGCAGCCAACGCAACGAAAACCTCACACCTGACCTGCTCTGCAATAAATCCCAGCTTTCTGCTCAAGCATGCTTGCTTTTCCTTCATGGAGAAAGGTCTGAGTGTGAGCCAAAGGTGAGCCAAAGGCTGGAAGAATTCAGATGCAGTGCAACGCATCTGAAGACCCTTTTGTTCAGGGTGTTTAATAAGTAAAATATTTTAACAGCCTTGGGGCTGGGCAATGCATGACTTAATGGCAGTGCAACACTTGATATGAGTAAAAAAAGATGCTTTAAGCAAGTAACAAGCAAATATAGTCTAGTAAAGCTATAAAACACAAAGCAGTTAATAAACTACACAGTTACAAAAGTTTCTTTTTAATTCAACCAAGAAAAGAAGCCTGGGTCCACAAGTCTTGCCTGAATGTGTAGATCCACTTTTTTCCTTTATTTTTGCCTGTATTATTAATTTTTCTGTATTATTTTCCTGTATTATTAATTATTTGGAAGCAAAAGTTTAAATATTCAGTTCTAACTTGCATGTTTATTGTATTAGAACAACCAATTGCAAGAACTGCACCAAACAGATGCCAGTCATTGCTTCTGCAATGCTGCAAAGAGACTGGAGGGGTTGTAAATCTCCATTATTTCACTCCTTTGAAGTGGGTGGAAAAAACTGGATGACCAGGCTTAAAATACTAGAAAAATACTGGATGACTTGTCGTTTTTAACATCCCCATTTTCTTTAGCAGGTAAACTCTTCATAACTACAGGCAGCTGCCATGGACAGTCACCAAATCTGGGTCACAACTTGAACTCAGTGATGTCAAACCTGCCTCTGTGTGCCTGGGGCTCATCAATTATTTAAACATTTACATTTTGTCATATTTTTAATGCCTGAGGCTTATACTGCTAAAAGTCTTAATTAAATCATTTGCAGTGAGATTTTTTTTCCAGCCACACTATGTGAGAGGAATGCTGTCCTGAGTAGGGTGGGATGGGGTGGAGTGGGGCAGAGTGAAGTTTGAAGAGAGAAGATCATTATTTACCTAATTCTTTTTCAAGTTTTTTACAGACCTGCAAGACTTGGCACATCTATAACTGCATAAATTCCAGATTTTGCTTCGGCAGCTGTTTTCTAAAATTGGTTTCGTTTTGGTTTTACTCTGGCAGGGAAGTGAGACAAAAATATTCCTTGAAATGAACTTAAGGGTATTGTTGTCTGGTGTGAGGCAGCAATTTCAGCTTTGTGCCTTGTTTGATGTAGAAACTCCTGACTCAGTCAGATCTTTTCTTAGCAACCCCTTGTTTACAGATCTAACTGGAACTCTTAAAGATTAAAAACAAGCTATTTCCTCTTTCATAAATAATTGAAAATCACATTTTCCCTCTACTTAGGAGGTCAATGTTGTCAGACTTCTCTCTTTTGGACTTCCATAGGACCAAACCCAGTCTGTAATTCTTGCTCATGGTATAAGAATTCGAGATTCTTATCTCTAATGAGATAAGATTATCCCACCATGGGGACTCTGGGGGTACAATTCCACACACCAGGGCAGTTTCTGACCCTCAGCCCCTCCCCTGACCTCTGCAGGTCCAGCTCACATGCAAATAACCTTTAATGAGCTCGCAAACTGTGGAGTGCAGGGTGGGAAATGCCACTCCCGACTTTCTTAACCAGGATTTTCTCTGAAATTACATCCATGGAAACTTGGCTGCAAAGTCTACTAAGTCAAATTCTCGGTATCTTAGAAGCACCACTGGTTTTTAGTGAAGTCTCTTTTAGTGAAGTCTTAACTTGTGAGAAGTCTCTTATGAACCAAAAGAAGAAACCAACTTCAGATTTAGCAGCAAAAGTCCATTTTTACTCAAATACATATGCAAGTGACATATTGCATTTAAAAAATTCCAAAAATCTCCTTTTTTCAGGAAATAGGTACAGCAGAGTGGGTGTTGCATTAGAGCCTGCCACCAGGGCTGAGGTTCAGATAAACTCCTCTGTTAGGCAGCCTCAATTCCACAGCTTCTCTTCTTTCACCTTGACAGTGCCCCAAAACCAACTTTTAATTCAGCTTGTCATGTACTTTACAGTAAAAGTTGCTTTCTGGTAAACACAGAACAAGTTTTGCCACATGCCTGGTAAGAGACTTTCCAGTATGAAACTGGTGACCCTTCTCAAATATTTTAAGTTCCTTGTGACTCATCTCACCAACCTTTAAACCCAAGATCTAAATGATCACTTAATTCTTACACTTATTTTTGAAAGATGCTGAAGAAACTCAGGTTTCACCTAGAGCTGGAAGGTGAAGATACACAAGGAAGTAAAAAGATTAAATGACATGGAGTTGACTTACAAGAAACCTTGTCATTCCTTTGGGGTGATCAAAGACTCAGGACTTTGAAAAAAAATCTCTCTTTAGATTCCAATTTCTATCTGTTAAAAACACCTTGTTAAAAGCCTGTGTTTACCAAGGGTTTAACTTCTCAAAACAAACAAAAAAAAAAGAATGATGGAGCTAAAAGAAACACAGAGGACGGCCGAATTGGTGAAGGCAATATCTTATTAAATCAAAGAATACAATGTGGAGAAAATCAAAATTCTTCTGGGCTTCCAAGCCCCTCAGCCAGCTTGACTTAGAAGGAGCAAATGTTAGGGAGAAATGCTCACTGAGAGCTGAAAAATAAACAACCCATTCTGAGGCACTCAGTTCTCTAATTTTCCCTCCTGACAGCCATCCCCAAGCATTTCCAGACTCTCACTGTCATTTTGAGACTCAGAGATGTGATTTCTTGTGGAAATCACAATTTGGGGGAAGAGGATAATGCTGCTTTTACCTTTTTTCATCCTGCTGTAGTACCAAACTTACATGTCCAAGAACTTCCAGAAACATGTCAGCACTGTCAGTGAGGATGTGCATTGGTCTGTGGGTGTTAGGAGTGAAGGAAAAATGGGATTTTTAGGTAAGAACTGTGCTTCCCGTATGGGTAAAAATGTCTGTAAGTTCGCATACCTGTCACTGGTAAAAATCAAAATGTGTTTTATTATTATAAACAAACCCAAAAATTTATTATTTGTGTTAGAATAACACAAACAGGGCTCTGTAGCCAACCTGCTCTCATAAGGAAATGGTGAATGAAACAGCCTTAGAAACAGGATGTGCCTGCACTGTCACAAAGTGTGGTCACAAGATGGATTTTAGACATTCAAACCCTCCTGACTTCTACAATCACTCAAAATTATTATTACTGTTATTTTTGTTGCAATTTTCTTTATTTTCATTATTGCATTGTTATTTGTATTGTTTTGGTAATATTATTATTATTATTATTATTATTATTATTATTACTATTACTATTACTGTTACTACTATTAGTACTATTACTATTATTACTATTATTACTATTATAGAAAGTGTCTCACAGTGGAGCTCAGCTAGCCCAAAAAACATTTTAATTCTAGTACTTATCTTAAAAAAAAAAAAAGTTATAATTTTAATACTAGCTCAGTGACATTTCCAGCTGCCATTCTGCATTATTTACAACCACACTTGTGTAAGAAGCGCCCTAGCACTGAATTTTCTCTGGAATTCCTTAGTGTGTGATTGTGATTTCAGAGGGCTCAGCCTCCCTGAGCTGCATTATTTAGAGGAAACCTGGGTTTGTTTCTGTATCAGCCTATTACATACAAACTCAGAACTGTAGGTTTTTATTTGATATTTACTCTATCATCAATCATAAATCACGAGATTCTCCCATGTCTAAAGCTGAGAATGTGGGAGTTTCCTTTTTTTCCAACAACTCTCTTATTTTTAACTGATTTGTGCATTTCTAATTTGGTGTGATTTCAAACTGCACAGATATGATAAATCCCAAAAGCCCCAAAACATTCCAAGTGTTTGGCTTTAAATGTGCACTCAAATCTTACAGGGCATGGAGGGTGTAAAATGTTACAGGGTAAAAAAATATTTCTGAGAAGCATTAAAATTTAATCAGATATAAGGAAATTAGATGGTATTAGCATTGGGTATTCAAAGAGTATAAATTTAAAAATTTAACAACACAACATGTTCCAATGGGGTCCCTTCTCCCACATCAACCACCCTGAAAATCTTCTTAAAACCAGATCCAAAGCTCAGCCCAACCAGGGTAAGGAAAGTCATTATTTTTCCTTGGAAAAAAAAATAAAGGGAAAAAGGAAAGGAAATTTCAAGGGAAGGGAAGGGAAGGGAAGGGAAGGGAAGGGAAGGGAAGGGAAGGGAAGGGAAGGGAAGGGAAGGGAAGGGAAGGGAAGGGAAGGGAAGGGAAGGGAAGGGAAGGGAAGGGAAGGGAAGGGAAGGGAAGGGAAGGGAAGGGAAGGGAAGGGAAGGGAAGGGAAGGGAAGGGAAGGGAAGGAAAGGAAAGGAAAGGAAAGGAAAGGAAAGGAAAGGAAAGGAAAGGAAAGGAAAGGAAAGGAAAGGAAAGGAAAGGAAAGGAAAGGAAAGGAAAGGAAAGGAAAGGAAAGGAAAGGAAAGGAAAGGAAAGGAAAGGAAAAACAAGAGACAAAATTATCTCTCTTTGCCTCTGAGATTTTGGAGGAATTTGGAGTTCATGTTGAGATATTTTTTAATGCTTTATAAACTATTGCTGTTTGCAGTTGGCAAAGCAGAATTTTTTTGTCGAGGACTGACAAGGCATGGTGCTGAGCCACAAAGGTGATGAGTGGGCTCTGTCTGAATGAAACCCACATTTTCCTTCCCAGCCTTGTGCTGGATTATCCTGAAAAGAGCAAATGGAAGAGGAATCAAGCACAAAGCACCAAGACAAACAGCACAGATGAAAAATCAGAGATGCAGCTGAAACAAATCAATGCCCACAGGTCACAGCATACTTGGAATCCCTGAGGCTTCCAAACCATGGATAAAATTAGAAAAACTCTGATAATTTTCATCCATGCTAATGACATAATGCTGTTTCTGTGGCTGCATTTCTGTACTTCTGTGCTGTGCATTTGCAAATTCATTTGCTCTACCAGGGAATGAAGCTGTGTATATAATCCTGTCCTCATAATTCTGGACAGGAAAATGAAGAGAAAATTCCTGCAGAGAAGAAATTCCAGCTGTCCACAAAGCAGCATCCCCAACTCAACCTCTGCTGCAGGAACACATTAAAATACCCCACTGCAGAGAACAAATACATTAACCACAGACCACAGGTGAAAATAAAGAAATTACCTGTGGGTTCCAGGGTAGAATTCAAGACCATTAGCCAGGGATTGTTGCCTGTAAAACTTAAATAACCACAACTCTGATGCTCTGTATCCACCCTTGTGATCAATAATTTTGTTTCACCTATAGATATTAGAATTCATTCAATGAGCACCTTTTTGCCACAGGTCTTTCCGGATGTTTTTAAAGAGGGTATTTTATAAATCACTTTTCCCCCTTCCCAGCTTTAGTCCACAGAAGTGAGCCACAAAATTTTGAAAATTATTTGGGCTCAGCATTAAGAAAAGCAGCAGGAGGTGTGACAGCCACAGCCTCACAATCAAGGCTCTGAACATCAAGATTCAAATTGTCACCATTATCCAAAGAGCTGCAAGGTGCTGCGAAAAAAAAGAATTTCATTATGAAGGAAAGTTTTGGTTGCATTAAGGCTGAACAGTCTTGTTTTGACTCTTACCTGAATTTAAACACTTTGATTTCCCAGCTCTGTGAAATGGCAAATTTATCCAAAATACACAATTATAAAGGCATAGTAAAACTTATTTACAGTATTTTGGGAAGAAGGGTTGTGAGAAGTTTTCCATGATAATTCCAGTGAAAACAATCTACTTCTCAGGGAGTTTTTCTTTTCATGTAAGCAGGTTTTGTTTTTCAATAGTCTGTTCTCTCAGGGGGGAGAAAATCATATTTAAAGACCTTTCAATGGAGCAATATTTTTGCCAGTGACTCCTCTATGTTGATAATTTTCTTTTATATGCTTTAGGTAATTACTGTGTAAGAAAACCTTGCTCCATCTTAGGAGGTATTTCATACTCCCACCCTTTTCATAGTAAATCATTACTTTTGCTTCAACACAATGCAAAAAATACCAGCACAGCCAGCATCAGCATTTCAGACTTCTACCACCTTTTTCAAATTGTTGAGGTTTTACAAAAAAAAAAAAACAAAAAAAAAAAAAAAAAAATCAGGGTTTTTTCCTAGAAATGGGAAGTGAAAAAGAAAAAGAGGTTCTAAAATACCACCCTCAGCACAAATATCACTAAATAGGAGATATGGACTGCTCCTGAGACCCAAGACCAGAGACAAAATTTGTCTAAAATTACACTGCTTAGAGCTCATCTTTCTAAAGGTTTATGTTAGGGAGAACCAGAGAATGAATTAAGAGTTAAGCTCTGTGAGAGATCAGAGGTTCATTGCATCAACTCTCTCCCTGGCCCACACTTTTTCAGAATCATAAATGTCACTGGGAGAATGTGTTATCTCTTTTTATTCAGAGAAAGCATTTGCGGAAAGTTTTCTCAGGTTTTTTGGGGTTTAGGGGTTTTTTTGGGTTTTTTGGGTTTGTTGGGTTTTGGTTTTTTTTTTTGTAGTTTTGTTTTGTTTTGTTTTTGCAAGGAAAGGCTCCAACCATACATTTTTCATTGTCTCAATGACAGGTGCAAGATCTAAAAGATTCAGGACCAGAATTAGAAGATGAGACCATCATGAAGAAAATGTGCTAAGGGTGTGTGGATCTCTTTTGGCTGAGGACTGAATGCTGATCATGAATTGGTTGCTGTGCTAAATAAGTGATTTCCTTCCAACAATTCACTCTATATGTTTGATTTAACCAACTGTGTGCAGCAGCCAAACATTCCATGCTTGAGCAGCCTTGGAATCCAGTCTGGGTTGGATAAACTGCACAAACAGCACGAGGGCAATGGAGCTGACCCTGCAATTCTGACTAGCTCAGCCTGCAAAGGAGTACACAAGCACTTAGTTCAAATTTTCTTCCACTAGGTCAATTTTTCTTTCACAAATAATTAAGATTTTGCTCTAGCAGCAAGGCAGTTACAACTTGTTTTTACCTAGACAGATGTGCCTTCTGTAGAGTCATCCCAGCAAAAATCTGAGATTTATCCTCCAACACCTTCAACCCTGGTATTTATCATTAGAAGCAGTTAATAAATGAAGGTATGAATCAGGTAAATGACAATATAATGAACATTTTCAAAGCAGTGAGCAGATATGAAAATGAGATAATAGGTGACTCATGTAATTATACAAATATAAATATTGTATCCATTATAACACACATCACCCTGAGGGTGTGCACAACACAGAGTCACGGGATGATTTGTTTTGGGAGGGACCTTAAAGATCATCTCATTCCCCCTGCCATGGGCAGGGACACCTCCCAGTACAAGGCTGCTCAGAGCCCATCCAGCCTGGATATAGAGTTACAGAAATTTCCATCCCTAAAAATACCCAGCCCGACTCTCCCACTCCCTGCCTATCCTCAGCACCACAACAGAATGTCAGTGCCAGTTATTACAATTAGTGACAAGATAATTCCATGAGTATGTGGGTTATTGAATGCTTCTAGCTGGTTTGGGTTTTTTGTGACAATGAAAAACAGCTTCAACCTTTGTGCACTTTGAAAAAAAAGAATTAATTACCTGTAATGAGTGCTCAGTAATTAATTACCTGTAATGAGGCACGGCATCACAATCCCTTTTTGTGCTCCAAAGCCTCACAGAAAACATCCCTACACAGCACAGGTGTGGGAACAAGAATTCACTGACATTTGTGAACTGGGAACAGGGAGTTTAAACACCCATGTTTGCAACCACCCCATAAGTTTGTGAGAGATGTTTCAGCCTAAAACAATTGTGAATTTTCCTGTGATGATGCTCTGGGGCAGCTCACAGCCACCAAGCTCCTTTCGAGGTTAATCCCCCTGCCAGGTGGGCTCAGCTCCCCGTGCCTGTCCCAGCTCATTTCTGAGAAACCCTTTTGCAAGTCAGATAGGAAAACAACAAGGGCTTAGCTGGAATGCAAATTATTCTTCTGGGGCCTGCCAGCATTAATGGAAGGAGGATGGGACCCATAATCTTGTTTTGTTTCTTTTCAGGGCTAAATATAATGGAAGGCTCTGTTTCCCTGTTCCTGTCTTCCTTCAAGGGCTCCAGCAGGAGATCAATGACTGAGACTTGTTCTCTGCTGTTATTTCTTTGTCTCAGCTCCTTAGAATGCTCTTTTCTTTCCTCGCTTTAATCTGGTCTGGTTTGCTCTCCTGAGGGGTATTAATTCAATAATTTTCTAGGCTAGACTCTGGCATTGGAGGCTTTCTCCTCCACCAGCCTGATCTGTCCCTGCTTTCAAAACAAACATATGGGAAAGTGGCACATTTATCTCAGAATACACCAGAAACAAAGGGATCTGATGGCAAAAAATTAGGCTGACAATCCTTCTCTAAAGCAACAGTTCTTTAAATGAATCACCACAAAACAATCCTTCAAATTCCTGCAAAGGAAATGTGTGTGAGCAGTGGAAGGGCAGCACCAGTCTCTGCTCCCTGAGAATGGTGCCAGGGCTTGAGGGAATGGATGAAGGAGAGGTTTAGGTTGGATTTTAGGAAAAGATTCTTCCTCCAGAGGGTGGTTGGGCACTGAACAGGCTGCCCAGGAAATGGAGAGCCCCAGGAGTTTGGACAACATTCTCAGGCACAGGGTGGGATTGTTGGGGTGTCTGTGCTACCAGAGGTTGGACCCTGATCTTTGTGGGTCCCTTCCAAATCAGGATATTCTGTGATTCTGTATTTCAAGTGTAGAGTGCATAGGATAACAGGAGGATCCATGATTACTAGCAAATAAAACAATATTAAAATAATTTTAAAAATCTATTTAAGTCCTCCAAGATTGTGTTGACGTTGGCAGTCATTTGATTTCAGTGCCTAAGTGTCACCATGATATTTTCTGAAAAATCCCTTCACCAGGATTTCTTCTCCTGGGAAGCTTCAGCTTCTCCCTGTTTTGCTGCTTTGGAATGTGATTTGGAGATTGTTTATCCAGCATGTGAATTGTTTTAATTTAATGATCAATCATGGTCCAGCTGAGGCTCTGAGGAGTCACGGGTTTTTCTTTATCATTCTTGTTAAGCCTTCTGATGTATCCTTTCTCTTTCTGTAGTATAGTTCTAGTATAGAATGATATGATATGATATGCTATGATAATAAATTAACCCTCTAAGAACATGAAGTCAAATTAATCATTTCCTTCCTGCCATGGGGGAACCCTGAAAATGCCACAGGTGTGGAGGGTGGTATGTGCCCCTTTGTGGGGAACATAAGGGGAGGTGGGTGCAGAAGTCACTGAAATGAAAAAGCCTCAGTGCTTGAGGTCCTCATGACACATGTCCTTACAGATAGAGAAAATATAGCAATACATGCACATATGAAATATAAATCACACAGGCTGTTGGTAAGTAATCTCCTTTTCTGTGATGTGGCATATATTACTGCATGGGAGATATGTTACTGCATGGCATAAAAAAAAAACCCCATAAATATTTCTTAGCTCAGTGGCTGGGTATTTTGCATACAGCTTATTTCTTCCACTGTCACTTATTGCTCTGTGATCTCCTGGGGAAAGGGACAGTCAGTCAGCACAAAGCACCGGGGCTCCACTGCCAATCTGCCCCCCTGCTCTACTGTGACACAAATTATTAAACCCTCTTGCTTTCTACAAAGGCATTTCTACTGCCTTTGTCTTCCAGTTACCACTGAAAGCACAAAAGGAGCTGTGAACTCTGTCTCAAGAAGTGAAAACTGGCTACAAATTCTGAATTAGCCGTGTAAGACTAAGCTGAAAATTCAGCCTACAAGATGGAGTGAGACTATTTATGAGGGCAGGTGTGGGCAGGGCAAGGGGGAATGGCTTCAGATTGGAAGAGGGTAGGCTTAAATTAGATATTTAAAAGAAATTCTTTATTTTGAGGGTGGTGGGGCTCTGGCATGGGTTGCCAGAGGGGCTGCCCCATCCCTGGAAGTGTCCAAGGCCAGGTGGGATGAGGCTCTGAGAGCCACCTGGGATAGTGAAAGGTTCCCTGCCCATGGCAGGGCTTGGAACTGGATGATTTTTAAGGTCCCTTCCAACTCAAACACTCCAGTGATTCTCTGATTCTGTGACAAGTTTCTGTTCAGCTCTGCTACGTAACAGAAAAGGGGAAATTACACAGGGGTGAGGTGAAAGGGAAGGGGAAACAAGCCAAGGAAGGAGCCCCTCCTTTATTGAGCAATCCGGAATCCACACATCACTTTGCAATGTTAACAGCCAGGTGAAAACTGCCTTCTAACGTGAGCTACTCAAACAGCAGGTGACTAAAATTTATGGGGAAAGACTCATGTGCAAACGTAAAAGGAAAGTGCACATCCCAGATATTTAAAGAAAAGCAATAATTCAAGTACTTTTGAAATATATTTCCCTTCAGGTTTCCTATTTAACTGTGGGATTTATTGGCTGAGTGAAAGTATTTTCCTAAATCTGACTCCAATTTACACTGCAGGTGCTGTCCAAACAAGGAACACCGCCTGAAAGCTGAAGCCAAGTCTCCAAAATTAACCCACAAAGGTCAGAACCTGCATTCACTTGAGGAGAACAAAAGACTCCGTTGCCATTTCTGATCTTATCACTGCAGATCTGTGTTTGCTTTTGCTTCAGCACATTCTTTTCTCCTTGTTCCTGGCTGGAGGTGCCTCATGGCCCAGCCTGAGAGCAGGATTGTTGAGGCTTTTCTCATTGTCCATTATGATGTGGCTGACAGCACTGGGGTGAGGTAAATGTGGGGGATGAAGGATGGACCAGCACTGCTCTACCTGAGAGGAGATTTGGGGAAAAATCCATGGCTTGGCCACTGCCCAGCTCCTCCGAACACAAAAAGGCAGATCCCAGCTAGAAACAGAGCAGCACACCCCACTGGTGTGCTCAGGTGATGTGCTAGAAGCTGTCTGAGCTCTAAGTCATGCTATAAACTGTGAAAAACGCCAATCACTTGTTTTTAAAATTTTAAAAGTTTAATAGTAATAAAATGGTTATAACAATAGTAATACAATTAGAGTAATAATAATTTGGACAATGTGAATTAGGACAATATGAGATAATAGAAACAAAGAGTTATGGACAGTCCGGGTACCTTTTTCTGGGCAGCACAAGCCTGAAAATGGACACCCATGAACAGAAGATTAACCCTTAAAAGCAATAGCCCGTTGCATATTCATACACCTCATACATAGTGAATAAATTCCATTCAAACACAGGATTCTGTCTGGTCAGTGTCAGCTTCTTCCTCCAAATCGTAACAGCGCCTTTGAGGCGGGAAGAAGTTCATTTCTTCAAATAAGAGAGCAATAAATTCTATTTCTCTGAAAGATTTGGGCATCCTGTGGCTCCTATCTCGCTGCGAGTCCTTTCTTTAAAAAAAAAGTATCCTACATAGCATAGTTTCTATTTTAACATTTTTATTACCTAAAACTACATTTAACACACTACTTAAGAGAATTAATACAGCGTTACTTTCTAACACAACACATATATAATATAATATAATATAATATAATATAATATAATATAATATAATATAATATATTAATTTCATTATTATTTTTTATTTTTCTGCTAATCCTGGTATTGCTTGGCCATGTGCTGGTGCCAGTGGTATTATTATATTTTATTTTATTATTTCATTATTATCCATAATATTAATATTTGCAAAAAGCCAATCATAAAATACATGCATTTTTCACATAAACACTCTTCTTTGTGCTTTGTGATGTGCAGACACTTCAGAGCATCTTTCTATTACCGCGACCTGTGTGGGTCGCAGTTGGTGAGAGAGAGACGGTGAATCTTGTATCTTGATCAGAAGGCTGAATTTATTAATATATGATATAATACATTATAGTTATACTAAAAAGAATATAGAGAGAGGTTTGCAGAGCAGCTAGCTAAGCTAAGAAGAGATAGAAAAAGAATCCACAACAAAGTTGTGGCCAAGGACTCAGTCCCCTGGCTTGAACTGGTGATTGGCTCTTAATTATAAATATAGAAAATGAGCCAATCAAGGTGAATCCTATTGCATTCCCCAGCAGCTGATAATAATTGTTTACCTTCTCTTCGGGGGCCTCTGGCTCCCGAAGACACAGAAATATGAAAGGAAGGATTTCTGTGGAGAAATGTCTGCGACATCTCACCTTTCTAAATTGTATAAAATAAAAGAAAAATGCTGATGTGGAATGAACAGGAAATTCCTTCACCTATAAAATATAGAATACTAACAATTCACTAAAACAATCCTACAATATAAGAAAAATTGCAAGAAACAATGCAAAGAGAATTCAAGTCCATGCAGCTGAGTTTCAGGAACAGTCCATCAGCTGAAGTCGTTTCTTTTGGACATCTGAGAGTCCTTTTTGGTCCTGAAAACAACTTGCTGCAAAAGGAGTTCCATCAATAGTTATCAAAAACCATTGACAGTCTTAATACAATTTGAAACAATTTGAAACAACTTGAACAATTTTGAAATGTCCTTTCTGGCCTTTCAGTGCTTCAGCGCTTCAGAGCTGCTGCCCTCTTTTTTTTTTTTTTTTTTTTTTGATCGAAAAGCAAAAGAGCAGCTGCCGAGCAGAGCAATGCCAGAGAAGGAAAGGCCCTGGGGGCCCTGGCCCATACTGGACCAGGAACCCCAAAACTGGCTCACACAGGGGGACCCGGACCGGTAGGACAAACCAGAACCCCTAGAAACACAAGGAGGCCAAATGATGGCCCTGGCCCAGGAACCTCCTGAGCCCAGCATCCCAGGCCAAACCCATAAGGAAGGCTCTGCATTCCCGCGGGCCTGAACCTTGTTGCCAGCACAATGGCAGCACGGGTAGTGAGACGCTTCCTTTCCCCTAAACCACTGAGGCATGCCAGCAGCAGGGAAATAGAAGCTGCCCCGAGAATCTTCATCTCGGGTCTGGGAATGTTTGTTTCCCACAGCATCACGGCACCACCCCCACTGGGCTGGGGACCAAAGGCAAAACTTTCGGGAGCCCACTCCCCCTCGCCGCTAGGGCACAAGAGAGGCGGCGGCCTCCATGGGACAATCCCCGAAAAACCACCCCCCAAACCGCCGAGCTTGAAAGCCGGCAGCCGGACTGCCACAACAGTGAGCTGGCGGGCAGCCCCTGCTCCACTGAAGGAGAGACCAGCCTCCAGGGCGGCTGCTGGGACGTCCGGTGGAAGCAGCGGGGACGGAGCCGGAACCGGGGAGGGAGCCGGAACCGGGGGGGGAACCGCGCTGAGCGTGGGATCAGCCGCGGGCTGCTTCGAGGGTCCCGCAGGTTCAACTCCGTTTTCTGCTGCTGACTCCAGGGTCCGCTGCGGAGGCGCAGTCGCAGTCGCCGTCGCAGTGCAAACCGGCAGCAACGGAGCTGGGAGAGACAGCGGAGCGTCGCCGTTGCTTAGCAACAGGTCAATCGCCGAAGGTGCAGTCTCTTCGGCCTTCTCCGACACAGGCTCTGGCGGGGGCAGGGAGGCCGATGAAACCGCGGGCGGGACCTCCTGGAGAGGCGGAGACGGGATCTCCTGGAGTGACGGCTCTAGCAGGGCCGTGGAGGAAACCTCAGAGACCGGTGCCGCCCCCGTTTCTGAAGGCGGAGTCTGAGAGGCCGGCGCTGGCTTGAGCGGCCGCTCCCATCCCCCCGGAGAGAGAGAAGGGGGGGAAGGAGAACACTCCATCTGAGCATGCTCCGGAGCAAGAGTAAAAAAAACTTCTTCGCGCCGCGAAGTTTCGCCCCCCCCCGCCGTGAAGCAGGGGGGGGAAAAAAACCCAAAGTCCTCACCCACCGGGTCTTCTGCCAAAGGCGGTGGAAACGGAGCCTGGCCATAACAGTTAGAGATCCACTGAAAACAAGCTGCTCTGCGTTTCAAGACAGGGAAAAGCTTTATAAATGCTGGGTAGATGGAAGGCAACACGCGTCCCTTACTGAAGACACGCTGGATAATCGAGTCCATGCACTCCCAGACAAAAGCATCTAAAGCATATAAGACATCAGCAAAGAACCCAAAAAGCTTTGCCCATCGAAAGAATTCATAGATATCTGTTTTTGACAAAAAGAAACCGTCTTCCCTGCACCAATGTTTCCAGAGGGCTATTATATTCTCCTCTGAAGGGGAGAATTGAATCTCTTCTGGCAAGGCATGGGTCTGCCATACAAACAGCCACAAGCTACGAAGGGCTGGTTCATCAGGGATAGAAAAGTGAACAGTACCTTTTGAAAGAGTCCAGCTTGCTCTGGCCAGCTCCACAGGTATGCTGCTCTTTTCCATCATCTTTCCTGATGGTTTTCCAGAAGAAAGATTCTCTTTGTGGTCAGCCTTGGCTGTGAACTCTGTCCAAATCAGGATCTTCGGTTCTTCAGCTCCTGGCTTGAATCCACTTTCTGAGGTCACTTCAAAGCAACCATCAAATGCCACACATACAGGATTTTTACCCAGTGCAGCAATTTTTCTCCTCTGGTCTTATCAGATTAATTTTTGCTCTTACACGAGGGGTCACCAGATATTACCGCGACCTGTGTGGGTCGCAGTTGGTGAGAGAGAGACGGTGAATCTTGTATCTTGATCAGAAGGCTGAATTTATTAATATATGATATAATACATTATAGTTATACTAAAAAGAATATAGAGAGAGGTTTGCAGAGCAGCTAGCTAAGCTAAGAAGAGATAGAAAAAGAACCCACAACAAAGTTGTGGCCAAGGACTCAGTCCCCTGGCCTGAACTGGTGATTGGCTCTTAATTATAAACATAGAAAATGAGCCAATCAAGGTGAATCCTATTGCATTCCCCAGCAGCTGATAATAATTGTTTACCTTCTCTTCGGGGGCCTCTGGCTCCCGAAGACACAGAAATATGAAAGGAAGGATTTCTGTGGAGAAATGTCTGCGACATCTTTCCCCTGTTCCAAATGTGGTTCTGTAAAACCCCTGCCCTGACTGCTGCATGTGCAGCTTTGGGACACCTGGGGACAGGGAACCAGATCAGCTCCCAACAGTGGCAGATCCTTTGGTAAACAGGGCAAAACAATCTCCAGGCTCAGTATCCAGCACAGCAGGTCTGCCTGGGCTCAGAACAGATCTCATTAGCTGTCTGTATCATAGGCAGGTTTGTGGTTTTGCTTATTTCCTGCATTACTGCACTGGAAAGCAGCACTTTCCCAAACTCATGCCACTTGAAATTAATTGTTATTGTTATTGTGCCAGTACAGAAATAGAGGGGGTGGAGGGAGGAGCACCGAGAGGTTCATTATCTCACTGGAAAAACATATTTTCTATCCTAGGCTGGTCTTTTCTCCACTAGGTTATTAATCCAAAGATATTCTTGCAGGATTCCAGAAAGGATCCACTCTTATCCCATGAAGCCTGAGATTTGACCCATTGTGATTGGCTCTCCAAACTCCCTTAATACTCCAAAGCTTTCCCTCCTTTCTCCAAGTAAACAATATCTTTGCTTTTCTGTGTACAAAAGAATGAAACCAAGGAGGGTTCTGGTTTTGTTGAGATTTATCACCCAAACTTTGGTTTCTTGACACCATGAGTAGGTTAACCTTGCTGGTGTAGTGAATTTACCAGATACACTCCAGTCTTGCGGGAACTTAGAATTTTTCAGAGTATTTTCAGCCAAACTGTTGTTGGCTGAAGAAGGAGAGGAGTCTGTTCACCCCAGGTGAAAGGGAGAAAGAGGAGGACAGAGGAGTTTTGAAGGAGCAGAAATGAAAAAGCAGTTTTCAGTAGTGATGCAATCACACAGCAAGATACCTCAAGAAGGCACCCCTAGAGTGCACTTTTAATGAAGAAAATTTCTGTTCACCTTCTAGGTGGTCAAAACTGAGGGAAAAATGAGGAGGGGAAGGACAGAAATAATGACATATCTCACTTATGGCTGTTCTTGTCTTGTTCCCCTAGCCTGGGGAAATTCCCTGCAGCAACGTGAGTAGAGAGTCAACAGCTTCACCTGATGGTTATCAGCAGACACTGGGACTATAAAAAGAGCAATTACGTCATCTCTAAGTAAATAAATTTGTCATTGTATGTAAATATGGGAGTGTGCAACATGTGAGCTCATCCAGCTCTGTGGATGCAGCAGTTGGAAGAGTTAAAGCATTGCCCACATCCATCAGGTTCAAATCCTCTATAGGCCATGGGATGCCTTCCAGAGAGACCAGGGACAGATGGGCTGGAACATCACCTGAGAGTGGATTCAGGAATATTCCTGACAGTAGATTCAAGGGCACAGCGGAGGAAAAGCTCCATGAAGGAAGACTTGCACTGCCCTCCTCTCCATCTTTGGACCTTCACTTCTACCAGAGGTGATCCTGTGAGCTACAGAGGGCTGGCTGCCTTTCCTCTTTCAGTTCAACCCATCTGACCACAAATTTTTCAATTGTGCCTCTGGCTGCAGTAAGAGATGAGTTATTTCACAGAATTATAGAATGGTTTGGGTTGAAAGGGGCCTTAAAGTTCCCAAGCCCTGCCATGGGCAGGGACACTTTCCCTAATCCCAGCTTGCTCAGAGCCCCCTCCAAGCTCATCTTGAGCACTTCCAGGGATCCAGGGATCCAGGGGCACCCACAGCTTCCCTGGGCAACCTGTTCCAGTGCCTCAGCAGGCTCACAGGGAGGAATTCCTTTCTAATGTCCCATCTTTGAAGGACAGTAGGTTTAGATTCCCATTCCCCCTTGTCCTCTCACTGCATGCTCTTGTATAAAGCTCTTGTTATTCTGTTGGGTGATTCAAACCACAGAACAGGATCTGTGTTAACAGAAGCCATTTCCACTTGAAGAAGCATAGAAATCACTGAGTTTCCAGTTTTGTAAAGGGAGTGTCCTTTGATTTCTGTAGGAATGTGTTATTTGCCACAGGGCAAGGAAAAGAGAAATCCACAGGCAATGATAAAAGTACACAGTGAGTGGCAACAAAATGTGAACAGCTGAATTAATGTATTTGTTGCTGTTTTAAAGGGAGAGCTTGAGAAGGGTGTGGAGAAATGAGTAAAAAATTTCTGCCCTGTGGTCAGATCCACCTGCACAGACTTAGGAGGCAGTTACAGGTCAGGCATCCAGGGAAAAATGCTCTTTATGTGTTTTGTGTGATCTCTTTATCACACATAGATTTCTTCTGCATGGCTCTGCAAATCCCTTTGTCAGCTATAAGCACACACTGGGAATTTACATAAATGTGGTACAAAAGAATATGATCTATAGTGTGCAGCAATAAATGTATCCTGCCTAGACATGGCAAGGCATTCAGCTTTAAAATATGGCAGAAATTATGAAATACTTTAAGAAGTTTAAACTGGACATATAAGTACAGTCACAACAGGAAAAAAAATCCTACCAAAGGCCAAACCCATTTATTGTTTGTCAGGAAAAAATGTGACAACCTGTGCTATTATTGGGACATGGTTTCAAACTACTTTGAACAGTTATTTATGTGTCATCTTCTGCTTGGTAGATAAACAGAATAATTTGCCAGATTTCTGAGGAGTTCTCACTGCAGAATGAATCACTGCTGAGAACAAAACAACACTTTCATTTCAGGTCCTGACCAGCTTCCACCTCCTGCTGGGAGGGAAAATCCACCGGGGCCAAATCAGGTGACAGGGAAGGGATGTGACAAAAGCACTTTGTCCACCTCAGAGCTGGCTCACCTTGGCATGTGCAGCACAGCTGCCTCCCCCTGGTTCTGGGATTATGAAATCTGTGAAAGAAAAGGAGGAAATTGACTTTGCAGTGTTACACAACAGCTTAATTAAATATTTTGTTTAATAATTTATATTATTTATAATTTATTATAATCTATAATTCATCATAACTATAACTATAACTATAACTATAACTATAACTATAACTATAACTATAACTATAACTATACTTTTTTAAAGGTAAAAATTGAGCATAGTTTTAAGACTTAGAATCATAGATACATTCAATGGTTTGGGTTGGAAGGGAACTTAAAGATCATCTATTTCCAACCCTCTGCCATGGGCAGGGACACCTTTCACTAGAAGTGGTTTCTGAGAGCCCATTCCATTCAACCTGGCCTTGGACACTTCCAGGATTGGGGAATTCACAGCTTCTCTGGGCACCCTGGGCACCCACCCACCCTGACAGTGACCTCTGCCTGCCTTGGGTGCTCCCCTTCCACTGGCACCAGCACATGGCCAAGCAATGGCAGCATTAGAAAACAATAAACAATAAAAAATAAAATAAAATATAAACCCCAAACCCTGTTGGCAGGAGGGCAAACAGATTCTCTGTGAAAGCAGAGGAAGGGTTCCCCTCTCCCTTCAGCAGGAGAAGCCCCTGCTGCCAGCCCAGGGCCAGGGGCTGCATGGCTGATCCTCAACCAGGGCATCCCCAGGAGGAGGCTGTGTTTGGTCACCTTAGGGGATGGTGTTTTATCAGCTGCCAAACTCCTGGTTCTGCCAGCTCAGATCCCTCTGTGCATCTATTGAAAGGGCTGCTTACAGCTGGAGTGAGAGGGGCTGCTGGGGACTGCAGATCCTCTCCTGGCAGAGCTGAGGCCAAAGGCACCACTGTGGGCTCCCAGCAGAGAGCTCATCTCAAAAATGCATGTATTTTGTGATTGGCTTTTTGTAAATATTCAAATGAATATTATATGTGTTGTGTTAGAAAGTTATGCTGTATTAATTTTCTTAAGTAGTGTGTTAAATATAGTTTAGGTTATAACATAATGTTAAAATAAAAACTATGTATGTGAGATATTTTTTTAAAGAAAGGAATGAAGTACTCACACCAGATAGCAGCCAGAGGACACCAAAATCTTTCAGAGAAAAATAATTTATTGCTCCATTATCAGAAGAAATGAACTTCTTCCCACCTCACTCAGCCCTGAAGACACCGTCAGGATTCAGAGGAAGAAGCTGACCCTGACCAGACAGAATCCTGAGTTTGAATGGAATTTATGCATCATGGATGAGGTGTATGAATATGCAACAGGCTATGGCTTTTAAGGGTTAATCCTCTGTTAACTTGGGTCCTTTTTCAGACTTATTTTGCCCAGAAAGAGGCACTCAAAATGTCCATAACTCTTTGTTTTTATTGTCTCATATTGTCCTAATCCAAAATGTCCAAATTATAATTACTCTAATTAGATTGCTATTTTTATAACCATTTTTATTATCATTAAACATTTAAAATTTTTAAAAGCCAAGTGATGGGTGTTTTTCACAGCTCAGAAAACTGGGCAACAGGTACAGAACATTAACTCACCTGCCTGTGCTGAGTGAATCAGTCAAGGCTGTGTTGGCAGGGGAATTGCAGTAAAACTTTCCATGAGATTTTACTTGGGCATGTTAATAATGTAAGGCTGGTTTGCAAGGGCACCACAGAGGATTTATTAATTCCAGCAGCTGTAATTGCAGGCTTTGTGTGTAACTAGACAGAAAACCTGAGTAAACCTGTGTCAGTAAATGCAGAGCATGGCCAAGGGATTCTGTAGGTTAGCAGGGTCCCTCTGACTCCCCAGGGAAGTGCTAAAATAGACACAGATCTGTTTGCATCCTTATGGAGACTGGGAAAGAAAAACTCCAAGCAGGTGACTTTAGAGCACAGACACAGTTTGTTCAGCTGACAGCCACTAATACCTGTGCCTACACAAACAAAAGCTGTAGAATCACAGAACAATTTAAGCCTCTGTTTCATCCTTAATTCTATCTCCTGCTTCATCCATCACCTGCCAAATGAAGCAGGAATTCCAGCAAGAAGCTGCCATGAAGACTCACCTCAAATATCAGCAACTTGCACAGAGGGAAGTTGTATTTTCACTCAGCACCCCTCTTTGAAAAAACTCAGGCACCATCACATGAACTTCAAACTGCATCTCTTACTCTGAATTTTGAATTTCCTTGACCAAGTTGAGAGGATGCCTGCACAGGCCTGAATGAAGGCTGCTGGGAGACAAATGTGTGTCACATCTTGCTCTCAGGGACAAGTGCCAGGGCAGCCACAGCAACTGAATGGATTTGAGAGGCTCTGGGGAGTTCAAAGATGCAGCACACCAAGACATGGCACAAATATCAGCTGCTCATGTGGATGGGGAGACAAGCAGAGGCCACCCAGGTGCTCCTTTCTCTGGTGTGTATGGCTTTGTCCCATGAAAATCCCCGTTTAAGAAATGAATTTTGGGGGAAGTGCAAGAAATAACAAAGCTGGAAGATGCCAAATATGCATTTTCTCAGGGAGGCCACACAGCCTCCAGTCTGCACAGGGAGTACCAGAAGAGATCCAGAAGAACATAAGAGTTGTGTTATCTGTGTCACAAGAGAAGTGCAGGACACAAAACATCCCAGATACAGGACAAAGACACATCATGGACATCCTGGCATGGTGACTTTGGCTTTCTGAGAACTCAGGTGAGAGTGAGATGTCCTTTCAGGGAAGAGACCAAACTTCACAAGGTCATGCTTCTCATAGACCTTTCAGAAAACAGAGGTGCCTTTGTCCTGGTCAAGAATTTGATGTCACAGCTGTGGCCAATCAAGTGAAAAGGAGGAGAACAGGCAGTCAGATAAATGCTAACAGGTAGTCAAATAAATGCCAAGAAACTCAGGAAATTTGCAGCAGTATCTACCATCTCCTGTGACTAAGCCAGCTGATTTTTATAAGGGCTACAAAATGTAGTCTCAAACAACTTATCAGCTGAAAATCTTTAAAATTTTTCTGGGACAATAAAAACATGCCCAGGAGCAAACAGCATCTTGTTCAGCTGTAAGTCCTGCTGTATTCCTTACAGACACACACAAAGGTGGGGCCCCAGAGCTGCTCTGTAAAAGTTAAAGTTGGATTCAGTAAATGTAAAATTCTGAATTTCAGTTCCTCCATATTTTAACATTTTATGCTGAGTAACCCAGTGGACAACTCTGCTCACTGGGCAGGTATGGTACAGAGCACAATTAAATGTGCTGGAATAATGCTGAGAACACTTTTGATATATAACATTCAGTAATTGAGTAATGAATGTTGGGGGCTGTGTTTTTATTTATTGATATGTTTATTTATTTACATTTATGTTTTTTAATGGTAAAATGTCAACATTAGCAGCAGCCTGGGCTGCAGTGATCATGCCCTGGTGGTTTTCACCAGGTTTTCTCTCAAGGCTGGCACAAGAACAAACACAGCACCCTTCTGTCTCCATGTACCAATAATAGCTGGATTTATTCAAAATATTGCTGTGAATCCCTCCCTTCATCTTTTCAAACTGCCAGATGCCAAAGGCAGCTAATAAATGAGAGCACTGTTCGTGGCCAGCATTCCACATCAAAGCTCCAGACACTCTGAGAGGCAAAGCCAGACATTTCCTGGGTGGATTTGCAGAGTTTCAGTATCACTAAGCGTAAGCCATGAAGAATCCACACTGTCACTGGTGTTGTTGGCTGCCAGCACATTCCCAAGGATGCAGTGGGATTGTTTGCTGGAATAATTACAACTAAATGCAAATTCTACCCAAATGTCTGTGTCAGGAAGGCAGCCTCCTCTTGGAATTCAGAGTCACCTTCACAGTCCTGGAAGGGAAAAAGGTTTTTTGGGATGGATTTGTGTCAACCTGCTGAGAATGCAGCTCCTCATATCCTCCTGAACCATGCCTGATCTTCCTCCAAACACCAGCGACAGCAACTCCAAATGCCACCATACCCAGAGGTCCCAATCGCTCCTCAATGCTTATATCAAATTTTTCCTTGGATTTTCCCAAAGGCTTGATCCAGGTGAGGAAAGAGTATGCAGCAATTTGCCAAATATTCACTGCATTAGCAATAAAGTAACCAAAGCTTATTTTCTCTTCTCATTTTCCTCAGGTTCTGGCCCTCCTCAGAGCTACCTGTAGCAAAACCAGACACCCAACAACTCAAAGAAAAGCAGCTGCCAAATGGTTGTGTTCTTTATGGGCTTAAACAGAAATGTTGTGGAAGAGAAATGCCACTTTACTTTTGAAACTGATTACTTCTGTATTAAAGCAGGAGAAGGAGAAAACCACTGTTTAAATAAAGGTTTATTACTTCACCTGTAATACACCTGTAATTCACCTGTAATTACTTCATCTTCTTACAAATACTTATCATTTTCCAGAAAGTATTAAATATTTTATATGTGAGAAAATTACCTAGGAAAAAGCACTTTTACTTATTAATATTTCCTCTGTAAGGACAGGGAGAGGAAAAAGGGGAAAAGGTGAGCTCAAACTGATCTCTCTGCGCTGTAAAATTGCAGTATTCTTAAATGTGCTTAACTTTCCCTAAAACACACCTAAAAAAGCAAAAAGATATTTCAAAAAGATATTGCAAAAAGATATTGCAAAAAGATATTGCAAAAAGCAAAAAGATTTTTTTAGCAAAAAGTTGGATAAAACTAATATTTTCTCATTCCTTACAGTTATTATTTCATCAAATCCAGTTTCTAAGCAGAAACACTCATTTACCCCATCCATCCTAATTGTTTTAGCCTTCATCACAGAGAGGACTGAACACCAGCAAATTTAAAGAGAATTTTGTGAGTGGATGTTTTGAGATCCATTGTAAGCACCGCACCAGTGTTTTATTTGTGAAGCTTCCATACAGAATTTCAGCTTCATTGCTCTGATCTTTTCTTTGCCATCTCCAAATACTGTGGTTTTTTCTCAATTCTTCTTTTACACTTGCATTATTGTTGTTTTTATTTGTGTTAGGTCTCTGAAATCTCTTCCTCCTGTGGATTTCAGAGGAAAAATCACTGTGGAAAGGAGGGCAGAAGAGGCAGGGAAGGGAATTTGCTGCCTGTGGATCAGAGAAGCCATTAGGAGGCTCTCTGCTCTAGGTTTTTGACTAAATCTCACTCAACATCATGGTTTTAGATCAATTCCAGCCAAACTTCTCCAGTTCCTTTGTTTCCTTCCGCAGCCTGCGAGAAAACTTTCCAAGCAGGCATTAAAAACCTGCCTTGTTTATATTGTAATGAATGAGGAAATTTTCCAATATCTCAGCTTTTTCCCAGCCCCACTGGGACCAGAATTTGGCAGCTTTATAATGTGGGGGGAAGGAATAGTGGTGAGTGTTTTGCATCAGGTGTCAGCAGTGCTGTGCTCCCAGTGAACAATGGGGACATCAGACATGCACACCACTGGCCCAAAGAGCTCCTGAGGAAACAGTGTGAGAAGCCAAAATTAAATCTTCATTTCTCCACATTTTCCATCCATTGTTTTAAATAATTATTTAGAGCCAGGGCTTAATTGAAAGAACAAAATATGGGCAATGCCAAATTGGAAAGGGGAAAAGCAGCTCAGGGATTTGAAAGCAATCAGTGAGGCTCTGGGGCACAAGGAGGTTCATTTCTTAATCCAGGTGATGGTGCAAAAAGAGAGGGAGCATTGCTACACCTGTGTTTACCAGCATAGATTAAATGAATGTTGGGGGCTTTGTTTTTATTTATTTTTATGTTTGTTTGTTTACATTTATGTTTTTAAATGGTAGAGATGTCAACATTAGCAGCAGCCTGGGCTGCAGTGATCATGGCCTGGTGGTTTTCACAAGCCTGAGGTGTAGCCATGATATTTTATGAAAAATCCCTTTGCCAGGATTTTTCCTCCTGAGAAGCTGGGAGGCCTCAGGAACAAAATGTAAACATTGATTATCTGCTGCTGTGAAATGCAACAGGTGCATCTGGGATTGGTCTCATGTGGTTGTTTCTAATTAATGGCCAATCACAGTCAGCTGGCTCAGACTCTCTGGTCAGCCACAAGCCTTTGTTATTAATTCTTTCTTTTTCTATTCCTAGCTAGCCTTCTGATGAAATCCTTTCTTCTATTCTTTTAGTATAATTTTAATATAATATATATATCATAAAATAATAAATCATAAAAAAATAATAAAATAATAAGTCTGACTCCTTCTGAAACAAGGAGTCAGATTCTCATCTCTTCCCTCATCCTGGGACCCCTGTGAACACCAGCACACCTGAGGTATACAGGCCAGGCAAAGAGTCAGAACTCTGAATTTTAGAAGACCAGACTTTCAGTTGTTTAAGGAATCAGTGGATACAACCCCCTGGACACCTCCCCTCAGGGATAAAGGAGCTGTGCAGAGCTGGCCACTCCTTAGGAACCTCTTTATTCAAACAAAGAACACTCAGTTCTTCTTTTGGAGCAGCTGCCAGAACTGTGCAAATTGAACACCTGGGGAGGCTGGTGTGACAGTAGTTTCAGATTGAATCACCGCATTGCTGTAATAAATTGGACTGGGAATGCTGGATGCTCTTTTGGTTGTCTTTGCTGAAAAGGACGAACCTAAAGTGTGTTTGCCCTTTGTAAAGATGAAGAAAGTGACCCTTAGGAGGCTTTTTCCCTTGCAGTTGGTGGTAACTGCAGTTCACTGGGGTTTGGATAAGGTCCTGTGTCATGTTTTCAGTGATTTCTGAACATTACACTGGTACTGGAACAGCTCAGAAGCTGCCACATCCATCAAGTGCACATCTTCAATACCTGTGACCAAATCACACAGGAAACATAACAGCACAGAAGTCAGCAATAAGTTACAAGGCTGCTTTTATTAAGATACCAAAATTCCTATAAACACAGTCACAACAGTTTCTGCTGAGCAAGCAAGGCATCAAATGGAAGCTACTGGTTCACATTTCCTCCAGAGGAGTGGTGCTCAGCTTTTGAAAATGGCATAGCTCCACCAAAATCAACAGGCAGATCTCTAATCCTGTCACCTCCAAGAAGTTCAGGATTGTAACTACTAAAATCTAGAAAAATATTTATAGTAAAATAGCTGAGTCTTTCACTGAGTGCAGAAGCCAAACACATTGCACATTTGACAGCAAATTGAGGAAAAGTTAAGAGACTCCTACACAACAAGAACTCATGGTTATGTTGTTGTCCAAGGAAGTTGTGGACTCCCCATCCCTGGAAGTGTCCAAGAGCAGGCTGAGAACCCTGGGATAGTGGAAGGGTCCCTGCCCATGGCATGAACTTGGAGCTAGGTGGTCTTTAAGGTCCCTTCCAACCCAAACCATTCTATGGTTCCACGTTCATCAGACTAAGACTGCAAAGATAATTTATAGTTTCACCACTTACAACTAAATGGATTTATTTTTTTTAGATCTCATAAAGGATCTTTAGATCTCATTTAGGATCTCATAACTGTTATTTCTATAAAGAAAAGACAAGTCAAAGTGTCTTAGTCCTTATAGAGTCACTTGAATCTAAAGCAGAATGCAAATGATTTCTCTGAAATTTATTGATATAAATAATCTCTAAAATCAATCAGTTCAACCTTTTGCAAAATGTGGAAGTCTTTTGCCCAGTAATCTCACTACCTAATGGAAACTGGACTAGGAGGATAGAAAAGCCACTTTCCTATGCTATTCTGCACCTCAATGCTGTGACTACTGGAAACATTCATGACTTCAAGCTAAGGACCATTTTCCACTGAGAGTTATTTATAATGGTGTCTATTGAACTTAAGGAGGAATTTATTTATAAGTTACTGAGTTGGATGTGACCCAGGCACAGCAGATTATCCCTGTGTAGGAGGAGTGGGTGCAGCAAACAGAATCCAGGGCTGGTGGGACAAGTTATTGTCACCTCTTCCCCTCCCACCTTCCAACACCCTCACTGAGGAGGAGATTTGGGGCAGCAGAGAAGAGCAGCCCAGGAGAGAGCCCTGCATAAAGCGATTTTTGCTCCAGTTTATGCAGCTGACCAGACTGTTGTTGTACCCAGTGGACTGTGCACGGTGAGCCTGTGCTGCTGCACTGATGATCGTGCAGTCAGGAATAATTCAGGTCAAATTTAACTCTTCATTTGCAATTGGAGAGCTCTCACTTAGGTGGGCAGCAGCGTGTGGCTTCACTGCACAATCATTAGGGTTTAACTGAGCTGAATACACAGGGACCAATTGATTTATCTGGAAAAAAAATGGGCTGCCAGCAACAAAAATCGTTTCTTTTTTGATTTTTCTTTCTTTTCCACTGAAACCTTGTCAATTGCAGAATGAATCAAATTCAAAAACTCATGCTGAAGAACACCCTGAGCAGGTTAAAGCCCAGATCCACAGTGGATTTCCTTACTGGGTAGCAAGTCCAGTGCTGGTTCCCCAGCTTCTGTATACTTAGGGCGTTGCACAATTTGCTCTTCAACGCTGTTGCAGCTCAAAGTTTCAACCTCACCCTGAGTAAACAGCAAATTACAAACTGAAAAAGAAATATCTCTGAGGCTTTGCTGATTTACTTCCTTGAATATCAATGGAAACATGCAGCTTGTCAATATTAATAGCAGAAATGATGCTAAGATGAGCACATAGTGATATGTCACAGTGAGAAATCAGATCTTGAAACTCAAAGAAAGAGCCAGATGTCTTTGTTTTCTTCCCTCCTATTTTATCAGTGGAAAAACTCCCAAAATTCACTTCAACCTGGAGCTGTTGTCACAAAAAGTTCTCAGGATACCAGGGAAGAACCAGATTGATAAGAAAAAACAACGTGCAGGGGAGAAAGGGGGTATAGAAGCTTTTTATATATTACAATAATTTGAAAGAGTCAGTGATGTGCAGAGCAAGAAAAGCCAAATGTTGAGTGAAGACAAACTTCAGTTCTCCATGTGATGAGATATGATTCCACTAGGAAAAAAATATATAAACCAATTTAATCAGGAGTGAGACACGTAATCAACTCCCTTCCAAAGACAGTAAATACATGGGAAAGAAGAGCTGAGTAGTGCCAGCTCCAAAATGGAGCCATCAGCTGAGGCTCCATCATGATGGAGAAGTGTTATGAGCCTGACAACATCCTTTATGCTACAGCACCTTTGCACAACTCCAGAATTCCCATTACTGAGGAATTACTCAGGAGAGCAGAATGATGAATGCAAGAGAAGCCACTCTTGCTCTGTGGAGAGACTCAGAGATTCCATGTGTAGGTTTGAATTAGTGAACCTCAATGTGCCCTTTTTGCTGGCTCCATGATGGGATTTATGATGGAACTGCAGCTGCTGGAGTTGTACCAAGCAGTCCTGGGCACCTTCCCTTGGGGCTCCTGGCACGTCCAGCCCTTGGGAAGCCACCAGAGCATCACCCTCACCTGCAGCCATCCCCCAGGAGCTGCCCAGAGATGGGTGAGAGGGATGAAAGAGATGGAAATACAGCAAAATAAGTGACCACTCAGGACTTACAAGCAGGAAGCTGGGATGGTGCCCCCTGCCCTTTGCCTGGGTGTATATTAAATTATACAATTCTGTGCTCATTGAATTGAAATGGATTATCTGCAAATGGCACAGGGATGTGTCCAGTGCATCTTTTCCAGAATTCCCATTACTGAGATATTACTCAGGAGAGCAGAATGATGAATGCAAGGGAAGCCATTCTTGCTCTGTGGAGAGACTCAGAGATTCCATGAGTAGGTTTGAATTCAGTGAACCTCAATATGCCCTTTTAGCTGGGTTATGGCTCCATGGTGGGATTTAGGATGGAACTGCAGCTGCTGGAGTTGTACCAAGGACTCCCAGGTACCTTCCCTTGGGGCTCCTGGCACAACCAGCCTTTGGGAACAGCACCCTCACTTGCAGCCATCTCCCAGGAGCTGCCCAGAGATGGGTGAGAGGGGTGAAAGAGATGGAAATACAGCAAAATAAGTGACCACTCAGGACTTACAAGCAGGAAGCTGGGATGGTGCTCCCTGCCCTTTGCCTGGGTGTATATTAAATTATATAACTCTGTGCTCATTGAATTGAAATGGATTATCTGCAAATGGCACAGGGATGTGTCCAGTGCATTGTCCTGTGAGAGGCCTGCACCAGGGAAGGGTCACTGACTAACTCTGGCAATAATGGCAAATAAACCTTTTCCAGGAACAGAATTCCATCCACAGCAAACATCCTTGAGCTGTGAAGTGCTGTTAGGTGTTGTTCCTCAGCCTGCTTTCTCACTTCTCTCTCCTCCCCTTAAAGAGACAAGCATGAAAATGATGCTGAGCTGCTAGAATAGACTAATTTTACAGAAAAAGTGCTGAATTCTGTGCTATCCTGAAAAAGTGTTAAATTCCCAAGACCACGAGGCAGTGGTTGTCTCCTCAGAGCTGTGTTTTCAGATTCTCTGCAAGCTCATGTAGGCACTGCTTATGCATCTCAATATTTCAAGCTCTTTATGTTTAACATCCCACTACTTTCTCAAAAAAATCTCAAAAAAATAACAATTAAACTCAAGCTTTTGCAGAAAGGGTTTTGAGAACCTTTCTTGAACTTCTGAGAAAAATTTATAAAGAGAGTGGTAAAGTTTCTCTCCTGTATTACAGTAGTCACTGATTTAAACCCAGAAATTACATGGCTTTTTTGTAGAAATGCTTATTGGTGTTTTCTAAGGTGATGTGCCATTTACTCTGACTAAGATCAAAGCCATGAAAGAAGATGAAGGACAAAATGCTATTTTCCTTCTCTTGTAGTTTGCATCATTTGAAAACAGGGAAGAACAGTAGGAATTTCTTTCTTACTTGTATGGCCTTTACCCACAGCAAAAAGGACAGCAGCTTCAAATATTCTCATATAAAAGGTGGTCATACACAAGTATTTCACCATTTCAGGAAGAGATAAACAGCTAAAAAATGCAACTGATCATAATTGAGTACTTACATGTGAGTCACTAATCATAGAACACCTGGTAGCTGAAGTTGTCAGACTTGATCCTGAGGTTGCATCTTCCTGTCTTTCGCTGGTACTGGAAAATGAGCAGGGTCACAACTCCCAGCACAAAACCAAGCACAGCAAGGGCTATGAGGATGATGGATCCAATTCCCATTCTAGCCTCCTTCTCTCTCTTGGAATCAGATGCTGAAAAAAAAAATAAATCAAGAGGTGAAAGAAAAAATCTTGAAATTCCTAGATCTTTTACTGGGGAGAGAAACAAGCCCTGCATGTTAATTAGCAATGTGCCAGTACAGAACTGTGCTATAGAAGTATATCAGCCTCTGGGGAGGGTGATTCTCATGGAAAGGGTGTGAGGACAGACCATGTTCTCTCTTTATAGTCTAGAGTCCCTGCAGACATGAGTGTGATTTTCAGCTAAAGTAAGAATTAAAGAATTAGTACTGGTGACTTTTTGAATGCTGCCTTACTTTCAGAAGTACTTTAGAGGGGAAGCATTCCCCTATCTTAACCCTGCCTCCATTCATCTATGATAATAAAAATGAGTTGATCTGCTTTTCTCATGTATGTGACTGTTCTTCAAACACAGAGTATTTGGGGGAGGATTCTCTGCTGGATGTGGCTCAGTGGAGTGACACTGGCTTGGTGTCAGTGCTGCACCTGAGCAGTCGTTCAGAGCCAGCTGAGCAGCCTGAGGCTGTCTGCAATGTCTGCACAAGCCTGGCACACAGGGCACAGGGCCTGCAGGAGCCCTGTGCTCTGCTGGAAGAGCAGACTCAGGGGGGAAGCAAAGAACGACCCAAATGCCCCAGAGTGGGCAAAAGTCAAGTCCCACATTGCCAAGTGCCTCCCAAGGCACCACAGATCACAGACAGAAGGGTTTTCCTGGTTCCCTTTGAAACACTTCCATATATTTGTCCAAATCTGCAAGCAGAAACCCCTCTCCCTTTATTATTATGCCTCTCTTGATGTTTATACAAGTTATTATAAGAACAAACAAGTTCTTCCTTCCTACAAAGGCTCGATGCACCTACAAAAACCTGCATTTGCTTACATTTACAAAACATTTGTTTGCTTACACTTTCAGGACAGCACTTGTTTTGCCAGGCACTTGTGTGGTACCTGAGGCACACAGAAGATAAATATCACTGCAATTAGACACAAGGTTTCTGGCCAAAGGGCACTGCTGGCAGCCACAAAGGTCAGTGAGAGCAGTTCAAGCTACAGACACCCAGGGCATCATTCCAAGACAGACCAGAGCAGTGCTGTGTAATATATTCAGTCTCATTTTTGAATTTCAGCATGGAACAAAGGAATAAAGTAGAACATGCACAGTGGAAATGGCAGCCTGTGGCCAGACACAGGGCAGGCCCTCCTGGGGACATGGAACAGTGGCCTTTGCCATGGCATGTGGCCAAGTGCTGGCAGAGCAGGTAAGGTTTTTCATGTTTCACTCCAGCATTTACACCTATTATTACTGACATCATTATTAATATTGTCCCCTTCAACACAGAGATGTAGATCACTTAAAATGTGGAGTGATTATCCAAACTAGAAATAAGAGAGAGCATCCAAAAGTGCCATCTTTGCCTAGAAATAAATTTATCAATTTAGCACAACCCAGAGGAAGCTCCCGTCACCAGAGGCCCTTTAGGGAAATGACCATTTTTCAAAATTATAAATGAATCAGGATCTCCAGCAAGAATGGGAATGGAAGCTACTTGTTGTAAGAGCTAAACAAAAAAAGCTGCATTCGTTATTTTATTTTATTCTTTTTTCAAGAACTAATTCAGAAATGAGCACAGAGGGCCTGTTTGAACAGACCATGTAATGGAAGAAAAATACCTTCTTCTAAGTCAGAGTAAGTTCCTAGATCCAAAAGAACATTATGAACTTTCAGTTTAATGGCAGCCACGAGTTAAGACTCTGATATTGGTGAGCCAAACCCCTCTCAATGAGTGTTTTATGTTAAGGTATAAATGTAAAGCTGGAGTGGATCAAATGACTGAAAACATGGGAGACCACAGGTGCCCTTGAAAGCATCACTCAGGTTAAATGCAGAAGAATCAGGTGCATAACAAATTAGACTTTGCTTGTCCCTAGTGCTGGTGTTTGCCCTCAATTAACCTGCACTGCACGAAATTACCCAAGGGTGCTGTGCATCAGCTGTGCTCTGCCACTTCCCTCACTGTGGTAATGAAGTCAGCACCAGGGAGCCAAAGGAAACACAACAATAAAATCTCCTACATCCTCTGATTTGGGACTTCAGAGCCCAAAATAATTGGAGAATAACAGCAGTGTAAACACTTGAAAAACCGATTGCAATCTGAAAGATCAACTCTGCTTTCACACCTTACAATTGAAATAATTGTTTGATTTTGTGGTTGTTGCACTTGCTACCCTGTGCAAACAGCCACACAAAAGCACTTTATCTTTCTTTCTACATTCCCTTGACAGCCTGACAGTCCCTGCTCCGAGGAGGGCACGTGCTTCTCCAGGCTGCCACGTGGCTCCAGCAGGAATGCCTGCTCCCAAGGAACACAGAGGGGCACAAAAACCCCTGTGTGTCTGTTGAAGATTGCAATGCAAGTTGTTTTCCATTACCCTCTGTAGGGCAGATTACCTTTGTCAAGTGGGCAGTTTGCCTTATCTCTCTCTTTGAGTGACCACATTCACTCCTCCCTGGGGAGGGGACATTGCTGATAACAGCCATTGAATGTCACTGCATGGCTGATAAGAACTACAGCATCCCATTGGGAGATGTGAGCCCAGAGGGAGGAGCCAAGCATTCCTACCCAGATATAATCCAGAGGTTTTGAGACACCAGCACGGCTTCTCCACGGGATTCCCCAGAGGAACAGCAGCTGCCTCTTCTCCCACTGGATGTTCAGAGGAAGAATACATCCTTCTCTACAGATCCCCCTTGCTCCAGCAGAACCACCCCTGACACTGCAGGAGGGCTGCAGCCACAATTCCAATGGGACTGCTGCCAACACCCTGACCCACAGGGTGTCAGGCTGGGTTCTGACTCTGTCAGTGTTGTTCTAGTGTACTGCATTGTTTATTTTATCCTTTATTTTTTTCTTTCCCTATTAAAGAACTGTTATTTCCTGCTCCCATATTTTTTGCTTGAGAGCCCCTTAATTTAAATTTTATAGCAATTGGGAGGGGTGGGGAGGGTTTACATTCTCCATTTCAGGGGAGGCTCCTGCCTTCCTTAGCAGACTCCTGTCTTTCCAAACCAAGACAGTGTCACAGGCCAGCACAAATAATCCTGGCATGATAGTCTGTTCTCAACTCACCAGCTGATTTCCACAGGGGTCCCCAGGATGTTCTGTGCAGGGAGATGGTTTCTCCAGCCTTCAGGAGCCGAGTCCTTGCATGGCACCTCTGCAACATCAATTCAAATTTCAACAAGTCATGTGGCTTATTAATTCAAAATACAAAACCCTCTGAAGGGCTTGTGAGAGCCCAGTGCTACTCTCACCATCCAGCTTTTGTTTCTTAATGTTATGCTCTGTTAAACTGAAATTAGCACCAAAAGAAATGGCATCAGGGAAAAATCAGTATAAAATCTGTAATTAGTCACACTGGAACACACTGCTGTGAACAGACACTTCACACAGACAACCTTTTCATTAACTTGCTGTTTGTTTTTGTAAGAGAAACCTTATGGGAGAATAAATTTATCACTAATGCCAGGGGTTTGCAAGCACTTTTGTTTGGATGTTTGTGCTGGCCATGGCAGGCACAGCAGATCCTGCAGCCAGCACCAGCAAAGCAGCAGCAGCTTTCAGACCCTGCTGAGCCAGGTGTCATTCTGAAGCTACCCACAGCTTCAGTGACAAGAAAACCACTAATCTGGGAACTACAAGGCTGAAATCCCTGTCCTGGCAGCACATTCACAGGCATTTTCTGTGCACTTCCTTTTTTTATGTTTGCTGCCTTTTTGTTTTAAGTCGCAGCCCAAAGGTCCCTGATGGGAACCAAAACCTCCTGGCATTATTCAAAGGGTACTGTGGCTCTCCTGGAA
The DNA here is from genome assembly GCF_027887145.1 of Ammospiza caudacuta. Taxonomy (NCBI): domain Eukaryota; kingdom Metazoa; phylum Chordata; class Aves; order Passeriformes; family Passerellidae; genus Ammospiza; species Ammospiza caudacuta. The sequence goes on from NC_080594.1 coordinate 116,868,771, forward strand.
GGGCACAAAAAACCCCAGAGAATTGGCAGCATCATACCATGACCAACAAAATCAGCAGGATGGTGTCTTACCAGCTTGTTTACACCAGAATGTCCCATCAGTGTTACCAGTTTGTCTGCACTGGAAAACCTCTACAATCCACTGCCAGCAAAAGTGTCTTCAGTTGGGTCAGCCCCCAGAAAAATACCCATGTGGTTATTTATGACTTTGGTCTGCTCTCAAGTAGCTTTCCCAGGTAGGTGGATCCATTAGAGAACACATTTATGTAGTTGCTCCCTGGTGGCAATGAATTTTTGGTTCTACATGGCCATGGAGCAGCCACATTCCACCAAACATCTGCATGGTGGTGGCACATCACTCCTCTTCCCATTCAAAGTAATTTTTCTCACTCATTTCTTGCTGCTTTTCTCCTCAGCCAGTCAATATTTTTCAGCTCTAAACTTGAGAGCACCTTACTCTCTTCCACAGAGGAAACAAGGAATAAATAGACTGAGTAAGAAGAAATAATCCAAGATGTAAATATTGAGTGTGTGGGTGAAGAGCTGAGCTAAACCTGCCCTGCAGCAAGTCACTGTTCCCCACAGTAACAGATCAGAGGGTCAGATCCCAGACCCAGGGCACCTTCCCAGCCATCTTCCATTATTTACAAATATCCTCTGTTTTTTGCTCATTTTCCTTGATCTTTGCACCTTCTGCAGCTCCTCCTCCCTTCTCTGCAAAAGCCATTGCTCACCCTGTGTAGATGTGCCTGTGCTTGTCTTCCCACATCACAATTTAGCCTCAGTTGACTTGTGAGGAAGACAAGGACTTCTACTTCTGAATAGGGGTAAATTTTGCATAGGAGAAAGAACAATGAATCCTATAGATATATTTATATTCATACTCAGCTGCAAAAACTGGAGCCATCTTACCATTGTCATGTTTCCTGTCCCTACTTTTTTTTGGGTGATTATTTTCTTTAATCTGGAGGAAGCCTTATACTTTGAGAAAGGAAACAAGCATCTTCTGGTAGCATTTTAAAATCCTTTAGGAAGAGATCCTTTGCTTTATAATGAGTTTAAACTGTTTTATTTAGAGCTAGAGGAAAGTGTTGAACAATGGGGGAACACCAAACTGCTAATGAAAACATCCTTGATAGAAAAAGAGCCAGGAAGGTTGGCAGAGGAAGAGGAGAATTCCCAAGTGTCAGTTAGTAATAAAAGAGCCATCAGTTAAACATATTTTTCCTTCTTTCTATGGTAGAAACACATTTTCAGATAAAGCTTTGTATCACTTACTTGCAAGTAAAAAGAAACAATGCAATGCTTTGTAGCACAGACAATTAAAAACTGCAGCTCTTATCAGAACATGGCTTGGATTATTGCTTTAAAAAGCAATCAGGCTTTTAAAAAGCCATAATAATCTCTATTAAAGTCACAGCCCTAGAAACTTAATGACACTGAGCTTCCTTTTCTGGCACCTAAACTCTCAGTTGAAGAAGGAAATCTGTAGGAGATAAGAAAAAAAGGACAGAACAAAATATAAATTTACTCAGAGATTCTTCTGACACTGCTACTCTGTGAGTCCCTATTTTGTGACACATCCATCTGAGGTGACACTTTTCTACCCAGCCTAATTTCATTGCTTTTAGTCATCCTTAAAATGAGTGAAAGGTCCAGTTCTTAGGTTCCTCAACTCTGTGCAATCTCCATGCTTTTACTAGGAGATGAGACACAGGAGGAAAAGCTGAAACTTCCACATGGTTGTGGTGTTTCCCCACTTCTCTCTGCTCTCAGCAGAGAACAAAGGAAAACTCTAGAGTTATTTTAAACCTTGTTTGGAAACATTACTCCCTCCATCACATTGCAGGACTCCATATGGCACTAAGTACATTTTTTGGGGGGGAAATAGCAAATCAGAGCAAAGCACTTACAGTCCTGCAGGTGCTTCCTGGTGACTCCACACAAATACGAATTCTGCAGTGTAAGTAAACCACAGAGTTGTTGACCAAGGAGAAAATTTTCATCTTAAACTGAGCTTTGCTTGAATTTCCATTTTCCACCAGCGTGGTGTAAGTATTTGGGATGGGGCAGCTGAAAAGGGAGACAAAAACCACACGGAGCAGCTAAGGCTAGAGAAGGCAGGTTTTGGTTATAGCACAGAACTTGGTTTTAAGGCTTTCCTTTCTTTGGGAAGTCACAGCTAGACCCTTCAAGAAGCAGCTCTGGCAGTGCAATGGTGATAAGAGGCTTTTTGCTGCTTTATTCTCACAGTAACAAGTGGAATAGGAGATGTAAGAAGTGGTTGGAGAGCTGGAGAAGGAGGGAAAGAGTAACAGAAAGAAAGATTTAAACTTGGCTTCACCAAATTGAAAAAAACCCCTCAAACTTAATGGACTAGATTTTGTTACTGAGCAAAATGTTTATCCTATATTTTAAGGTGAGCCTAAGAAATATGAAACTGGGGTGAGATCAGGAATCCAGACAGGAACAAACCTCCTCTTTCACCAGAGGCTGCTCTAATATCATATGTGAGGAATTAAATATCCTATTTCCTTGTTGACAAGAGACACATAAGCTCTTGATAAAGCTGCAGCCACAAGCTCTGAACCATAGATTAGGAGATAAAGCACCCATTTTTCAAATGCTCTTTCACTACTGACTGTCAAAATCACCTTCAAGTGATTTCTTCAGGGTAAAAGGACAATTCCCTCACAAAACTGGGAGGAAGATGACCAAACCCAAAAATCTTTCACATAGCCCTTTGAAATCCCTTTTCATATCAATATTTCTTGTTCAAAGAAGGTGTAACCAGGTCAGATAGAAAGGGACTGTGCATGTGAATGATGAGAACAGATGTAAAAGCCATTTAAAATATAACATATTATTAGTCAGTATCACTGTAAGACCTAAGGCATGGCTCATTGTATTTGCAAATGGCATTGCTGTACCTGTTGCTGATGAAAACAAATGGCAGGGGATCCACTGAATTATTGGTTGGAGTGGCCCAGCAGTCAGTGAGAACCACCTTGAGCTGGCTGTCTGCCCTCTGCATCCCCACCTCCATCAGCACATCCTCACTGGCAGAGACACTGAAATTTCTGGGCACTGGGGAGCTCCCAATGAACAACTGCATTTCTGTTCTGAAGTATCCAGGTCCATGCAAATCCTCAAAGATGGTGTAAAGTCTGAAAAATCAATTATCCTTTTTTAAAGACCACAAAGTTGACTAGGAGTTTCTGCAAGTCTTAAATCAGTGCTTGTTCCCCCACATAATTAAAATCTGCAGTCCAGGATGGCAGGACCCTGTTCAAAAGGAAAGGTGGAAAAGCATGGAATTTTCAGCTGGGAAGATAGAGAGAATGGAAACACAAGTGGGAAAATCCAAGGGGTGGTTCTCAGCAATTCAAACAGGGCAGAGAGAAATACCAGGGTGGAGCAGAAGGGGAACAAGGCTATGAGCTCTATGAAAGCTCAAAATAAGGACAGTAAAAGCTTAGCCAAAAAAATTGAGACAGGGAAAATCTGAACAGAAAGTGAAAGGCATGAGAAAATTATAGAACTGAAAGAAAAGTGGCCTGACAAAGACTTTTTTGGGGAATAGGAAGGAAAATACAATCTCTGGACAGGGCTAGGAAACAGGAACTGGATTTGGTGCCAATAGTTTAAGCAGGGTGATGGGCAGGAGAGGAGCTGCACTTGTCTGAAGGGAGGACACTCCCATGACAGAAAGGCTTGGGCTGTCACATTTTCTGTCAGCACAGCCCTGATTTTCTAGGAAGTGTGGCTCTGATTCCATCTTACTTGAAGGTGGGGCCTTTCACAACAAAAAAAGTATTTGTATTATGTATCTTCTGTTTTTTCAAGTTGACCAAATAAGGATTAGTGGAGGGTTAAAAACTGCCATTCTCAGAAGCCACATAGCAATCTGCAGGCCCACATCAGGTGGAAAGATAAATAATTTATATGCTCCAAAAGCAGAAAAATGCTGGTTTTGCTACAAGGGATTGCCCAGGAAGGCAATGAGGAGAACAGGAATTCTGACTCCTAAACCTGCAGTTCCCAAAGGTTTATTTCCACCTGTGGTTTAGCCAGGTAAAGGCCAACTTGTTGGATCTACTGGCACATTAGTTGGAGTAGGAGAGGAGCACAACAGGGATCTCCTTGATGTCTTGGACTGGCTACCTAGAGCACAGGCTAGACAGAGTCAGAGAATAAAGTGGATATTTATTAAAGGCCTCTAACAAATACACCTTGGGCTGTGCAGGAGCCCTGCAGAGGCTACAGCCCAAGGTGGATGAGGGTCATGAGTTTTTCAAGCAGATACAAGTTTGGTCTATTTGCATATCAGAGGTTAATTGTCCAAGTAATTAAGTCACATTCCCTCACTTTGCTTCCCCCAATTTACTTTTGTTTATACTTTTCAGGCCTGAGGCTGCGATGATGACTTTGGTTCTCAGGTCTGGAAGGATTGATTGTCTGACCACACTGTGAGGAGAGCTTACAAACACTCTACATGGAATTCAGATTTATACACTAATGCAGTACAGGATCTGAAAAATAGAACAGCTAAAACTTAAGGCATCATTCTGAGCACAGAACTCCCAGATTGCTCCCAGTGCCACCACTGGATACAGCTACAGCCCCTGTGGGTTTTCCCAATGCAGCAGAATTTCAAAGCAGAGAGAGGTGGTCCTCACCTTTCTGCAGTGAACCCAGAGGAAGTCAAGACATCGTTTTGAAACACACAGTGGATGGGACTGGCAATGTTCAAGTGGTGGGTTATTCCCTGAGCAGAAACATCATTCCGAAGGGTGGTCCTTACCACAGTAGTAGTCATGTTCTGCAGCACAGAAAGGAGAAAACACATCAGTATTTCCAGGGTTGTACCAGAGCTTTCCACTTTCAGGTGCTTGGGTGTTCCTCATTCTCCTGACAGCAAAAATCAAACAGATTAAACCTCCAGTATCTTTGTTGCTGTACAGGGAGGGAAAGAAAATACACCAGTCTTCTTCCTTTTCCTTTTTGTCATATCATAGAATCATAGAATCACAGAACTCTGTGACCGTGTTCACAGGGGTCTGAGGATGAGGGAAGAGATGAGGATCTGACTCCATGTTTCAGAAGGCTGATTTATTATTTTATTATATATATTACATTAAAACTATACTAAAAGAACAGAAGAAAGGATTTCATCAGAAGGCTAGCTAAGAATAGAAAAAGAAAGAATGATAACAAAAGCTTGTGTCTCAGACAGAGAGTCTGAGCCAGCTGACTGTGATTGGCCATTAATTAGAAACAACCACATGAGACCAATGACAGATGCACCTGTTGCATTCCACAGCAGCAGATAATCATTGTTTACATTTTGTTCCTGAGGTCTCCCAGCTTCTCAGGAGGAAAAATCCTAAGGAAAGGATTTTTCAGAAAATATCATGGCTACAGAAGTCCACCAACAGCTTTGGTTGGAAGGGATCTTAAGAATCATTAAGTTCCAAACACCCTGCCATGGGCAAGGCCACCTTCCACTAGACCAGGCTGCCCAGAGCCCCATCTAAGCTGGTCTTGAACACTTCCAGGGGTGGGACAATGATCATTCCTTAGCAATGGTCATTGCTCCAGGAGGGAGTTTCTGTACTTTGGCATGGTCTGAACATAGCCATTGGTTTGGGATCCAAAGAGAGCTGGCACTCTTTGTCCCCACTGCTGGTAGCTATTGAAGTATTTGTCACTATGAGGTGTGACAGTGTTCACAGGGGTTTTCAGATGAGGGAGGAGACGAGGATTTGACTCCATATTTCAGAAGGCTTGATTTATTATTTTATGATATATATTACATTAAAACTATACTAAAGGAATAGAAGAAAAGGTTTCATCACAGAAGGCTAGCTAAGCTAAGAATAGAAAAGAATGAATAACAAAGGTTTGTGGCTCAGACAGAGAGAGAGCTAGCTGTGCTGTGATTAACCATTAATTAGAAACATAAACATCCACATGAGACAAATCCCAGATGCACCTGTTGCATTCCACAGCAGCAGATAACCATTATTTACATTTTGTCTTTGAGGCCTCACAGCTTCTCAGGAGGAAAAAATCCCAAGGAAAGGGTTTTCATGAAAAGATGTCTGCGACAATGAGGTGATGAAATTACTTTTAAGAAAAGACAGCTGCAAAGGGAACACAGAAGAGGCATGGGAAGTGACTCTCAGTTTGGACAGGCCCTTGAGTTTTGCTGCCTGACCTCAAAGATTCCCCTTCTCTTTGGTGGCAGAGTTAACTTTCCATCACAGGAAGGGGATTTATTTCTCCAACAGAAGTTCAGCAACCAATAGCCTGCACACCTAGCTAAGGATCTGCCACTGCCTCTCCCACCCTGAAAGAGAAATAAAGTGCTCCAGGGCTTGCTGGCATTCCCTCATCAGAGGACTTACGGTCTCAGCCTGGGTGCCACAGTCGCTCCAGCCCGCCTGCAGCACGACGTGGGTGCCATTGCTGGCGCTCACATTGCAGCCAGGCTCCCCCAGGAACAGGGAACTCTCTGGGATGGACTCCTGCTGCAGGAACCTCTTCTGGATGGCAAGGACAATCCTCTCAATCTCACAAAACACACTCACAGCGTCTTTAATGGAAACCTCTTGGGCGGGTTTGACCAGGGGGGCTGGAGGTGCTTGAGGAGAAACATCAGGAGCTGCCATGGGATCCATGGTGAGAGGACTCAGCACTGTGCTGGAGAACATGGGGTCCTCCAGAGCTTTGTGCTCAGCAGGAGAGAAGTCCAGTGAAGCAAGGGAGGAAACATGAGCTGAAGTTTGCAGAGATGTCACAGGTAAAATTGCGCTGTTCACAGGTTTCTTATCTGTCACTGTTGCCTTCTGGCTGAAAGGAAGTGCTGAAGAGAGCCAAAAATAAAGGTACTGTTGTAATTTACATGTTGGGATTGGTCTCATTAGGCAAAAGCAAACTCTTAGGAGGAAACTCACAGTTACTGGCAGGAAACTAGTTTCTTTTGTTCTTTTAACCTGCTCTACTTACTGCCAAAGCTGGGGCTTTTTTTAGAAAGGAGCCCATGAGACACATAAAGTGCCTGTCCATCAGTAAAGCTGAAGTGCTTTATTTCCTGGCAGCTGCAATAATGAGTGTGTAACACATGTACATACAGCTTTTGGAAGATCAGTGCTTGCACAATATTCCCCACTGGAGGTTGCTAAGCAAGTATGTTTTTGCCTGGAGCTGTAGGAGACTGCCCAGTTCTGGCTGGGGGCATCACCAGGAGTTTGATAAAAAAGCACAGGCCTCATTTATGACCAGTTACTACCCAAAAGATGGGACCTTGAGTTCTTTAGAAAACTCATTTTGGGGGATGCATGGGACAAAGCTCATGTGGCAGCCCCATATTGCAGGTGTGTCCTGAGAGAGAGGAATAAATGTGTCAGTGGCAATCTGTAATGGTTCCAGGAAGAAAAAAGTGGGGAAAAAGGGAAGCACAGGTTCAGATCAATGTGTGTCAAATACCCAACATCCAGCACAGGTCTGGGGTTACACCCTAAGTTCAAACCTGTCACCCACCAATGACTCACAGAGAATCAGGATAATAAACTCAATTTGCAGGAAAGTACAAACAATGTGTCTCATTGAACAAAACTTCTCTTAAATAATGTTAGTGGCTAAAACATAAAAATACCACCTATTTCCCAAGCAATAAATAAAATCCGTACGCATATATAAATCCTTATGGAACTGCACAGCTTCCAGAAATGCCCCAAAAGAAAAAACCACTGATTTGCACACTAAAGGAAAGAAAACAAAAGTTGGAGCTCTTCCAGAGCTGGATTTCCCAAAAGCTTATCATCACATTAATATCTTAGTTAAAACTCAACAAATGTTGATATCAATTGGCAAATCATTGTGACTTCGGTAAAAAATGTTCCTTATCATGGTGGTTAGAAAACAAATATAAATTACTGAAGAAGCCTAAGAGAATTTAGGAAATTAAGGACCTATCATACAGCAGCGAACAAATGACTTGAGGAAAGAGAAGCCAGATGAATCAGCTCATAGAAAAATGTAGTTTGTAATATCAGCATTACCTCCCTGCTGCCATACAGAGGTCAAGCCACATATCAAGTATTTTCTGTTACTTTTTCTATTAACTCTTCTATTCCCTCTGCTACTGCTATGAAAATCAATAAGAATCTTGACAATCCTGTCTAATTTTTGTGGCAAGTATGAGGATCAGAACTCTTAAAAGAACCCTACAGCATTAAAATTAATGCAGTTTATTCCCACTGCCAAGGAGATGCTTCTAACCCCAGGAGCCTCCTCAATTTTCCCCCCATTTCACAATTCTGAGGAGATGCTGAGTAAATGCCCAACATGAGTGAAGCAGAATCCAGGTTGTAATCTAGTTGCTGTCTTAATTTTTACCTGGCCAAAATTTTCATTTTTGAAAGAAAAACCATGCTTTTACTTCACTTTCTCTTTCCAAAGTCTAAAAACTGGAGCAAACCAGAGCACATGTGGGACTCAGAAAGCAGCAGCAGCCACCTGCTCTATGGGGACCTGTCCCTAAACAAACCCTTTGTTTTAGCCCAGGTTTGAGGGAGGAAGGCATTCTACAAAGCACCACCACAATATGGTTGTGGTCCTACTAATTACCAGGATATGTAACTTTCCAGATTTACAGCTGTGAGTGTAACAGGCAAAAAAAAAAAAAAAAAAAAAAAAAAAAAAAAAAAAAAAAAAAAAAAAAAAAAAAAAAATAAATAAATAAATAAAAAAAGGAGCAGAGCATATGAAACAGATTTCAGCTGCACTTAGTCAGGAGATTAATGTTGTTTGTTACTTACTTCAATTACATTTAAAAGAAAAGAGGCTAGAATTAAGGAGGAAGTATTTTACAGAAAGAGTGGTCAAATACTGGAATCATCTACCCAGGGAGGTGGTAGAGTCACCATCCCTCGAAGAGTTTAAAAAAAGACTGGATGTGGCACTTGGTGCCATGATCCAGTTGAGGTGTTAGAACATGGGTTGGACTCGATGATCTTCAAGGTCTCTTCCAACCTAGAATTTCTGTGATTCTGTGATTATGCTGGGCTTTGGCAAAGTGTGGGCTTTCACCTGAGCTCCAGACCCAGAGGTGTGTGAGGAAAACAACTATTCCCAGTGAAGAAGAACTCACATATCCATTTATTTCTTGGGATTTCTATTTAATGGAAAAATTATTAGTGCAAAGCAGAGCATAAGGTGTTTTTAAATTATTTTAAACAAGTGCTAGTTATGGCTGTGTTCAGGGACTTATGGAAATAAGTAGCTTATAAACCCCTCAATCCATGACCTCAAACATCTCCTTATCTTTTTCTCTGTAAAACTGATTCTAGACACTGTCACAAAGACCAGTTGGTTTTGTCCTTTTGGATCAGTGGTACCTTCCTATGTCATCTGTGGGAGTTCTCTGAAAAACTTACTGGATGGAGAAGCAGGAGCAATATAAGGAGAGAGAAAGGCATTTCATCCATGTGTTTTACAGGTATTTTCATCTCAGAAGACACAGATTAATAATAGATTTTGTCATTTAGCTGGCTATGAAGAATTACTGGGGCACAAGCTGCTCCTCACCGTGTGTGGAGAGGCTGCTCCTGTCCATGGTGAAGTGGGAGCTGTGTTCCAAGGCCTCACAAAAAGTGCTGATGACATGGTGGGCATCCACTTCTTCGGCAAGCAGCAAATTGAAACTTACCACTGTGCTCCCATTAGTAACACCAGTTACCAGCACTTGAATCAGACCAGCATCCATCTGCTGCAGCACCTCAAGGGGCAGAGATTTCTGCACCTGCAATAAAAACAAAATGTATGTGGGGATGGGCAGATGGAACAATTACATTCCTGTGTACACATAGACTGTGTACACTGCTCAGAAATGAGTGTTGTGCTTCCTGCTCTGGAGGGAAGCAGCAGAAAATTGACCTTTTGCTTTGTAACATTTTCAAGCCAGAGCAGCTGAAGGATGTGGTGCACATTTAACCATGAATATTAAACGAGCCAAGCAATCAATACATCTCATCTGGCATTTGGCACAAGCCCTGGCCTCTGGTAACAGAGAGGGAGGGAGGAGACAGCAGGGGAGCTCCATGTTCTGCCTCTCAAAATGCCTCTGGGGAGAGGGGCAAACTAAGAAATTCCAATCCAATCCAAGGAATCCAATCCAATCCAAGGAATCCAATCCAAGGAATCCAATCCAATCCAATCCAAGGAATTCCAATCCAATCCAAGGAATCCCAATCAAATCCAAGAAATCCAATCCAATCCAAGGAATCCCAATCAAATCCAAGAAATCCAATCCAATCCAATCCAATCCAAGGAATTCCAATCCAATCCAAGGAATTGCTGGTGGAAGTGAAGGTGCTCCTGACACTGCTCAGAGGGCTCTCTCAGCCCAGGAACATTGCAACCTGGAGCAGGTGACCTTCAACCTTTGCTTTCCCACCAAGCTGATTTCCCACCAGAGCCAAGCAGAACCCACCTCCTTCTAAATGCCCATACCAGGGTAATTAAGGGCCCAGGTGGGAGCTACACTGTGGCCACCTCCAAATGCTTCTTCCTCTCCCTGATTTCTGCAGGGAATATCTGGAGCAGCAGGGCTGGATTTGAGCCATGAGTTTAAGGCACAGTTTATTTCAGTGTGTGATTCTCAGGGATGCCAGCAGCAATCCCCACCAGGAAGAGCCCAGGGAAGAGGCAAACACTGGGAGCCACCAGGAGAAGCCTTGTTTGCCTTGCACCCACGCTCAGAGCTGGTGCTTTTAGTGCTGGATTCTCACAGCTTTTGCACAGCCTTGTGCCCTGCCTGCTGTGCATTACCCAGCCCTGACTTCTCCCTGGCTGTTTCCCAGCCCTGCAGACAGTCCCAGGATTTGCAGGTGTCCTGCAACCCTTTCCTGGGTCCCCAGAGCTGGGTGCCAAGGCCACATGGCACCGAGCAAACCCCTGTGTGCCCCAGGGAACAGCTGCCTTGTGCCTGCAAGTCCCACCCAGCAAACCTGGGAGTGCCCCATGGAGCAGAGCTGGGAACATGGAGACAGCTGGCTCCCCTCTGAACACCTGGGCAGAACAGAAACTGTCCTTGTCAGACCCCAAATCTCCCCTTTCACCAAGACAGGGCCTCTTGGGCTCATTCTGCTCTCTCCTTCTGCTGTTTCACCAGCAGGTACTGAAAAGTTGGAGGTCAGACCTGAGTTTTCAGCTTTCAGAATTTTTGTCTGAATTTCTCAACATTAAACACAGACACCTGTGACATCCTCTTAGCCCAGCCTGATTTCATCCTCTTTCCCTATCTGAAAATTTTATTTTATCAGTTCTTCTTTTTCACAGCATCACAGAATCATTGAGGTTGGAAAAGTCCTCTAAGATCATCAACCTGTGACCAATCCCCACCTTGTCCCCAGCCCAGAGCACTGAGTGCCACCTCCAGGCCTTCCTTGGACACCTCCAGGGATGGGGACTCCAAAACTCCCTGGGCAGCCCCTGCCAAGGCCTGAGCTCCCTTTCCATGCAGGAATTCCTCCTGATGTCCAACCTGAACCTCCCCTGCAGCATCCTGAAGCCAGTTCCTCTTGTCCTGTCACTTGTTCCCTGTGACCAGAGCCTGACCCTCACCTGGCTATAGGTTTTGGGGTTTTTTTTGTTTTATTTCTGTCTTTATTCCTATTTTCCCTCCAAAAGCAGGACCCAGAGCTTGAATAGTGTCAGAGCACATTCACAGTATTTGCATTTAGCCACTAGGTGACACTACAAACCCCTTTATCCAAGAGACTCCGGGATTTCCCAACAGGTACCACACCCTGGGTTATCAAAACAATGCTTGATGAAACAGGGCTGGGGAAAAAAAAAACGGGATGGAGGTGTGGGAACAGAACTTTTTGGAATGAAATATTCAACATATAATACCCTTGAGTATGGGGAGTTCTTACAAGAAAAATTATCTTCAGGTCTGTCATTATATCTTCAATTTCTACAGCACACAAAGGAAATCTAAGCAGGGAATGCATTGACAGTGTGGAAACTGTGAATAAATAAGTAAAAGGTACAGTAATTTGAACAGAATATTGTTTCAAGACTGTTTTTTCACTCAGAGAGGAAAAAAGAAATAACCCTCCCCACTGTGTGAGGTTTGGGGGCACCTTCAGGGAGAAGGTACCACAGCACCCAGCCACCATCACCAGCAGCTTCCAGGATGTGGAGTTGGAGAAACTCAAATTAACAAAAGGGTGAAATTCCACTGGAATAGTGAAAATTCCTTAATCCCTGCTCCTACACTCATTCCACCGTCATATAGCTGCAACTAACAATCATTTTAGGTGCATTCAGCTACACAAACACAGGCCAGGTGCCTTCCACATGAGGGGGTCACTCATAAGGCATTAACATTTATTAGTTTCACACCTTTTGTCACTCAGCTAAGTTTAAGACACCCAAATTCAAAACAAGCTTTCCACTTGGGAATTTATTGTGCCTCAGTGAATGTATTTTCAACTCAAACTTTTTGCTTTCCCAACATTTTGTTGAGGACAAGCCATGATATCTTTCTTGGGGTGTTGTAAAACACAAGCTGAACAAACCCCAGGATTTAAATACTTTTTTTTTTTGCCTTTAGCTATGTTGTTTTTAAGTGGCATTACAAGAAAGGTGGTGGACAATGACAGTGCAGGCTGTCACATCAAGATTTTACCTCCTTCTCATTATTTAAAGGATGATATTTCCATTTGCTGTGCTGCCAATTTAACCACATGGCACTTAAGTACTGGGGCTTAAGAACATTATACACATTAGGATTTATAAATCCTTTGAATTGTAGATTATGACTCCAAAGAGGTTTAAAAAAAATGTCTGGCAAACTGTATTTAACTGGAACTTGAGAGTGCTTTTAAAGCTCATAAAACTTTCCTCATTTACTTTAAAAGATCCATTTTCCATCCTCATAACCTGAAAAGAAAATATACAGATCTTTCTGGTCTCCTAAATTTTCTTTGGCATCTAGAAATACAATATTTATAATATTATTTACAGCAGCCATGCAATTATAGCCCATTTACAGTGGCTCAGAGGTGGAAGGAATCAACACTAACACATCTCTCCAGCTGATCAACAAAACCAGAGAACTGGGAAAAGGAGGGAGTTCCTTATAATCCCAAATGATCATTTCCTGCCTGAAAATTTGAGACCCGGGTAAAACTGACACAAAACTTCATTTTGTTCCTTTGTATATAACCATTTAACAATTTTTTGTTCTTTTACATGTAAGCATTTTACAATTATTTTTGTATTTTTCCTAAATATATTGTATATTTTTCCTAAATATATTATTTTTCTATTTTCCTAAATATATTATATAGTAATATATAATATATTTATTTTCCATAATATAATATAATATAATATAATATAATATAATATAATATAATATATATATTATATACTATATATTTCCTAAATATATTATATTATATTATATTATATTATATTATATTATATTATATTATATTATATTATATTATATTATATTATATTATATTATATTATATTATATTATATTATATTATATTCCTGGACTAAGATATCTGACTGAATGAAGGAAATTCCTTAATTTCAGTCCATTTCAATACTGTGCTGCTCTGAAATAGCCTCGGGCAGAGCGTGGTGCTGAATGAGAGAGACGTCAGTGGAGAATTGCTCCCTTTTCACTTTGCTAATCACATCACTCTCGTTTTGTCACAGTTTTTCTGATGTGACAGCTTGGGGCCAAAACAGCTCCAGGAAAGCTGTGCTCTGCTAACACAGAAAGGTGCAAACCAGTGGGAAGCTGATGTGATGTGCAAGAAGGATAAATGGATCCCCCTCTTCCCTCCCTGCAGCTGTCTGTGACCCCAGGCTGGCCTGTGCCCCTGTGCCAGCTGTGTTCCACTGTGACTCTGTCCCCAGGGAGTCTTGGGAGCCTCTGCAGGATTTGAAAATCCATCAAATAAATCCATCAAATTGCCAGTGATGGATTTATCACCACACTTATCAAAGCCTCTGAAAACACAGACAGTGAAGGGGAGGTAAAGGAGGCAATCAAGCAGCCCAGAATAACCAGTGGATTGGATTTCCAGGCATGGGTGTGTTGGAGGGAGCACCAGAAGGAAGAAACTTCTGGCAAATTCACTGCAATATTAGATAGCAACACCCCAGAATGCTGAGAGGGTTAAAGGCACAGCAGATATCATGCTGTGCTTTGATATCCTGCACTCTAATTACAAGTGAGGGCAGAGGTGACTTTTCAAGAAACCCCTCCCTCTCCAGATATGGGGCTACAAAACCCAGGATGATTCCAAGAACTGTCAGCCTTGAGGTACTGCTGCAAAGGAAAATAACAATTATACAGCTAATTAGGATAGAGATGTTCAGGGCAAGGGTATCAGAGCACTTTGCTGGTTCCATTACCTTTCCACCACACCCCTGGAGGAGATCAATAATTCAGTATACCTAGGTATGAGAAGGAGAGGACATGGAGGTACCAGAGAATCCCAAAATCCTGATCTTCCTCTAAAACACAGCTGCACACTTACCCTGCAGCCTTAGGCAGTCAGGGGAAGCCAAACCTTACAGGTGTGCCAAGGGGCACACATACAGGATTTGGGGGGAAAAGACCATACACGGGGTTTTATTGAGACAGGTAACAGGTCACATCCTTCTTCACCACTTACTTCAGCAACAAAGAGCTGTGCAAAGGTTTGATTTTCCTCACTGCTGTTATTGTTAAAGCCTGGAGAGTATTCCGTGTTTGTTATCTGAACTGTGCCACTAAGTTTCTGGAAGGCTACAAGGAAAGAAAAATATAATAAATATATTAATACATTATATAAATATACAAATTATAAATATATGAATTATATAAATATAATATGTGCTTTGCGGGCTGAAGTCCATGGACAGGTGTGTCACAGGGTCCAGCATCCCTGGCCACAAGCATCAATTCACAGCAGCAGAAGGCCAGCCCTCTGAAATGTAGCCCAAACCCCAAAAGTCTAAAAATAAATCATCCAGCATCTTAGTCTGCCCTGCCTGAGCCCCAGATGGCTCTCAAGAAAGGCACTGACCTCCTGCAGGTCTCATATCTGCCAGCTCTGCCTTGGATCCTCAGCAATATCAGGAATTTTGCTCTATTCAGGCACTGGAATTGCTCTCCCAGGCTCAGCTGGGTGTCCCACCAGTCCCTCCAGAGGGAAACCACTGCAGCACCAAATCCTCCCTGCAGCCTCAGAGGAAGGCTGGGCTGCTGCCTGAGCTTGCACATCTACACTTTGGACAGCTGTGGTGGGATGAGATGAATCCCAACAGGGTGTACGCTCCCCTCCTAGTTCACATCTGCTGGATGACATCAATGCAACTCAAACATTTTGAGTTTATTTCCTGATTTCTCTGTGTTTCCCAGTGTCTCTGGGCTTGGCATTGTTACTACAGACACTGAAGTGATCAGAGAGCAGAGAAAGGGCTTCTCAAGGCATGGTTTCTGCCCTGGCATCCATTTAGTGATGACTGCAATCATCCAATGCTGTGACCATTGCCAGCAAATTGCCTTCATGCTGCCCCCAGCTCCTAACAAATCATCCCTCCTGACAACAACAAAACCTAATGTTTCAATGGTTTATATAAATACAGAATAGTCTTCACCAAAAACCTCAAGAACTTTATCATCTAGCCAAGGATTCAGTTTAAAATTCTGAATCAAGTCACCAATGTTTACTTTCTGGTGTAGCAACCTGCTCTCCTCCCTACACACAGCCAACTGCACCTCCACCGCAGGGGATCAGGCCCCAGGCTCCAGCTCTGAGCCTGTCTGACTCCTATATTCAGTTCTAATCTGCCATTTTAGCTGCTTTCTATGAAACAGAAGGAATTAAAAAGCTCTGCATAAACTCTTTACACCCAAGTTCTACTCACACTGGGAAAATAATCACTTGAACTAGGACAGGTACTGGAGGAAAAGAAATAGTAACCAGGTAAAGCTTTACAGGAGAGGGGAGAAATGCCTTCTTGACCTCCTGAGCCCACTGGAGGAGGGTTCCTTCATCCCAGCATAATTCTGATCCCAAAGGAATCCTCACCACTGGCAGATCAAAGGATTTGGGTTTGCTTTTTGCCATGGCTTGTCCTGTCATGTGAGCACAGGTATTTAGGGGACAAAACACTTCAGTTGTTTCAGGTGAGAGGGGAAAATGTTCTGAACAATTCTCAAATAATAATAAAAAAGACCCCTGGTATTTAAAACACCAGACTATGAAGAGTTGGCTGAGGTTGAGCCTCCAGGTCAGAGATGATGCCACAAGGAGGAGCTGCATATGAAACTTCACCAACCATGGGCTTTTACCCTCTGGATTTCCTGCCCTAGGCTGGTGAGATGCCACTCTGAAGACTTTTGCTCTTTTTCCTTAGGCATAATCCCTCCACAAGCTTCTTTCCCAGCAAAAGCACTTGGCTGAATATTTGGTTCACCAGGAATATAAGCCAAGTTTTTATAAATGGAACTCTTTTTGAGTAGAATCATTCTTTTTTTTTTTCTTTTTTTTTTTTTTTCCCCAGCTGGGAACAGCCTATAAGTGGCTTTTTGTCAGTTAAAATTAGCTAATTTTATACTTTAAAAAATCTTTGTTTTCATTTAAAAAACAAAACATCTTTTTTAGGTGGAGAGAAGACAGCAGCTGAGCAGGGCATTGGCACAGCTGCCCAAGGCAGGGCAGGATGGCAGGAGGGGACACCTGATGAGCAAAGAGAGGCTGGAGAAGCAGCATTGGGTGAAAAATGACTGAAAAGGGCATTTTCCAGGGAGAAAGGAATGAGGGAGCACCAGAAGTGGGGCTGGATCAGTGGAGACCACCAGGAACATGAGATCACAGGGGAGGGGGAGATAAAAGAGCAGAGGAATGTGTGACTTGTGATCAGAGAGATGTGGAGGGCATGAGAGACAGAATAAAGATAAGCAGAAGCAAAACTGAAATAGCCAAACTAAACAGTGACACACTACAGAAAAAAAATTACATTTAGTGATGGGCAGAGACAGCACCATTGCTATCCCAAACAAAACTGTAATTTTAACACCAAATCTGACTCTCTGAAATATGATTCAGCTCCAGTCAACAGAAAAATCCCCTAATTAAGTGCAATACATCTGCCCAAACCCAAACAGATGAAACCTTCAGCAGCCTTGTTGCTCTCAATTGCATCTCTTGAAGCAAAGTCTCTCGGGTTTCCAGGCAGCTCCTGCCTCACAGGGGATTTGTGGAGGACTCTGACTAATCATCCTCTGCTGAGAGCAATGGGAAGGCAGGTCCTTTTCCTCCCAGGCTCCCTAAATTAACTCCTCACACAGCTGCTGCTGCTGTGTCCTGGTGCCAGAGGCTGCAGGAAAACCCAGGATGTGTGGCAAAAGGACAAGTAGTAAATGTTGCCATGAGCCACATTTCAGTGCACTCTTTTATCATGCTTCCTCCTCTTGGGGTGAAGAAATGTAACATCAATAAAAGCAACTGCTAAATTGCCAGGAAGAGGAATTGCTTTCACAAGCTGATTTAGCAAAGAGAAAGTGCCAATTCCTGCAGAAAATATTATTGACATAGAAAAAATTGCAGGCACCAAGACAATAACTTTGACATTGAAGAGATAGTTTTAGATGCCTTTTTCTGAACTCTGAGTGAGACTTGCTTCTCCCCCAGGTGAATTCCCATGTGCAGACCCCATGGGATGTGTACTCACTGCAGGCTGGGCTGGGGGCTGGAGAGGTGCCTGGCCAAGCTGGTGTCCCCAAGGCTCCAGAGTGTCCCTCAGACCAAGAGCTGTTCTCCCTTCCCACCTCTCCATCTGCTCTGGAGGTGGCAATGCCAACGTTCCTGGCCAGCAGAGCTGTGTGGGGGCACCTGGAGAGCTGCCCTGGGGCACTGTGTGAGTGCTGGTGGCAGCTGAGGCTCTTTGAGTTGGAAACAGCCCAAGTGAGCCGAGCTGCTCGTGCCTGGCTGTGCCCATGGGTGTGTTTGGGAGAGCAGCCCTGGCCATGGAGCTTTGCTGCAATGGGCTCCTGGCCTCTGCCCCCATGGCCAGTGCCCTGCTGGGGGTGACCTCCATGGCCACGGGGCTGCTGGTCCTGCTCAAAGCCATCTGTGAGGCCAGACCTTTTTGCCAAGGGGTTGGAGGAGCACTGGTGGGACTGTGGGACACTCGTTTGTCACCCAAGGCCAGCGCAGCAGGGAGGAATGTGGCGGCACCTGACACGAAGCCTGCAGCAGCTGCTGTCCCTATGTCCAGTGCCCTGCTGGGGGTGACCCCCACTGCCATGGGGCTGCTGTCTCTGCTGAAAGCCATCTGTGGGGACAGACCTTTTTGCCAAGGGGTTGGAGGAGCACTGGTGGGATTGTGGGACGCTCTTTTGTCACCCAAGGCCAGCGCAGCAGGGAGGAGTGTGGTGGCGCCAGACGTGGGGCCTGCAGCAGCCGCTGTCCCCATGGTGGCAGTGGGAGCAGGGCCTGCAGGGCTTCTGCCTTCCTCAGGAGCCAAGTCCATGCTGGTTTTTATTTCAGGAGCCACGGTTTCGGTGAGAGGATCCACAATCTCACCTGCAACACAGAAAACACACCCTGAAGCTGGAGGAGCAGGCACCAGGGCCTGACCTGAAAATGGCACCAAGGGCACTCAAACACCCATGGCAGCATTACAAAACCAGGTCTTGGATGGTCATGAACACAGTGTAGAACACTTGATATTTGTGGGGTTGAATCTGGTTTGGGCTGACACAAAGAAGCAGGTTTGATTCCTGAGTCTCCTGTTCTAGTTGGCAAGGCTGTGGATCAACTTGGTGGGAGGAAATTAGCCACAGACATAGCAAAAGAGGGAAAATTACTCCTTGCACTTATCAGGCTTATGAAGGAGGATCTCAGAGAGATTTCACCTGAATTTGTTTATTTATTTATTTATTTATTTATCTAAAGAATAATTTTATACACACACACATGCACACACACACATATATATAGTTAGAGACAGGTCATATATACCCCTTCAGCCACAGACTGCAAAGGTACAATTATATAAACAGATACTCTAAAAGCAGATGTAAAACCCACAATTTATTCCCATGTTTCATGGCAAAAAAAAACCCCTACATGCCAGCCTTTTTCTCACCCTCACAGTTTCTTCCAGGTCGGGATGGATTGGTATCCATGGTTGTCTTGCACCTGCACATGTAGGAGCCCATCAAATTGATGCACTCTGCAAACACTGAGCAGTCATTGTCAGCTTGGGAAGCACATTCATCCCAGTCTGTGGGACCAAAACAAGAGCAAAATTCAGAGAGCATCCCTGCTGGCTGCATTAGGCTAGAAATAGTCATTAAGTAGTCCTTTTTAAATTTACTTATATGGTTTTCCTTTTTCATCATTTACCTGTCAGCCAAGCTTTGAGTGATGCAGAACACTAACTGTTTTGTTATTCTCTTGTTCTTGTACTCTGAAAAGTATTTTCTCTGAGTAAAGACTTTTAAAATCATTGTTTTTAGAGGTAAACACATTTAAAGTGAAAAAAAATGCTGTAGGTTTGTACTACAATTATGTCAAAATCACTCACTATACCAACTTCTGTGTACAGCACCTCCAAATATATGAGGCAATGAATAGATCTGTTACCACTAGTTACCAGTAGATACAACATTAAATAGAGACTTAATCCAAATAATCTCCTGCTTCACATAAAAAGTAAATGCCAGTAACTCCCAGGGGAAGCACTGTTCTGTTCTTAACAGAGGAAGTGCTAAGGGCAAAATATCTTCTTATACAATTTTTCTTCTCAAAAGTAATGCTGTAAAACTGTGACCCTCTTTCTGGTAGTGTCAGAAAAGACATCCTGATTCATCAATGCATGAAGATGCTCTAAGGGTGTTCCTAATGTCTGATTTCAGCTGCTCTGTATCAGTTAGAGGGGCCTTTTCATGCAGTTATAGACCTGTTTTATTGCTGAGTCTCTTCTCTTTTGAGGGATTTATATCTGGAGTCTTGTGTTGCCATTCACACCCTGTTCCAGCAAATCTGCAAGGGCTGAGTTAGGCCTTTGGACAGGAATAATTCCAGTGAATCCCAGGTGAGCCCTCCCTGTGTGACAGCCTTGTGCACTCACCTTCTGCCTCAGGGCCCTGAAAGAGGGAGAGCAGCAAATGAGGCTAAAAACTGTGACTTGGGACAAATAATTCTGATCACAGGCTAGAAAATTGTTCTGAATAACAAATTAACAGAAGCGCTTGTTCTGTAAACTTGCAGATTAATGATGGTGATTATTTCTCTGAAACAAAGGAATATCCTACTCCATGTGCATGCACATATACACACTCATCTTTCTGCTTGCTTTTCCTTCCTTCTAGCTAATATTTCAATTCTTTTCACTTTTTTTGTCATTGGGTAATTGCTGTATCCATGATAGTCTCCATTAGACAATGTCATGTGTTTATGGCCAGCAGTTGCCTATTATTCCAGCCTAAACCACTTAGAGGGAATGCAGGAGGGTGCAGGATTGACTGAACACCGGAGATGAAATCTCATTAATTCCTAACTGTGCTATGAAATAATTGTGACCCTTGGTGGCTTCCAACACCATCTGAGAGATGCTAATTGCCAAATCACTTACATTCACTGCCTCCATTGTTTCTGAGGGTTTCCTTTTTCTGCACTTAGCACGGCTTTTAAAGCAAATTCCTTCGCCTCTGATGGCCACATTCAATCATGCATTGGGTCAAAACGCTGGCATTGACTGGTGCATCACTTGTGCACATCCACACACACACTGCACTAAACTATCTAAACCATCACATCTCAGCCAAAATCTGCTCTGAGTTCTCCTTCTGCACTCTTGGCACCTGTCTGGTCCTTCACATTTGGCACTTCCCTACAACAGTCCTAGTCCAGAAATTATTAAAAAGCCACCTTTGTGTTCACTCTGATTACCTATTATACACCTGTAAGGGGTACATGCAAAGGGTAAAAATCTGTGACATTCCTTGCCAAATGATGTTGCAGATGCTAAAGATTGATCTGATTTGATGGGAGAGATTCATGGGGGATAAACAAACCCAAAGAAATCCCTCTGGATTCAGGGAATCCTGGAGCTGAAAACAGTTTTTGGCTAAGGGATAATTTGTGGGAGGTGATGCCTTCTCCAGGAATTGGCTCCTGGGTGGGACATTGTGCTAGAAGGATCGTGAGCTTGACTCAGCACACATCCCTTTCTCTTCTCTCACCATGCCCCACAAAACAGATTTTATTGTCTCTATTCATCATGGCAATAAACTGAATAATTTATGGATCTTCAAAGATCTGGTCCACTCCCTTCAGTTGTGCTGTCCCTTCTGACTGCTCATCCCTGCTTTTCACAGCTGAATGGACTGTGAATAAACCAAGCACAAAGCCAGGTGTGGCCAGGCTGCAGGGAGGATCCAGGGGACAGGATTTGGGTGGGCTTATTGACAAAGGTCATGTCCTGGGGCTCTCCAGGGTCAGGAAGGAAAACATCTCATTATACAAATCCTTCCTTCCTGTGTTTCACTCCTTATTTTCCACTTAGGAAACTCATGTTGGAGAAACCCTTCTTTGGGTAGAGCTATGAAATAAACCCCTTTTCTCAGCCCCTGAGGAGGAGTGGAGGTGTTGGCTGTGCCCCTGGATGAGTGTGGTGCTGCTGGAAGCCACCTGCTTTTCTGCAGCTGAAGTGACAGTCCAGAGCCATCACCTTCTTCTTCCTCAGCCTTTTGGTCCCAGGATCAATAACATTTACAAAGTATTTTGGCACACATCAGCCTCTTGCAATTCAGCTGCCACTGTGATATTTGCAGGTTTCAAGTGCAATTTGTCTCCTGGTTTTTTCCTGTCCTGTTCTCCTTAACCTGCATATGCTCTGCAACTCCAAAGGGAGTTTTTCCTGCTCAGAAAGGCTCAACACACCAAGAGAGAATAACCCATTCTGTTGGCTTTGGCAACTTTCTGAACTCTGCTGTCTCTGCCAGCTGGGAAACCTGAGGCCAGAACGCAGTTCTTTGAAGATAAAAGTGGTGATTACTGAAGATCAAACAAAGGCCTAGCTTAACATAAATTCCATGCATGTTTCTTCAGTCCTATTCACAGTAAGGACATTTGGGAATTCCTCTGGCTGGGTTTCTAGAGTGAAGATGTCAGATTTCTTAAACCTTGGCCCCCAATCTTGGAGCACAAAACTGTCTAGAGGGTGTGTGGATCTACAGGCTGCAGATATTCCACAGTAATCCTGTCTGCCTTTCAGCTTGAGAAAGATGTGGCAAAATTCCTGCTGGGGACAAAGAGGAGATGGAGGAAAATGAAGAAGGAAACCAAGGGCTCCACTTGGGTTAACCACAGTGAGGAGAAGCAGTGCCTGCAGGTTCCTGGGGACAGCCAGTGCTCCTTTGTCGGTCCCTCCTGGGCTTTTGAATAAAACCCCTGGTAGAATTCTCACATCATGGTTTTCTCTTCAACAAACCACATCCTTTGTTTTTCTATTTTGTGAAAATTATTGGTGATACTGCACATGATCAAAACACAAATCTGCTTTCTTCTTGCAAAAAAACACCCCAAAAATTACCTTCTACTGCAGTGTTTTGCTGATCCACCTCTAGCACAGAGCCATTGTGCAGGTAGGAGAGCACTGGGGCAAATGTGGAGGCATCCACTGGAAACTCGGGATCCTGCACGGTGATTCTGAGCCTCACAATGATGCTTCCTGCTGCCAGGGATTCAATCTGCACTTTCAGCTTCCCAGATTTGTACAAGGCAGAAATGTTGGGTGGGAATGAATTTTCAAGCTGAGCAAAGGGAGAGAAGCATTGACAATTAGGGAGCCAACAGGTACCTCTTTAAATATTTATAGAAGCACAACATAGAAGATGCTGGAAAAAGAAAAGTTCCGAAGTGTTTCAGAAATCTTATTTTTCAGAGATTATTTTGGCACAAAGTAGTGCAACCCTGCTGAGAAGGACTTGAGTGTGGATGAGAGGCTGGACATGCCCTGGCTGTGTGCACTGGGAAACCCTCTGTGTGCTGGGCTTCACCAAAATCAGCGTGGGCAGCAGGAGAGGGGGGAATTCTGCCCCCCTGCCCCTTTCAGGTGAGACCCCACCTGCAGAGCTGCATCCAGCCCTGGGGCCCAGCACAGGGAGGACAAGGAGCTGCTGGAGCCAGTCCAGAGGAGGCAGCAGGATCAGAGCAGCTCTGCTGTCAGGAAATGCTGAGAGAATTGGGATTGTTCAGCCTGCAAAGCAGAAGGCTCTGGGGAGACTTAATTGTGACCTTCCAGTACTTTAAGGAAACTTACTGGAAAGATGAGGCAAGACTATTTACAAGGGCCTGGAGTGACAGGACAAGGGGGAATGACTTCAAACTGACAGAGAGTAGGGTTAGATTACATATTAGGAAAAAACTTCTTTACTCTGAGGGTGATGAAGCCCAGGCACAGGTTGCCCAGAGAAGCTGTGGATGCCCCATCACTGAAAGTGTCCAAGGCCAGGTTAGACAGGGTTCTGAGCAGCGTGGTCTGGTGGAAGATGTCCCTGTCTATGGCAGGGGTTTGGGACTGGATGATCTTCAAGGCCTCTTCCAACCCAAACCATTTTGTGATTATATAACTCTGTGATACCTTTGAAAACTGTATCCATCTGACCACTGGTCTTACAAACCAAGCTCCAAATTTTGGCTCCAAGGAGCAGAATTCCCCCTGGCCCTGTTTGCCTGCAACTGTCCTGGTAATGTATGCAGCAGAGCTTTGATGTTACCTCTGTATGTCACACATACATTTTGTTTCATTTACAAGTGTGGCCATGGCTTTAGTTCCCAGAGAGCATTTGAAACTCACCAGTTCAAGTTCAGCCTGCAGCCCAGTCCAATAACAAAAAAACCTCAGGATGACAGACAAGGAAAAATGGGGGTGGATAACTTCAAAAAATGTGTTTGAGACAGCCCAGCTTCAAGGCAGCATCACAATCACATCATGGTTAATTACCAAACCACTGAGCTGAACAAATGGAATTACTTGTGACAGTGTTCACAGGGGTCTCAGGATGAGAGATGAGAATCTGACTCCATGTTTCAGAAGGCTGATTTAGTATTTTATTATATATATTATATTAAAACTATACTAAAAGAATAGAAGAAAGGATTTCATCAGAAGGCTAGCTAAGAATAGAAAAAAAAAGGAATGATAACAAAGGCTTGTGGCTCAGACTCTCTGTCCGAGCCAGCTGACTGTGATTGGCCATTAATTAGAAACAACCAACATGGGCCAATCACAGATGCACCTGTTGCATTCCACACAGATAATCAATGTTTACATTTTGCTCCTGAGGCCTCGCAGCTTCTCAGGAGAAAAAATCCTAACGGAAGGATTTTTCATAAAATATCATGGCTACAATTACTCTGAACACTGAAGCTGGCACACTGCTGTCAGTACTTGAGCTGTGCAGGAGCTGGCAGTTTCACCTTACATATTTAGAAGCCAGCTCCTTGCTTGAGCCTTTTGTTGCTGCATACACCTCAAAGTGTGTCTTTGAGCACAAATCCAGAGCCATAAATCAGCACAGCTTTGCTCCCATTCAGTCAGAGCTTGCTCAAAAAGATCCCTACAAACTGTGCAGCTGGTCTAAGCTCACAACAGGGTAGAGAGGCAGGAAAATGAGGAGAGAAGAAATGAGAAGGCTCACAAACACCCAAGGAGGCAGAAACAACACAGATGAGCAATGCTCCTTTTTCTTCCCAACCTGATGAAGCCAATCAGGTCTGCATTAATCTCAGGGAAGACTCACTCACCAAAATCTTCCTACACAACAAAAGTGAACAATTTGCAACTGTGGGAAATAAAGCCATGTGAGGAGGTTCAACTTGCAATTTCTGTTGGGCAAATGTTTCTCCTCTGCTGCTCTTGAATGTATAGCACCATTATTGTTTTGGGTTTTTCTCTTGCATTTAAATTCACACATGATTACAATTCACCCTTTGTTTTGGGGAAGCCTTGTTTTGGGTGGAGATCCCAATTCCTCTGTATGGGCCCTATTCTGTGCAGCAAAACTGTAGGAAATGTGCTCCATCTGAAACCTCCCCCTTTTTTGGGAAGCTCAGAGCTGCCACCAGACTTCATGACTCAGGTTTTGTTTCTGGCTGATTACACCTGACTGTGGACAGTGCCCACACATGTGCAGGCAAGGAGAGGAAAGCCTGATCCAGATTCTTTCCCTGAAAGAAGAAAGTCAGCAGGCAGAGAACTATTTATTTGAGAGGAGGAAGACATTTATTGAGCAGACTGTGCTGAAATGAATGCCAGGAATGCCATTTCAATAATCCATTTAAAAGCCTCAAGTTAATTTACTGTGAGTTTATTGCCAAATTAAAGATCCAAGGAAAGGAGCCCCTGTTGCATGTCTGCATTTATAATTCCTCCACTCTTCTGCAGAGGATAATTCTCACTGGCTTCATTGCTAATAAGGCCAAGGGCTTGATCTATCTAGTCAGTTGAATTTTGTTGCAATTATAAAGAAAGGTCACAGGAAATTGTATGCTGATTTTTGAAGGACTATTTCATCCAGGCATAAAATCCTCTATTAGATTAAATAAATTGTACATTAAAAAAAATATGTATATTACCTAGAGATATAGTCATTTTACCTCTGTAAGCAAAATCCTTGAAAATTCCTCATATGCTGAGCTGCTGGAATTATGGAAATCATCAGTGAAGTTGTAGTTGAGAATCCTCACAGTAACATCAAATAGCTTGGCCTCTGTAAAACACAACATTAAAACACACTGACAAAATAGGAAAGGATTTAGTTAAAAATTATGTACCTGGACCAAAATCTCAGCTGATGGAAGAAAGGAGGACAGGATTGAGAGATTTTGGCATTAAATAAAAAAATTAAGGCAAATAGGCTCCTATAAGCTTCTGATACATTGAGAAGATGCATTTATATCAGGTCTAAAGAGATACTTTGGTGCCTAATTGCAACTGCATGAGAGCTGGGTGTACACATACTTTATGTGTGGGTTTACACATACCTGGCTTGGCCCTACATAACTCCTGCCCTTAAGTCACACCCAGGGTTGGATTTCCTGTGGGCTCATCTCTGGCCCACCAGTTTTTATTTATTTATTTTCCTGATCTTGGCAGTGGGGATAGTAAATATATTCTCAAACTGAAAATACAACAGAAAGCTGAGCATGCCCCCTGTGTGTGTGGTGAGCCCTGACAGATACTGTACGGAGCACAGGAGCCAAAACCAAGAGCCAAGGAATCTCTAACTGCTCTGTCCTGTATAAACACTCCCAGGCTGTTACTCCTTGGACTGATCTTTGGAAAAATTTTCTTTTTCTCAAAGGCTCCAACTTCATACTCTGAAGTTCAGCCCACTGTTTTCATAACCACTAGACCTCCTACTTTCCCTCCACAAAGAGAGTAATTTCCTTCTGACCCAAACTGGAGTCATCCCTCATCTCATCAAAGGGAAGGCTCTCAGGGATAAACATCAACAGCAGCATTCCCACTGTGGTCAGTAATAAAGAGTTCACTCCCCGCTCTTTGAAAAAGAGGAGAGAGATTTATTTCTTTATTTGCATGGAGGAAATAATTTAAGACTAGAGAAAAAGCAAAATTTTGTTTGATCAACACACTAGGGCCTCAGGAAGCTCCCACCACCAGTTAATTGAACAGAACTGGGCAGGTAGTCTGCAGCTTTCTTACTCAGAGCTTGTAATTCTCTTTAATCCTTTATTCAGTAGAATCTGCCCTTCCTCTGGGCACTTGTGTTAGCTCAGCTGAGCCCTTGACAAACCAGTTACATGGATTTCCCTCTGGCCACAGCCATCAACCAGGGAAATATGAGGCCTGCTGGGAGATGGGTGGCAGCAGAAAGCAATGCCAGGCACCAAAGAAATAAATTTTTAAAAATAATTATAGCTAGCTTAGCCTGATATCTGTAATAGTCTAATCAGCTCCAGCACTGCTTTATCAACATAGGCCAAAGTTCTACTGCCTGATATTCTGGATTGGATGAATGCTGGAGTAGATGAGATAAAAAGTGCTGAAGAAGTTGTTCAGTGAGGACCAAAGGGTCATTGCTGAACTGCAAGTGAATGGGGATGGAAGGAGGAGAATGGATAAGACAGAGATATACTATTATATATCAAGAAATATATAACATATAATAAAATAATAATATATATAATATAATATAATATAATATAATATAATATAATATAATATAATATAATATAATATAATATAATATAAATTATAACATACATATTATATATATGTATTTTAAAGTGTTTCTTTACCTGTTTTAACATTTTGATGGGAGATAATGGTTTTCCCACAAGTTTCATAGCTGATCTCTACTGAATACATCACACCTGCTTCCAGGTGAGACACATCCACCTGCATTTCCTCTGTCCTCAGGTTTTGCACAGTTTCATTGCCCTTGGCCACCTGGACATGGAAAGTGTGGTTCAGAGTGGAACTGACAAGCCAGGACATTTCAAAGCTGTTGCTGGTAACGCTGAGGATCCGATGGTTTGTAACTGCAGAGGGATCTGTTGCAAGAGTTGGGACAGAAAAAGCAACATTTCACTTTTAAAACCTTGTGCTGTTCTAAATCCACTACTGACAAGCACTTTGACAGTCAATAGGGTCAGGACAGAATCTGCCCCTCTCACACCAGTACATCCCCTCATTCCATGAACCATCCCACTAGAGTGACTGATGTAGTGTTTAACCTTTTTATTTCCTTTTACTATAAGAATTTCTGTTGCTGTGATTTCTGTTGCATCATAGAGTCACAGAACAGTCTGGCCTGGAAAGAACCTTGAAGATCATCCAGTGTCACCCCCTGCCATGGGCAGGGATGCCTTCCACTAGAGCAGAATGCTCAGAGCCCCATCCATCCTGGCCCTGAACACCTCCAGGGATGAGGCAGCCCCAATCCCTCTGGACAACCTCATCTCCTCCAAATCTCCAGTCACAGAAATAATCAGCCAGTCAACAACAGGAATAAGTTTGGAAGAGTGACTCTGGGTACTCTACATGTGCTGACACCTGCTTTGCCTCTTGTCACTTTAATCATCAAAATGCCCCTGTTCAGGTAAAGGTTGCCTGGATTTATCCTGGAAACCCCCCCAACCCAGCTAACAGAGGCTGGGGGAGAGTGGTGTGCAGCACTTCACCTGTCATTGCACTCTAGCGCAGGGCAATCACTGTCATGTCAGTGGGAAAAGACAGAGCCCTTCAGAGATGATTCCTGTCCTGGGAGGAGGAGGAGGAGGTGTTTAAGCTGGGTGGTAGGATGAGTTGCCCTGCAGCAGAGTCAGTCAGTCTGGCTTGAGAAAGAGAACCCAGACAAGGCACCTCTGCTGGAGAGAGCAGGAGAGATGAGCATCACACCCCACACTAACCCAGAGACCATGGCATGCTGCTGCCACAGCTTCAGCTCTTTCGTGCTAATGGTTAGACTAAGGAGAAAAGCTTGTTTTCATACATTCATAAATTGTTTTCATGAATAGAACACATTTTTTTCCAGCACTCTGAGCCAGGTGGCTGCCAAACACCCCCAAAGCCACTCCCCCCTGTGCTAGAGGGGCCTCAGTTTAATTCCTCTGGCTTCAGCTTCAATCAGAAGTTGTGAATGAAGATCAAGAATACCCTGCTTGTCTCTCTGAATTCTCAAACAACTTAAATCTATTTCCTCCCACAGATGAACAGGGTGTTGTTACAGGACTGTAATAACTCTTGCCTGAAAGGGCTGGATCACCCATATAAACACAAATCTACTGAGGTTTGTTCCCATCACAAATCAAGAAAACATTTATTAAAATCCAAGGTTACTTACAGCACTCAGCATCTGTAGATTGGTTGGTTATGGACAAGAGACTTGATTTCCTTACAGAAGGAGAGCTACTGCCAGTGTTAACAGCATTTACTGAACTTGGAGTAGATGCTACCATGCCTAGGGGAAAATCAGATTATCAGAGTTAGAGTATTTCTAAGAAAACAAATCAAAAAATAATACCATTCAGGTTTTCCACATGAAAAGCAGCAATAGAAGTAATATAAATAAAAAATAAAAGTGCTATCACATAACAAAAGCATAAAGTAGTACATTATCTTAATTTTTGAGATTAAGGGATTGTAAAATTGTTTTCTAATTAAAGCATTGAATCTGCAAGCAATTATTCATCTCATTATCTTAAAGCCTATTAGCAGGCCCATTGATGTCTGTGGGCTGTAAGTGTATTTTGCTGAACTGGTACCACAAGGAATTATTTCAGCCAGTGCCAAACTCCAGCTGCTTGCAGCAGAGAGCTCAGCAGCAGTGCAGGAGCTCAGGGTGGGATCACACAACCACTGCAGCCAAAATAGGAACAAAGAAAATGGTAGAAATAATGCCATTAATTGTTTCTCAAGAGGCTGGATGTAGCTATGATATTTTATGAAAAATCCTTTTGCCAGGATCATTTTCTCCTGACAAGCTGAGAGGCCTCAGGAACAAAATGTAAACAATGATTATCTGCTGCTGTGGAATGCAACAGGTGCATCTTTCATTGGTCTCATGGGGTTGTTTTTAATTAATGGCCAATCACAGCCCAGCTGTCTCAGACTCTCTGAGAGTCAAGAGCTTTTGTTGTCATTCCACTTCTTTCCTTGCTAGCCTTCTGATGAAATCCTTTGTTCTATTCTTTTAGTATAGTTTTAATATATCATTTTAATATAATATATATCATAAAATAATAAATCAGCCTTCTGAACCAAGGAGTCAAGATTCTCATCTCTTCCCTCGTCCTGGGACCCCTGTGAACACCACCACAGCTGGGGAGGTGCACTGACAACAAGTGTGCTCTGAGAAGCAGGAGGGTCTGAAGTTTTAGGTTTTGGCTGATGAGTGAGGACAGCTGAGGGTGAAATAGAAGAAACACAAAGGACTGTGAAATGAATACTCTGCATTTCCATCAGAAATAGGTAACAGGTTTATGTGGCATTTTCTCCCAACAGGAGGAGAAGGGGCACTCATGCACCAGAAATTCCTGCAGGTGACTCCTGCAAAGAGCACAAAATCCTGCAGGAACATCCTCAGCATTCCCAGGGTGATTCCGACACTTCTTACCTTCCTTCCTTGGGCTCAGCCAGTGAGGGGTGACAGTGGCATGTCCATGCTGGGGGTGGCAGCTGTAATAGCCCTCCAGGTTCACACAGCTGCTTTTCTCAGGGCAAGCATTGAATTCAGCATAGGAGCATTCATTGACATCTAGGAAGAACAACACACCTTGCACAGATACTGGGAGCAGCATCAAGATTCGTCTGCACTGTGTGTAGACCAGGCTGTGGCTATGGTAAATTCAGTGTAAATCTGCAGTAATGCTAATGTTAAATTAATTTAACATTGATGCTATTGTTAAAGCCATTCTGGATGTTACCACTCTATCACTTTTTACCCCAATTCTTTGGAATTATAGGACAATTAGGGGCAGCTCCTGCTTACACCTGTAGGATGCCCTCCAAACCTGAGATGTCAGCACAGAAGGAAGGAGGACTACCCAGGGATTTCACTGAAAGCTGGACTGAGCAAACACAGAATAAGCAGAATGCTTTTTAGGAGTGAAATATTCAGACAACTGCAGAGCAATAAGTAGCCTGACATAATTTAAAATTAATATATTGAAATGTTTATGTAACATTTAAAAAGTATGTAGCAATATGCTATAGTAATTAACATACTACAAATATGACTTATTTCATACAATCTACTGGAAGTAATATATTTGCTTCCCAAGAAAACAGGTTTTTTAAGAGCCTGTTTAATACAACTAATGATTGTGCTACAAATAGGCACATATTTGCTTTTTCATCTGGAAAACTATGTTACTGGGAGAAAATAAATCTGAGGGTTCACAAGCATTCCCTTCCAAACTATTCACTCCAAAATAATAATTAATTCTCCATCCTATAGCAGAAAGGTCAGGGCTGTGTTTGTAAAGTTTGCAAGATCCTCTGTACCATCTTGTGTATATCTCTGTGCTATTTAAAAGCAAATTAATGGTTATAGAAATGAGATCCCAAGTGAAGAGGGACAAACCCCCTGGAATGTGACAGGATTAGAGTCAGTGACCTTGCACTTGTGTGTCAATCACTTCATACACGTGCTTCGCCATGGCCTTCAGGGAGGAGGAGACCTCTGCCAGAGGAGCTGGATGCTGCAGGCCCAGGAGAAGCTGGGAGGCCACTGTCCCAGCGTAGATGTCCCCATGGTTACTCTGGATGTGGTGCACAGAGGCATTAAGGGGCTGCAATGCACCAGTGATCTGGAAAACAGGGCAGCAAACACTGGAGCACCTCGGTCATCTCCCAGCACATGAATTATGCAGTGGTTATTATCATAATCTGAGTGTAGGAAGAAATTCAGAAACCATGGCAAAGTGGTTTAGGCCTGTGTTTATGAAAGGTGAGTTCTTATTTTCACATTTCACAGCAGATTTATGTTATAGAAATGCCAAGTCCAGGGGGGTGTAGAGCTGATCTCAAAATGCTTTTCAGAAGGAGTGTCCTGGGTTGTAAAATGTGTGTTCTGTCACCATCAGTCAGAGCTGGGGCAGTTCTCTGCTGTTCCTGGGGCAGTTTTTCCTCTCTCTCTCCCACAGCCAACCCTCCCTGCAGGAGATCTCTGCTGTCCATGGCCACTGAGTGTCCCTGCAGGGCTGATCCAATCCCAGCATCCCATGGGGAGATGCTCCGCCCAGGGGAGGAGCCAAGCATTCCTGCCTGGATCCAATCTGGGCCTGGCACAGCACAGCAGCCTTTGCACCCTGCATTGCCAGAGGAGCAGCTTTCTGCTGCCCTGCATGGCCAGAGGGAGCCCAGGCCCATCTGCAGCAGCCCTGGAGCTGCAGAGGAAAACTCCCCCCTTGTGCAGGATCCCTGCTGCAGCAGAGCCACAGCTGGCACTGCAGGAGGGCTGAGCCCCCCTGGGATGGGGCTGGGACACCCCCTGACACACAGGGGGCAGGGCACGGTCTCACTCTGGCAGGGTTGTTTTGCATTTTAATTTCATTTTTATTTTTTCCCTTATAAATAACTGTTATTCCTACTCCCATATCTTTGCCTGAGAACCTCTTAATTTCAAAATCATAATAATTTGGAGGGAGGGGGTTTACATTTTTCCATTTCAGGGGAGGCTTCTGCCTTCCTTAGCAGACACCTGTCTGTTCAAACCAAGACAAGAAGTAACCCAGGAAGAGGTGGGAAAAGTCCTGCTTTGCAAAGTCTCAATGGATTACAATAAATTACACAGGCCACTGCAATTCACCTGCAATAAAGCTGCCCAACACTTCTTACTTTGAACAGCTGAATGGACTGCTGGCAGAGGGAATAGAAAGAATAAGAGGAAAAACAATAGACTCAGTATGAGGGGTGGGATTAGGAGGCACAGAGAGACCAAGCCATCCCAGCTGAGAGTCAGGAATGAGAGAAGGGATTTGCTGGTGGGCTGAGCATTAAGAATCAGTGGAACAGACAGCAGGACACTGAAGAGCAGCTCACTGAACAGCTTCACCTCACCTCCCCATTTCTTGAGTGTTTGACTTTAACATTGCTTATTTTAGACCAAGATGTAAAAGCCTTGGTGGATCCTTGCCCCTACTCTGTACTACACAGCAACAGGACCAGGGTTTCTTGCATTTTTAAGATATGAGAAGGGGAAATCAGATAGGAGGAAGAAGGACACCCATGCTGTTGTTATCATTTCTATTCTGCTGCCCATCAGTGCCAGCAGACTATGGCAGATAGGTTTGTCTTGGAAAGGCTTAACTTAAAATTCCATATCAGAAAACATCATGCTTTGAAGGACTTGAAGTCTGGTCCCAGTCTGTCATAGGCCCAAAACTGAACTGAGATAAAGCTGGAGCAAACACTGCTTAAACAGAAAAATCTCCTTTCTTTTGGTATGTCTTTAAATTGCCTTTGGAAGAGACCTGAAAAATTTGCTAAAGAAGCTGATAAATCAATGTTACTTGAATTGCTAAAGGATGCAGCTGGTATTCAGTAATCAGAAACACAGAAATAATTGGAAATACAGAAATAAACAGAAATACAGAAATAATCAGAAATAGACCCAAAAAAATCAATCTGGCAGAACAAAGGGGGAGCAAAGAGTGGCCCCTGAGTAACAGAATTGTGGGCACGAGGAGGGAAGAGTTTGAGTTTGTTTTTGTACATACCATGGAGTGCAAGAGGCGGGAATGATTTAGAAGGTGGGAATCCACCCGGATCAATTCACTGAAATCCATTTTCACAAGCACTGTCACGTTGTACCAGAACATCCTCCCTGCAGTGTAGGAAATAAAACAGCCAAGTCATCTGAGGTCTGCTGCTACAGAAGGCCACAGAGCTTCAGGGAGGCTCTGAGGAAACCAAGCAAGATTTCACTTGGCAAACGTTGGGGGGTCACAAACAGCCCAGCTAGGGCCCCGTTTGCCATATGGCACAGGCAGAGAGATGGAGCCAGCCCAGGAGAAGGAGCCAGGGAAGGTTTGCTGGACCCACAGCACCCACACACCACTCAGGGGTGCAAGCACTGAAGCTGAATCTCCTGGAATCCACCCAAGGCACATTCCCGTATTTGTTTTAGGAAGAGCTATGGTAACAGTTTTCCTGCCCACTCCCACCCTCAGGAGGGAAAATGAAGAATATTTCTGTTAGAAGCAGCGTTGAATTTATCAGTAACATACCCTCTGGCATGGGATCCACACAGCCTGCTCCTTTGGATGAGCTGCAGCATTTTTTGAGCCCTGGACATTCAGTGTCGAACGTGCAAGGATAATCAAATGTTTCCATATCCTTCACTGGACAAATACCAGGTCTTGAGGCAAATACACTGGATCTATTGAGTGCTAAGTAACAAAAACATTTCTGAGAACAGAAATACAGAAAGTTGTTTCCATAAAATTGTGATATTTAATTTATACCAAACACCTCCTCCTCATTTCAGAAGCGTGTCTGTTCTGAGTGTTTAATGGGAAGAAAACAGCAGCCTAAAATATCATTATTTCATTTCAAGGATGTAAATATTCTCAGATCTTTCTCTTGTCCATGACATTTCTGTTACAGAAATTTTGAGTTTCTAACTTTCCATTAATAATTGTGGATGGATGGGCTCATAGGTAAGTTTCTAAATGTGGAGATACTGAAGCACTGAGAAAGAGAAAATGTGCCTGATATCAAATGTGACTAATCCAAATAATATATAATGATGAAGGAAAACAGGTACTGTGTAAGATAGAAGTTGAGAATTTTCATTTAACATTTTGTGGCCCAAATTTAACCTGAGTTCTGTTCCAGCTGGCCACTCCAGGAGGTTGGTAGCCCACACCAGAGAGAGCAGCTGAGGCAGGAGGTGGCTGATTCCCAAGCCAAGGACAGACAGTGGTTCTGGGTCAGTGCCAGCACAAAATCTCTTCTAGGGGGTAAAAGAGAAAATATTTCCAAGCCCTACAAACTCACTTCTTTACCCACACTCTCAAACACAGCTCCAGGTAACGCTCAGCTCTGGTCTTTCTAAGCAACCTGAAAGAAATCTCTTTTCCATTCCTTTTGCACCTCCAGGTTTTTGATCCTTTACTGAGCAATTGAAGTCAGCCAGGAGAAAATGAACCTGATTGCTGCAATAGGAACAGTTGTGGTGCAGGAAAACCACATTTGACGTAAGAAAGCCCAGAGCAAGTGAAAACTCCACAGCAAACTATAAATCTGTTATGAACAGTCAGTTCTGCGGGTTTACAATTTCTGTTATCCCAAGGCTCTGGATGAGAGTAAATGTGAGGTTTCTGAGAAGCAGGAGGGGATATTGAATCGAGCACTTTTGGTCTCAGCAAAGTAATCTTCTTAGGCTGGGAAATTATCTTGATTAACCAATATTTAAACTGAATCTACATAACTTGCTGCCAGATGCATGTTCTAGGTCCTCCTCTGTCTGGGGCTGGCACTCCACAGGTGATTCCCCCAAACAGGTCCTTTTCTCAGAAATATCCCTCTTGCTTTTCAAAGCCACTTTCAGGTGTGATACAGCCTCAGCCAGGGTAATTATCTTGATTAACCAAGATTTAAACTGAATCTACACAACTTGCTGCCACATGCACGTGCCAGGTCCTCCTCTGGGGCTGTCACTCCACAGGTGGTTTCCCTAAACAGGTCCTTCTCCTAGAAGGAGATTGATTTTCAAAGCCATATTCAGGTGTTATACAGCCTCAACCAGGGAAATTATCTTAAATAACCAAGATTTAAACACAACTTGCTGCCAGATGCACATTGCAGCTGCTCCTCTCTCTGGGGCTGGCACCCCACAGGTGATTCCCCCAAACAGGTCCTGTTGCTAGAAATATCCCTCTTGCTTTTCAAAGCCACATTCAGGTGTGATACAGCCTCAGCCAGGGAAATTATCTTGATTAACCAAGATAAATTGAACTTTATAAAGCCAGGGAAATTTTCTTAAATAACCAAGATTTAAACATAACTTGCTGCCACATGCACGTGCCAGCTCCTCCTCTCTGTGGGACTGTCACTCCATAGGTGATCCCTCCAAACAGGTCCTTTTGCTAGAAATATCCCTCTTGATTTTCAACGCCACATTCAGGTGTGAAACTGCTGCCCTTAGCTGAGTCTCACACACATTCCCAGCCTCAAGTGATTGCTCCTTCCCAGCCTCGTGGGCAGGGAGCTGAGCAGCCTCTCACCCTGGATTTTGCACAAACATGAGCACCAAGGGATTTCCTTGTGTTAGAAAATTCCCTATTCACCAGTGCTCTTTGCTGTTCAAACCAGCTGGACCCAGGCATGGAAATTCCTCCAGCTCTGAGATTCAAGTGCAGTTCAAGCAGGTTTGAGGTTCAAGGCAGGTTTTTTTTTTTCCCACCTGTGTCTCTTTTTTTGTGTGTGTGTGTATTTAACTGCAGTGTAAATGGTTTAATGAGTGCCATGCAATCTCAGAAAACACTATTGAACCCTGGCTGGATGCCACAGGGCCATTTATCTGAAATCAAAAGGTCATCTTTTTCAGAACAACGGAAACAGAGATGGATTCACTTCACATTGCTGCCTAATTGTACCAGATGCACTTTGGAAATTCAATTTATGCTCTCCCCTTCAATCATGCTGGGGACAGTCACCGACCAAGCAAGCAGTGAGGAGCAAGCCAGCCAAGTCCTGTGTCATTTGGATGAAGCACAGGCTTTTCTCCTCTGTTATTTACATAAATGTATGGAGGCAGAACTGCAGCTTAGCAACCAAAGGTCACTTGCCAGCCTGCCTCTGGATCTGCTGTGGCTGCAGGATGGGGCATCTCCCAGGAGATTGATGCTGAGGGACAGCATCAGCTCAGCCATAACCCCCTTCCTCTCCCTCCTTCCATCTGGAAGGGATGGCTTCTTCCAGAGGGGGTGGTGGAGCCAGGGAGCAGCACCCTGCATTTGTCTCAGGTATCAGAATGTGGAGACAAATCTATGAAATGACAGAGGAAGCCCCTGGGAAAGTCTGTTAAAAAGGCAGGCTGGCAGTTTTCATCACACAACCCTGATTTTGGGGTCCTTGAGCATTGGTAGCCTTTGCTTACTCAGGTGGGTGCTTCCCA
Source organism: Ammospiza caudacuta (assembly GCF_027887145.1). Classification (NCBI taxonomy): domain Eukaryota; kingdom Metazoa; phylum Chordata; class Aves; order Passeriformes; family Passerellidae; genus Ammospiza; species Ammospiza caudacuta. The sequence goes on from NC_080594.1 coordinate 116,905,467, forward strand.
TCCTGATTGCCTCTCCAGGGGTTTAACTGGGATTTGTGCTGATCCAGCATCTGACAAATATTTAACAGTCTTCTAGGGTGTTCCTCTTGCCTTGGAAGGGAGAAGGCTGAGGGGAATGTGGTCAAAGTTTACAAAATCCCAAAGGCAGGGGGTAGGGTGAAGGTTTTCACCAGAGCCCACAGTAATAAAATGGGTGAAAGAATTCACTTCTTCAACCAAACAGGAGGGAACTCCTGCAACTTGTCAGCACAGGCGTGGAGACAGACAGCTTCAGAGGGCTCAAAAAGGGACAAGGCAATCCCCAGACAGGATTCCCATCAGCAGACACTGAGGGGAACAGGCAGGGGTGCCAATAATCCCATTCCTGCAGCTGCTGGGGGCACACAAGGGACACAAACTGCAGGGCAGCCAGAGCCACCTGCTTCTGGGTGCAGTCCCACAGGACATTCTGGCACCTTCCCAGCCCAGGCTGATGCTGCAGGGCTGCCCATATGTGACACCAGTGTCCCCTGGCTTCCCTGTGACAGCCGAGCGCAGGGACAGCTGTGCCCAGCTCCTGCTGCTCTGCTCACAGCCAGCATGGCCACATCTGCATGCCAGCTCTGCAAGGGCCCAGCCCTGATGAAGGACACCTACAATGAGCCTTTTTTTACTTTTTAGTTGTTTTTCTGAAAAAGTTTTTCAGAAATTTTCTGCAAAACCTTCTTCAGAAGTTGTACACACAAAGCACGCTGATTAAAGCCTGACTTTAACATTGCAAATCAAGTGATCTCAAAAAACTCCACAATTAAAGTTGTCTTGAACTTTCTTATTTTAAGGTATTTAAAAACTAGCCTTCATCATGTGCTGATGCACTGTTTCCCTCCCTAGCTGGGATCAGGCAGGGTTAGATGGCAGATAAGGAGCTCTCTGGTTTCATCTTGTGCTGGAAAGTGGGCAGCAAGGCAGCCACCAGGAGAAATACCCTCAGCATCCATCCAGGCAGCTGGAAACAAGCCTGGAGAGCTGGATCCTGTCTCTACCTAAAAGACAAGATGCTGGGAGAAGTTTTGTATGGTGAAACAACCTTCAGGCTTTCACAGGTCTGTGAACTTGACCTGCAGCCCTGTGCTCCAACCATAGAAATTGTTAAAAGCAGCACTAAGCACCTTGAAAATCAGAATAAATTCATGAAAAAAATAAAAACTGCACCTAAGTTGTCTGAAACCAACAGAGAATGGTTTGATCTCGGTTTCTGTGCAGCTCAGTTGCCCATCTGTGAACAACACACCCACAGCCTTTGTGAAGACAAATTGCTGCCTGTGAATCCCCCAGGATTCACCTTCAGAGGTGATAAATAATTCCCTACTCAGTGAGAGGCTGAGCAGAGCACTGAATGTGCAGGTCAGGATGGCACACTCTGGGGGGATCCATCATCCCTGGGCACTGGGAAATGTGTCCTTGGGGCACTGCAGAGCTGCATCATGCAATTAAAACTGTTCACTCATCTCCATGCATGGGCAAAAAGAGATAAAATATTTTTTTTTAATTTAGTTCCACCTTAAGAATTAATTCCAGCATTTCCTAACTTTTAGATATTTAACTTTCCAGCTGTTATTTAAAAATGACAAAGTCATTTGTGTGTGCACCTGTAACAATATCCTAATGGACAGACACACAACTGTGAGAACTACCAGAGCAACTTGACCAGAGTGAAGAAATAATAAAAGCAGGGCCTGCCATATCCCAGGCAGGGGTAAATGTTTCCTTCTAGGAGGAGAAGGTGAGGAGTGGCCAGGAGCAGGCTGCTGTGAAAGGTCATGGAGACCTTTCCACCCCTGGCAGGATGGGGAGCACGCCAGCATGGATAATGTCATGAAGAAAATAACAGCAGTTCAGCAGTGAGCTGTGCAGTAATTTCTGCAGTGCCAGTTTCTCTTCTCATCATTTATTTAAGACTGTGTCTAGACAGTGCATTACCATTCACGGAATTTATGACTAATGCCCTGAAAAGCAAAGATACCAGAATAATGTAAACATGGAAATCACCTAGAAGCCATGCAAATCCTTAAATGGTTTTAAATATTCCCAAATTAACTTCTACAGGAAGAAGTGTCAGGGTGACCACAGCATTTCATGGACAAACTTGCCCAGAGTGCCCATCAACAACATGGCAAGGGCAGGGTGGAAATTCTGCAGCTCAGCTTTATAAGAGATTTACAGATTTGTTCATGTTGGATGAAACAGAATCATCAACAGCTCTCAAGCCTAAAATATCCCAGGAGATGCTTTTAAGAGACAGAATTATAGTGGGAAAGAAATATTTCAAGCATTACCAGCATGCTTTTTTTCCCACACAAGAAGATGGTCTTGACTTTCAGAGGTTCAGAAACACCTGAATTTCTTGTGCAAACAGTGACAACCATGGTGACTTTTCCACATTTAGCTGGCACAGATCTTTCCTTGTACTACAGAATTAAAAAGCCATTTTCTCTGCTTTCCTCTCCGTCTTGCCATTTGATACTTACAGGCACACATGTATGCACATGTCTGTATATCCAAAGGACTTCACTGAAGTAACTTTTCAACCATAATTAGATGTACTAGAGATGGAACTGATGCTGGAAAACAGAGATGATCAGCACAGGTCCTTTGCCTGTCTGACAAATCTGCTTGGGCACACCGTAATCTCAAATTCTGCTTTGCTGGGACTCCACAACAGCAGGATACAGTAAATTAGGAATTTATTTATTCATTTTATTTATTATGCTTTAATTTCTCTTCTCTAGCAAATCATTTTAGGAACAAATAAAATACATCAACCATTTTTGTGTTCCCATCCTGTTAAAATCCTGCTAGACACAATATTCTGCCTGTGACTCTGGAGAAAATGCCTGGGGGGGGGGAAATGTTTGGAAATTCTTTTTCCAATGCTCTGAAGCAACTTAAATGTGGGATGGGCACATTGTTCTTGACAGATCCCATGACAGGACATATGGCTCATCCCCCCTCATGGCAGTTACATGATCCTCTGCAGGAGCAGGTTTGGGGACATTCCCACAGATCTGAGTCACCCAAGTCTTATGACCCAAAACAAGGGCCAGGGCTGCCACAGGACCTTTCCTTCCAATCTGCTGTTCCTGTGTGGGCTTATGTAAACGCCCAGGTTCATACTGAAACGTGGAAATAGGGAAAATGCAAAAATAAGAGACAAAACTACATCCTGTAGAACTTTTCTGGATGACAGAAAAGTTCAGTGCTGGTTTAGATAATTCAAGATGCCTGCTCAGCTTAAAACATCTAAATTTATCCATTGGAAAAAGAAAGTTCCTTTTCCCCAAGGAATTCCCTCAATCTAGGTCTCAAGTTCTGATAAAACTGGGAATTTCTGATTGACAACTGGTAACCCTGATATAGGAAGGGGAAAAAGCTTCCATCTTGAGACAAAGGTGATAAAGTCTTCCCGAATAGAGTCTTATTAACACTCAGATTTTATACCAGATCCACCAAAAAGCTCACCAGTTTTCAGACCCCCCACACAGTCACAGGTAACCAAGGAAGTCCTAAGAAAGTGGGTCCCAGTCTAGTTTTGGTTGGAAAGCTTCTGGTATCACATTGCCCTGAGGTCACAGGGTGTTTCAAATTGGAACCAAAATTGGGTTTGCATTCTGGGAACAGACCCTGCTCCACATCAGAGGAGATGCTATCCCAAGTGCATCCTGAATTACCTTTGAGGAGAAAGCTCCTGGTGTCAATGCAGGCAGGCTCAGTGAATTGCAGGCACCAGACAGTGAAATATTGCTCTTGGCCAGGGATAGTGGCCTGAACCTGGACAGGTAATGAGCCCTTGGAGGGCTAATGAGCAGGTGCCTTCCTCAGGCTCTCTGGAAGTTTAGTGAATTTGTGACTAGAGGTGGCAAAGAGCAAGAATCAGGAACTTTAATCTGCTATGTCTACTCCTTGCCATGCTGGACAAAATTTACATTATTTTACACTCATTTATTTCAGTGAATAGTCACCTATGGCCCAGACTGAATTAAGCTTTTACCCATCTCAGCTGAAGTGAATCTTCTTCCATAAGAAGCATTTATTTCCTGTCTTATTGTGACTAAAACTTACCTAGAGAGCAGTAGAGTCCAACTTGTTCATATCCCTCACAGCAATCTGTGAGGGTGATGGTCTCAGGGACTTCAACACTGTGGAACTCTGTTCTGTGGTGTGTCTGGGGACACACCATCCAGGGGATCCACCCTCCACAGGATGCCTTCTTCTCATAGGACTTTTGGTAGGCAACCATTTTAAACACACTTTTGGTCAGGGTGTAGTTGCACAGGTGGTACCCTAGCAAAGAGAGGCCTTTTTCTAGGAAACAGAAAGAGGAAAGAAAAGGATCAGCATTAACTTGTCACCCTGATGGGTTTTGGTTTCCTTTTTCTACCTCTGTTGAGGTCGGGACTGAGGGCACTTGAGATGATAGTTCATGTTCAGATTCAGGTGTTTATTGTTTATTATCAATGTTACAGCCTCACAGCTGTGACTTCTGCAGCATTTCAACAGCAAGGTTCAAAATGGTTAACTATCTCTTGTTACAAAGTATTTTAAGGCTAAACTATCCAATTAAGAAATGACACCTAAATTATTTTCATGTTTAACCCAATAACTGATCCTTTGAAGCCCACAATGCAGACTTTTCTGTCCAATTACAAAATATCACCTAAACCCATGAAGAAGAAGGAAGAAGAAAGTGAAGAAGGAGGAAAAAGGTAAAGAAGAACATCCTGCCTCCACCCTAAAACCTCCATCTTGCTTCATATTCATTTCTATATTCTAAAACTCCAAACTCTAAGTTTTCCACCCTGTGTATTACATACTCCTAACCAATTCCACACCCACAATCCCAGTGCTATTAATCAGTTTTGGAAGCCTATTCCAGGCCTTCCAGGTCAAATTCAGTGCTCTCCAGGGAGTCAGAGTCTGTCTGTACAGAAAGTCTAAAATTCTTAGCATCCAGAACTCCAAGATGACCCCAGAGCAGGAGTTCCCTGCAGTACCCAGTGGAAAACAGAGTTACAAGAAAGCAGTGACAGAACCAACACAGATGAATGATTTCCAGGAAGGCTGGCATTGGGAAGAACATCTCTTCAAAAAACAGACACAAGAAAGAATTGGTAGTGACTGCTTGTCATAGGCATCACTTTGGTCATGAAAGGATGAAGATTGGCAGAAAATTCAAAGAGTTCTTGGTGCCTTCAGGTGTGAGGCAGAAAAAGGGCAATTTAACTCGAGTTAATATTAAAGAAATTTACATATGTTAATGTAAATTAGCAGAAGAGCACAATAGGCACTTGCAGGGCAGAGTCATCCAAGCAGTTTAAAAGCCCAGTCCAGCCTCCTGCTGCCAAAGCCTTCATCACTCCCCACTGACTGCAAAGGGAACAAAGGGTGAGGAACTCATGGGCAGATGAGTCACAGTGGATGTCTGGAATGAGACATCCTTCAGACATCACCCTAGGCTAAAACTGGGTGCTCATACATCACCGGGGAGAACTTCCAGGTATCTGACACTGAAGGTATTCCTGGAGATCCTGCACTGCCTCTCTGCATTTGTAGCAGCCCTTGTTGATCAGCCACTGGGAACCTGCAGTGCTTCATTGACATTGGGTACAAACAAAGTCAGGGATAAGGTCATCAACTGCATCATTTCACACAGGCCTGGGGATGGGGCTCAGCCTCCAGAGTTCTGAAACCATTTCTGATGAGCAGTGAACTTGTTAGGTGCTGTGGAAACCCAGGGCACAGGGAACGTTTCTCTGTCTGCTCTGGGATGCCCTGACCCCCAGGGCAGCACTGACTCTGACCCTCATCCATGGAGGAAGTTTCCCAGACTTCAAGATTGACTGGAACCCACAAAAGTGTGAAATAGATTATAGAGAGCAGTGTAGGTGCATCACTTGGTGAGAAATTGAGGGTTTGGGGTTTTTAGTGTGTTGTGGATGGAAGCAAGATGGAGGGCACAGGGTGTTGTCCTGGGTTTGTTCTTCATGCTGCTTCTTCCTTCTTCTCCATGGGTTTGGGTGGCATTTTGTAATTGGGCAGAAAAGTCCCCATTGCAGCTCTTTGGGATCAGTTATTGGGTTAAAAGGGAAAATAATCCAGGTGTCAGTTCTTCATTGGATAGTTTAGTCTTAAAAGAGCTTGTAACAAGAGATTGTTGGCCATTTTGTGCCTTCTAATGAAAAGCTGCAGAACTCACAGCAGTGAGACTGTTTTACTGATCAGAAATAATAAACCCCTGGGTCTGAGCATGAAACACCATTGAAGTGTCTTCAATCCAGACCCAGAGAAACCCACAACTGGTACCACCACAAGGTGCTTTGCTTAAAATTGAAATACTTCAGCAGGGATAGGGGAAAATCCCCAACACCAAACAACAGAAAGAAACCCCAACAACAGCAACAAAAGCAGATGGAGTTTAAGAATTAGCAATAAGCAACCTACAGTCATGTCACAGACATCAGGCTGACTCCTAATGAGATGTTATAGAAGCCAGAGGGGCTGAGTCACCCTGTGTCCCACTTGGGAAACAGATCAGATGGAATTAAAATGCCTGCATCATCCTCTAGCCAAAGCAGAAGACACTTTAATAAGGATAAATATGAATTAGCTGCAGAGATTCAAATATAGCAGGACTGTTTTCTTTTTTTCTGAGTGCTCTGAGGGCACCAGGGTCAGCCAACAGACAGACTGAAGCTAACACAATTTACACAACAGGCATACAATTAAAATATTTGCAGTTTATCATATTTGTACAACTTATCTCCTGTCTGAAAACATGAAATGAGTTAAAAACAACTCAAGAAGGAGAAAAAAAAATAAATTGTTAGGCTTTTAGGAATCCTGTGCTTTTATCACAGCTAAACAAAAGACATTTGTGCAATTTGAGCAGGACTGGGAAAAGAGCTTTGGAGAGGAGGATCCATTTGCAGTGCAGGTCCAGAAGAAAACATGGAATAGACTTGGTGTCTAGAAATGGCCTCTGGCAGCCCAGCCCTGCTCTGCATCACTCCTCTGTGCCTTCCTCCTGCAGCCAAAGGCAGAGCTCCGGGTGTCCAGAGTTGCTGAGGATCCCATCGGGGGGCTCGCAGACCCTGGCATGCTGCCCAGAACACCTGGGGATTTGATTTTGATCCTTGCAGTGAGTTGCCAACTTTGTATGAGGACGTGAAAGTCACACAGGTCTGAATAGTGTAATAACAAAATGATCACAGGGTGAAAATGTAGATTTTAGGATTTTTGGTATGGGGGTTATGGGGACAAGATGGAGGAATCTGGGTGTGTCTAGTCCTTCTTCTTCTTCTTCTTGTTCTCCATTTTCTGCAGTGGTGTTGGTACTTTGGGATTGGTTTAGAGTAGAAGGGCACTGTCTAACATAGGTGATGGGTATTGGGAATTAAGTGTAAATATGTTATACGTAGTTTGTAGTATAAAAGGACAACACAGAGTGCCTGTGGCTGCCCTGCTGAGCAGATCTCGGCTGGACAGAAAGAAAATTTTATAGATAAGAATTAATAAACAACCTCAAGAAAATTTTATAGATAAGAGTTAATAAACAACCTCAAGAAAGAAAATTTTATAGATAACAATTAATAAACAACCTCAAGACTGAAAAGTGAAGAGTCCAGACTCGTTCTTCAGTAGCGTGGGCTGAAGCAGAGACATCCTGCACATCTCGGGGCAGCAATTAACAACAGCAACCTGAAAGTTGTGCTGGGTTGTGCTGCAGGGAGAGCCAGAGAGCTCCAGGCAGGGCCCAGGGGCTCTGTGCTGCTGCTTGGAGCAGGTCAGCAGGAAAAGATTGAGAGTGGAAACCCCATCCCTGCTTGTTCTTCCCAGCAGAAGAGCCCTGTGTCTGCTCCCTGGGGCTCTGGGGACACAGCTGAGCTCCCCACACCCCTGAGGGGCACCAGGCTGCTCTGTGTCCCTGAGCAGGGAGTGCAGGGAGGTGGTCAGGAGGGACAGAAGATGCCCAGAATGGCTCAACCTAAACTCTGCCTTGGCTAGTACTTCTGGGCCTAGTATTTTGTATCAGGAGAGGTCAATTAGCTGAAAGGCAATGTTTTGTCCTCTGTTGAGGAAGTTAGTTATGCTTAGGCAGTGGATGAAAGGGTTAAAGTGTCCCAGGGATGTGGAGAAGTTTGAGAGAGGAGCTGGTCAGAACTCCATCCCAGCCAGGCAAGGAGCCCAAAGGCTGGGCTGGAGCTCTGACCAGGACAGGGCTGTGCCGGAGCAGATGGAAGGAGAAGTGAGCCAGAGAAACCAAGCTGACCTCTCCCTCTGGCTAACTTGAGGATAACTCTCTGGGAGAATGGGAAAGGAAAGCAAATGTGGGTTCAGGAGCAGGAACCAGAGCTCAAGGGCTGCTTTTTGTTCAATGTGGTTGATGCATTAGCACCTCACACGAGGCACAAGTGCCTGACAAGAAGCAGGCAGCTGTCGTTGCATTTTGGAAAGCATTCCCTTGCCATGTGCCAGCACTGCTCCAAGAATACCTTTCTCTGCAAATGCTCCTAGGCATGTAGGTGTGGGGGAAAAAAGCCTTGCTCCAACTTTTTGTTTTGTTTTGGGGTTTTTTTTAAAAATTGTTTGTAACTTGGATGGCGAAATGACCAGAATGGAACAGAATTAATACCTAAATAATTTTGGTTATAGCCTTTCCTTGGAGAAAGTGCACAAACATCTGTTGTGACCAGGGAAGGAGGGAGGAGCAGGACAAATGTCGTTCTATGAAAATGAGAAACTCCTACATTAAGGAATCAGACTGTTACAGAATAAAATCAGGTTAGAGGGGAGTAGGGCAGGTGAGAAGGAAGAGCTGAGCTTTGTTCCTCATCCCCATGATCCCTCCTTTTCTCCAGGGCTCACATAAAGCCTGGCAAGGGCAAAGCAGGGACTGGAAGGGAAAAACTGAGTAAGGAGAGCACTGAGGATTCGTGCTGTCCGTGCAGAGCTGAGGCTGCAGCACTGGAAAGCTAAAAATTCCAGTGTCAGCTGAGCTGGCTTAGTCTCTACAGCAATGTGCAACATAAATACAGGTATGAAACTGAGAATAAGATGGTGTAGAATTAGACACAGTTTATAATTGGAAGCTACAGCTGTCAGAGCAGATATGAAGTCATAATTCATACTTAAACATTGATACTAGGTATATATATATATATATATATATACGCACGGTATAGAATGAGGCTGCCAAAGCATAAAGAGGAGCTCTGAGAAGAGGCTGTGTGGTACAAGAAGATGCCCTCAGTGCAAGAATTTGGACTGAAGGTGTCAGGGAAAGGAGCAGCACCACCAGCCTCTGCCCCATCCATCACTTCCAGACCATTCAAAACAAGCTTTGGCACTCACAGAGTTCAATTAGTTTGCTGCCAGCAGTTTGCTGCTGAGCAATGTGGCTTGGATCAATTTGGACTCTTTAGCAAATTGGCTTTCTGTTCTCATTACTCCCATCTCTGGGATTATGGCACAGTCAAATGGAATTGCAATGCACTGGCTGTTGTTTTCAGTGACTCAAAGCTGCAGTCAATGGCACAGCAGAAGGCAGGCTCCTGCCATTAGTATGGATGTGTTACACCTATCATTTCTGGATTTTAGGGTTTTGTCTCAGAAACCACCAGCTTTCAGCACCATCAGGGACAATATCAATATTGTTTTCATGTAAAGCAAGAGCATAAACAATTAAAGCAAACCCTTTGTTAATAGGAACAAACACTGAGAGGAAAGCTAAGGCTGCACAGGAACAGGCTCCTTGGAACTCAAGGTTAAACCCTCATCGGAACTGAGAGCATGGCCAAAAAACAGCAATAAAAAAATGCTTCATAGCATTTATGCCACAGGCAGAGCTGCAGTTCTGGAAACTTCACCACTCAGGTGCCACAGGAGCCACTGTGAGCTGGGGTCTGCCAAATCTTTTCTCACTGGAGAGCAGTCAGACTGAAAGACAATCCCCTTTCTTGTCTTGACATAACCTCAAAAATAAACTGTTGGAACAGGTTCATGGAGGGCAGATTCAAGCTCAGTTTTGCAATGCAAACTCTCCAAAACATGAATGAAAAAAGGATGATGGGCTCTATTTTTCTACAACTTCCAAATTTCAAAGTCAACACCATTTACTTTAAATGGCACTGGGGTGGGAATTCTATTGGCCCTAATGTCTGCAAACCTCTTTTCAGCTGTGGCTTTGACAGAATAACAGAAAAGTCTGCAAGGTTCTAAGAAATATGGTTTATATTTAACTGAGACTCAAAAAACCACATAAGTAAAGAAAAGCAATGAAGAGCAGTCAAAAATCATATTTTCTCATTTAAATGAATCAAACCAGAAATTAACAGTAAATTAGGGGTTCATTTAGCAGTTACAGTTGGGTTAGGGTTTTTCAAAATTACAGCCCATACCACAGATGAAATTTAAGCATGTCTTCTACAGCTTCATCTCATCCATCCCCAGAAATCTGCCAGGAACATCTCCTGCTAATGCTTATTTTAAAGACAAGTTTCATAAAAATTTGCACAATACTGAAGACAAAGCAGAAATTCTCCTTGTTCATTTCTGGCACAAAGGAAATGACAAGGATTTTTGCCTGGGGATGAAAGGTTGGGGACAAAGGTTGCATTTTTTGCTTGGTTAGATTTTCTCTGTTCAATTATCAACAGAGGATTCTCAAATGGTCACTGGGACATTGCCAGTTCTCTGGAGAGTGGCCACCTTGGCTGGTTTATTTCAAAGAAATATCTATGCAACATCCAAGCTAAGCTGTCCTGGGGCCAGGTTTGCATCACTCACCTGTAATTTCATCTCCCCTTCCCTGCTGTGTGGCTGCCCAGAGGATGAGAACAGAAATAAGGGTGATCCTGGCCATTGCAGGGCCCATCCTGGATAAACCTTCCTTATCCCTTTGTTTCCAAGGTGGCAGAGCTTGGCTGTCCTCACAGGTAACTCTGGATTAGAGGAAAAGGTGCTCTGGGTTTTTTTCCTTTTGCAGGGAGGTGATAACTGCTGGCAACAAAGATGCTCCGCTGGGAATTTTGCTGCTTCTCTCTCCTCTGTGTTCTCTCCAGGGAATTTTCCTCTTCTGCCTGTTCTACTTGGCTCTCCCAGCCTGACTTTGAGAAAAAAGGCATTTTAAAACTGCTGGTTTAGTCCCTGTTCATCCTTCAGAGCATTTATTCCCTCTCACCCCTTAAACACAGCATCTGGGAACCAGACTTACACACCTCAAAAACAAGGTATTGCAGACATCTTTTATGGAAAATCCTTTCCTTAGGATTTTTCCTCCTGAGAAGCTGGGAGGCCTCAGGAACAAAATGTAAACAATGATTATCTGCTGCTGTGGAATGCAACAGGTGGATTTTTGACTGGCCCATGTTGGTTGTTTGTAATTAATGGCCAATCACAGTCAGCTGGCTCGGACAGAGAGCCCAAGCCACAAACCTTTGTTATTCATTCCTTCTTATTCTATTCTTAGCCAGCCTTCTGATGAAATCCTTTCTTATATTCTTTTGGTGGAGTTTTAATGCAATATATATCATAAAATAATAAATCAAGCCTTCTGAAACATGGAGTCAGATCCTCGTCTCTTCCCTCATCCAAGAGCCCCTGTGAACACGGTCACAAGGTATAAACATCCTGAATTCAGTTCCTGTCCACACATCAGGTGGCACTGCTCTGAAGGTCTTTAATTCTGCACCTTGAAAGCAAACTAAGAGTAAAAGCAAATCTCTCTGTGCATCTGCAATTCCAGCATCCCCTAAGACAGAGCAATGCCAGGCAATTAAGAGCCTTGTTAAGCAGGGCATGAATCAGGTCTGAAAAACCAAAAATCTTCCTTTTTTTTCCCATTGTCTAAACAATCAAGGCACATTCCCAAGATAGATGTGCCTCCAGCTTTGCAGCACATGACAATAACTTCAGTGCCATGTCACTTGGCTCAGGCAGAGACAAGGAGTGAACACAGGATGATATTTTGTGAGGAGCTGACACTAAAGGATGGAAAATCACAGGTACAGCTCTTGGAGCTCAGGCAATATGTTCAGAAAAATACTTAAATACGTTTCACAGTGTTGCAGACAATTTCATGTGGGTGAAAGAGACCTGGAAGCACAGACCCTCTCATTTGTGAATGTCCAGGTAGCAGAGATGGGGCCTGGAGGAGCACTGAGGCACTTGTGAGCTGTTCTTCTGGCCTGGATAATCAAATATCAAGCTCATTATGGGGAAAAGGAAATTAAAAAGAGGGAAAACAATGGAAAATTAAAGCTTTCCAGGGAAAAAAAAAAAAAAGGAACGAAGAAAATCAGTATTGTAGAATGCTTCAATAAAATTTGAAAGAGAAAAAAAGAATTGATGTGGAAACATTTCTGCTCTAAGGAGAATGTGCACCTCAGCACCAGGATGTCTTGCCAGGCTGTATCCTCAGATGCACCACTTACATCTCCTGCCAGGAAGACAACAAGAAGCCTCTGGCTGTAGGCTGGGCAGGGAATGCCATCAGACTTGAAAACCCCACTAATAAACAAATAATCATAAGAAAGAGGACTTAAATCAGTGAGATTCAATGTTCAAATATAAATATTTCTCTTCATGATCAGTATTTTTTTTAACTATCTAAATTTTCAGGGAAAATACCTTGGTTGAATTTTTTTGGCTAGCACTGACAAAAACCAGATCTTTAGCCGTTAGAAATTACTTGGTCCCTCCTATAAAGAAGTATATGTATTGTCCAATTTCAAATAGAGGTAATGCCAGACTGACATGTGAATTGGATTGCATCTCCATTGCAGGAATGAGTTAATGGTTCCTAAATACAGAATGTGCAGAACCCCCTTTTCAAATAAAAATTTGAAAAAAGTCAGTGAACAGTTAATCCAAACACGACATGGCTACAGAAATCATGAGTATTTCAGGATTTACCTTGCAATTTGCAAAATCTTTGATGTTCTGATTTATATCAGCATTATTTCTTCAGTTACCATCAGTTAGGCTCACAGCAATTTACTTTTTAGCAATTCAGACACTGGGAAAGACCACTCAGGCAATTAAGGATGCAAACTGTGTCCTGTCCAGCCCTTTTCCCATCTTCCAGTCACATTCTTGGCCTGTATTAATTGCAGCAAGTTCAAGATTATGTCCTGCATCCCCTGCAGCAGCAGATGCTCTTTGTGATCAGCTGCACTTGCTCAGCACAAGCCAACAGAGTCTCCTGCAGGGAAACTGCAGATTCATCAACATTTTGGTTAACTGAACATCTGTACATGCATGGATGACTGCACATTACTCCATTTTTAGTTACCATCATTGTATTTCTCAGATAAATTTTTGGTCTTTTCTCCTTTATCCCTTTTAAGCAAGTGTGACAGTGTTCACAGGGGTTTTCAGATGAGGGAAGAGATGAAGATCTGACTCCATGTTTCAGAAGGCCGATTTATTATCTTATGATATACATTACATTAAAAGTATACTAAAAGAGTAGAAGAAAGGATTTCATCAGAAGGCTAGCTAAGAATAGAATAAGAAGGAATGATAACAAAGGTTTGTGGCTAGGGCTCTCTGTCCGAGCCAGCTGACTGTGATTGGCCATTAATTAGAAACAACCACGTGAGACCAATCACAGATGCACCTGTTGCATTCCACAGCAGCAGATAATCATTGTTTACATGTTGTTCCTGAGGCCTCCCAGCTTCTCAGGAGGAAAAATCCTAAGGAAAGGATTTTTCATAAAGGATGTCCGTGACAAGTAAGTGTTTTCTGTTTCCCCAGGGAACAAGTGACAGAACAAGAAATTGACTCAGGCTGCTCCAGGGGAAATCCAGGTTGGACATCAGGAGGAATTTCTTCACTGAAAGAGTTGTCAGCGTTGTCAGGGGCTGCCCAGGAGGTTTGGAGTGCCCATCCCTGGAGGTGTCCAAGGAATGTCTGCATGTGGCACTCAGAGCTCTGGGCCGGGGACAAGGTGGGGATGGGTCAAAAGTTGGACTTGATGATCTTGGAGGTCTTTTCCAGCCTAAATGATTCTGTGATTCTGTCTCAGGACTCCAGCAGAAGATTTTCCCACTCTCTCTTTGGTGGTGAGGAAGGACAGGAATGGAGAAGGAAAAGGAGATGTTGAGAATCAAAGCCCTGACTGTGTGGTGCTGGAAGTGAGCTGGACTCCAGCCTGGAAGGAGCTCGTCCCAGTGCTCATCTGGAGCTGATCAGTTCTCCCTGTTTGTACTTTCTGCAGTTACATTTCTAATGTCTGAACTGATCTAAAGTTTGCCATTTATAGAAGGAAGGGCTAAAAGCCACATTGAAATCCATTTATGGATAATGTTACAGAATCAAGAAGCAGATTTTTAGAGATGGGATTTGACTCTCCTAGACTGTACTATCAGTAATTGAAATATTGTAGCTGACAGCAGGCTTCCTCATCATACTTTTTCAGCATTTATTGCTTTAGACAGATTCACTTTTGATTTAATTAGTCACTTAGAAGATCCTGATCTTCTCTAGGCAAGGGGTTTGACACAGAAAGGTCATTGCTGGAACATTTCTTTCTTGCTTTGTATTATTTTGCCTATAAACCAATCATTATTTCAGATGCAAAAAATGGTCAAGACATTTCAGGACAGACTGATATACACAAGGGGAATATACACTGATATACACTGGGAATTTATATTTGAGGAATATATCGCTGGGAATAGAACAAAAACTGCTCTGTGCTTCAGAAGCCAGCACCTGGCTGGTCCTACTCATCTTCCTGTAGATGAATAGGATCTAAAGCTTGAGAACTATTAAATCATTTAAGGTAGAATCATGGAATCACAGAATGGCTTGGGCTGGAAGGACCCTTAAAGCTCATCCTGTTCCAAACCCCTGCCTTGGGCAGGGACACTTTCCACTGTCCCAGGTTGCTCCAAGTCTCATCCAACCTGGCCTTGGACACTCCCAGGGATGAGGCATCCACAGCTTCTCTGGGCAACCTGTGCCAGGGCCTCACAGTAAAGAATTTCTTCCATAAATCTAATTTAAGCATGCCCTCCTTCAGTTTAAAAACATTGCCTCTTTCCCCCTCACTATTTGGCCATATTAAAAATTACATCTCCTTCCTTTTTATAAGCCCCCTTTTGTCACCTAAAAGTGCTCTCAGTTCTCTCCCCCAAAGCCATTTTCCTCCAGGATGAACAACCCCAGCTCTCTCAGACTGGCTTCACAGCAGAGGTGTTCCAGCCTTCTGATCATCTTTGTGGGCTCCTCTGGGTACTCCCTGAAAGCTTCACATCCTTCTTGTGGGGTGGATCCCACAGCTGGATGCAGAATTCCAGGTGGGGTCTCAGGAGGGCAGAGAAGACGGGCAGAACCACCTCCTTCACCTTCTGGCCACTCAAAAACCTCTCAACATCAGCTGTAAATACTCAGAGACCTCACCAGGCTCACACAGTTTCAGCCTGGTTACAGCCTGTCAGGCTGAGAAAGTCCAGGCTGTGGCCACTGTGGGAATGGATGGAGTCCGTTCACCAGTCCTGAAGATCTCACTGTGGAAATGAACAAATCCAGGACAGGAAGGCAGAGGCAAAACCACTCTGCCAATGAAGGTGACAAGAAGTTCAGATGAGACCTGATTTCCACCTGATTTCTGCACCTTGACTGCATTTTCTGGTGCCCAGTGAATTTTGTCTCACCATCAGGGCAGTCTTAAAACTTCTCCTGCTGGGGCATTTCAGATGTTTAGCAAAGGTTGAGCTCAAGCCAGTCTTTCCCTTAGTAGGGCAGTGCTAAGGTTTCTTCCCTATTTTATATTCCTAAACTTCACCAAAACCACAGAAACTTAATTGTCCCTGAGCCTTCAGCTGATCTGTCAAAACTGGCTTAAATCAGTCAGCAATGCCAGTGGGTTTTAGAGGAGAGGAACAGGCTGACTTAGCCAGAAATAAACTTTTTGCAGCCAAAAACCAAAACCAAAATCATTCCTGCCATCAGGGTACAAACTTATTCCTGCTTCTGAAAATGAATGCATACAATGAACACCTTAATGTCTACTCCCTACAGAGAAAAGAATTTCTCAGGAACTACTCAGCTCTCAGAGTTAAAACATTTGTCTGTGATTTCAGGGACTTGAATTCCCTGCCACAGAGCTCTTGGGCTGTGAGTGCACCGGTCAAATCTGCCACTGCAAGGAAGCCATGGGGATGGGAGGGGGCAGGAATCCCAATATTTCAAACCTTTTAAGAGCCACAGCTACAACATTATAAATGTGCTTCTGTTCCTGTGACCTGAGAAAAAAGTAGAAGAGACCAAGTACAGTTTTGCCAGCATATTTCATGTCTGTGTTAGGATGGACACAGCTAAACTGGCAAGTTTTTGAAGGGGTCATTGTTTCCCTGAGATTCAGGTGCCCAAAGAAGAGTAGCACTTGTGTTTTTCACTGCTGCATTTCAGAGAAGAAAGCATTAAAAGGAAGGGACATACACAAATGACAGTATAAAAAAATCCCTGACAGCCCTAGGAGCTCATTAACTGAACTGTGCAGGCAGAACAGACCCTGACAGTGCCCAGTGATTTGTTCTGTCTCACCAACAAACCGTTCCTCAGGAAAATCTTTGAGTTTTGTTGAGGTTCTTTTTTTCCTTTGAGTTTTGTTGGGTTTCTTTTTCTTTCCTCTGAACGCACACAAACTGTTTCAAAGTGACTCACCAGGAAAAAGTTCTTATTGGTAACAGGAGGAAAAAGCATGAGTCAGGCAGAGGTCAGGCTGAAGCTGTGCCTGCCCCGCTGCTCTGACAGAGGAGGTTGTGCAATCCCAGCACAGGGAAGCTCTTGTTCCCTCCAGCACTTCCAGGACAGGATCCCATCCCCAACACGAGCTGGGCACCAGATGAAGCTTGATCACACCTCATCTGTGACCTGGCAGTGCTGCAGGGGAGCAAATCCCAGCTCAGACATTATGTGGCCTGTTCCTTGTTTTTAGCTCTAAAGCCAGGTGGGTTTGAGGGAAAGCAGCCTGGGAGGGGGAATTGCCCTTTGCCATGGAGCTTTACTGGGTTGAGAGACAGAGGCTCTCCTGCTCAGCATCCCCCAGGGGTTACAAGGGCCAATCCACCTGGAGGTGCCATCCAGATGGGGCTCTGGCCTGTGCCAGCAGCTGCTGATGGGACTGAGCCTGTCCTGGCTCTGCTGAGCCATCAGATCCCTGCAGCAAATCTGGGAATGGCCCCTGACACCAATCCCACTTGATCAAATCCCTGCAGGTCTAGGAATGGGCCCTGACACCAATCCCACTTGATCAGATCTCTGCAGGTCTGGGAATGGGCCCGACATCAATCCCACCTGATCAGACACCTGCAGGTCTGGGAATGGGCCTGACACCAATCCCACTTGATCAGATCTCTGCAGGTCTGGGAATGGGCCCAACATCAATCCCACTTGATCACATCCCTGCAGCAAATCTGGGAATGGGCCCTGACACCAATCCCACTTGATCACATCCCTGCAGCAAATCTGGGAATGGGCCCTGACACCAATCCCACTTGATCAAATTCCTGCAGGTCTGGGAATGGGCCCTTGTTGAAAGCGAAGGGAGACGACCCATCCTCGTTGATCAGCATCGAACTCCAATTTATTGATCTCACTCACACACTTTTTTAGTGGTGTTAATTAAGCTCATGCATATTGCAAAATCCAAGCTCATCATAGGTCACAGATTACACATTAACCCCTCCTTTTGTTTTCAATACCTGTGGTTTGTTATTGAATCCAAGATTTATTTTCTCACCCTGTTATGAAAGTTCTCAAGGCCTCGATGTTATTGAAGACAGGCTTGAGAACTTAGCTGTTTACAGAAACAGGCTGTGAGAATTTGCTCCTCACAGCTGCCTTTTAAGCCATTTCTGAGCAAAATTCTCCAACAGGCCCTGACACCAATCCCACTTGATCAAATTCCTGCAGGTCTGGGAATGGGCCCTGACACCAATCCCACTTGATCACATCCCTGCAGCAAATCTGGGAATGGGCCTGACACCAATCCCAGTTGATCACATCCCTGCAGCAAATCTGGGAATGGGCACTGACATCAATCCCACTGGATCAGATCCCTGAAGCAGAGGTTTAAGAATGGGCCCTGACACCCATCCCACTCCCCATGGATGCCACAGGGCTCACAAACAGCCCACACCAGGGACCAGCCCAAAGATCTGGCCCTGCCTTCACTGGCTTGTGCCCTTGCTGCTGCCTGAAACCCGATTTTGACTTAAGGCACCTGCTGCTCCTATTGGGAAAAGGGTGACTTCACCTTTTTGTGCCTCCAAATCCCCTCTGACACAGCTGAGATACAGAGGGGAAGGACAGAGCACTGTGCACGCAACTGGAAACTCCACTTGTGAATCAGTCTCCTGCACACAGATGCAAAACCTTCCTCTGTTCAGCAGATCTGAAACCAAAACACACACTTGGCTTTTTGCTGTTGGTCAACACAAGGTTTAACCCTCACTGCCAGCTAAGAGATACAGACACATAAACACAGACCCAAGCACACCTTTCTGATGAGAGATCTTCCTAAATAGTTTCAGAGGTGAATCTGTAGTCCAAACCCCAGAACCTGTTTCACAATTTGTGTCAGGGCTTCTATTGATGCATTAAATTTAAATGTTTATAGGAAATTCTCATTTTGAAGGACCTAAAGGCACATTGTTGTGTGTGCTCCTGAGCCAGCTCAACTAAAAGCAAAGCAGCCCATGAAGGAGGAGCTCTTCAAAGCAGAAAACACTGGATTTAGGGATCCTGAAGTACAGACAAGGTGTGGGTAGCATCCTGCTCCTACTGTGTGAATACTGAGTGAGAAATTCAGTCAGGTTTGCAAAAAACCAGCACACTTTAACCTGGTTAGAAGACACATTTAAATAGATTTGTTTGGAAGGAGGCACAAAGTAGGTTGTTTGGGGGAGGTGTATTGTTTCTTTTTTCCTCCCTGTTCATACCTGTAATTGTGACTAACCCAGAACAAATACTGGATTACTCAGCACAAAGGAAGTGGGGAGTTTTTAATGTGGGCAGAAAAGCACCAGATGACTGAGACAACAAATTATTAAAACCAATATGAAATGAAAGTTTGAGGTACAGGGAAATTTGAGCTGAAAGGATAAGAATACATGTTTTAGTATTTCTGCCAAGGTGTAATGGCCAGATCTGTGTGTCTGAGGGAATTCTGAACAAACAGAAATTTAACTGGTGGTTTCACAGATCTCACAGTGAAGAAATGCTTTTCCTTTTTCTTCTCTTTTTGTAAAAGAAAACCCTGGCTGGCTGTCAAGTGTAATTGTTGCTTTATTTCTTTTATTTTTAGATTGATACGAAATCATCCATGCAATTAAAGCATCTCTGGGTTTTCCATGGCCTTGCTCACACCCTCCCCCCAGATAAAAGCTGCAAACTCCCTGTAAGAACCCCTGCACCAGGTGTCTGTGAGGAACAAGCCAAGTCTGAGCAGCAATTCAGCCTTGCCAGGAGGCAGTGCTGGGCTCATCCAGGCTGGGGCTGGCTCCTGCTGCTGCTCTGGCTCTGCCCCCTGGCACGTGGGCCCTTGCCATGGCATCGCCCACCAAGCTGCTCTGGAGCATCTGCTGAGCTGAGGCTGCTGCTAAAACACAGGAGGGCAGAGCTCCAGCTTGCACAGAGCTCCCAGCAGGGTTTGCTCCATCAGCACCTGAGCAGTGGAAGAGTGGAAATCCAAGAGTGGCCTGTGGGTTTCTCTGGGTTGGGATTGAAGGCACTTGAGATGATGTTTCATGTTCACACTCAGGTGTTTATTGTTTGTTATCACTGAAACAGCCTCACAACAATGAGTTCTGGAGCCTTTCATTAGCAAGGCACAAAATGGCCAACTATCTCTTGTTACAGAGTCTTTTAAGGCTAAACTATCCAATTAAGAAATGACACCTAGGTTATTTTCCCTTTTAACCCAATAACTGATCACTCAAAGCCCACAATGAGGACTTTTCTGTCCAATTACAAAACATCACCCAAACCCATGAAGAATAAGGTGAAGAAGAACAACCTGCCTCCACCCTAAAACCTCCATCTTGCTTCATATTCATTTCTATATTCTAAAACCCCAAACTCTAAGTTTTCCACCCTGTGACATTACACAATTCTAACCCACTGCACACCCATAATCCCAGTGCTATCAATCAGTTTTGTGAGTCCTGTCCACAGCCCCAGGTCAATTGCAGCGTTCCCTGAGGGTCTGTGCCTTTCAGCACAGAAAGTTTAAAATTCTCAGCATCCAGGGCTCCAAGAGCATCCCACAGGTGTCTCACAAGCACCTCCAGGGCTGTGCAGCTCCATGCTCAGAGCAGGAGTTTCACAGCACTCCAGGGAAGAGCCTCTGTCTCCCAGGAGCTTCTCAGCACTGATATTTCCACTTCTGATGCCAAGAAATCTCCTGCTCTTTCCACACCCTCTCCAAAGTGCAGCCCCTGCCTCAGTTAGGCAGCACTCTTGGATTTTCCAGGTACTCAGGAAAGAAAAATCATTCCCACCTCCTAACGGCATCAAGTGCTGACACAAACGTTGTCAGTTTATGGTACCAGAGTGCTGAAAGGAGAAGCAGAAATGTAAATGCTTTGGAATAAAGATTGTATATTGCATCACTGGTTTGGTAACCCATAAAAGAAACCATCTATCACCTTTTCTGCAAAGCTAATCAGGAAAAATGAGAAATGCCTGGCAAGGATTCCGTGTTTGGAATGCCAAGAGACTTCACACCAGGTTTTGGCATTCTCAGGTGAAGAGAAATATGTGGTCATGCACTGTAAAACAGGAGGAAAATAATTTTTGTGATTTTTCTTTCCACAAAAACCCCAACTAAAATGATCTCACTCTATTTAACTACAAGAAAAAAATCCACAACAAAACTTACTTTGTCAGATATTGAGAGTGGATATTTAAAGCTCAGAAGATGATTTTCAAAATGTTTATTGGCTTGAGAAAGCAGTGGCTTATTTACTGAATCTGTTCTGCACCCTTAATTAGCACAAATGCCAGTAGGGGAACTTCCTGCATGCTTTCTCCCATGCTGACCTTCTGCATGAGAAAAAATCCCTAGTGAAAATAGATTTTAATTCCCTCCTTGAAATCAAACATCTGGCTTTGGTTAAGGAGACACACAGCCCTGTCCTTTGTGATATTTGGACTGCAAGAGCTCTGGGGCAGGGAGGATTTTCTTTGTTACTTGCTGCTGAAAATGACAGGAATTTCTGTTTATGGATACAATAATGCTAATGCTGCCACTAAGAGATGATGAGAGCATGACTATTGCTGTGATTAACATTCATTTATCACTAAAATGCCAAGTACAAATCAGCACACATATTTAATTGCTCTCCATCTTTGCAATTAGTTTCTATCATATTCTAAAAACTCCTCAGTATTGTCCAATGTGAGAGACAGAGCTCACAAATTGATCTAAAGCCTCAAATTCTTATGGAAAGGGGAGAGCCAAGGGTGTGTCAGCCTCCTCCAAAAGGCAACCCTGCTGATTTAATTACCTGAATCAGTGAAATCAGCTTAATGAGAGATAAGAGATGTGCATGCCTTGAAAAGCGGGAGGCAAATGAAATAAGTTTGTATCTACCACGTTTTTGTTTGGTTCACTGTTCTTCTCAGAGATCTGATGGGATGGATGGACTGGGACCCACTGGCAAAGTCACAAAAGGCTTTGTGCTATGAAACTTCCATGCCTTTGCTGCATTGCTTAAATAAGAATGTAAAAGCTTGTCTGATGATGAGAATAAATGAACACTTTGCCTAAATGCCCCTGTTTGAAACCAAAAGGAAAAACACTGAGGGGCAACATCGTTCCCTGCTTGCAAAATATCTGGTTTTGATACGCCTTGTCCTTCCAGAAGCAAAAGGGACAAAAATACTTAAGACAATTTTAGGCACTGGAAAAGTTCACAGGATGAGCCCTGAGGGCTTATAAACAGCAGCAGATGGGTAAAACCTTAATCATCAGTCTGAGAAAATCACCCTGATGTCAGTGCCGGTATTTGACGCTTCCTCAGGATGTGGAGAAGATGTTTCCTCACCAGCAAGGTGGAAACCTCACTCTGTGAAAAGTATCCTCGTGGTAACAAGGATATTTTATGGATAACAAGGGTCCAGTAAGAAAGGATTCCTTTTTTTCCATATGATCCACAACTAAAGCATCATGTCCATGTCAGAACCAGCGTGGCTGAGGCAGTTTTGCACTCCGAAGAGCTGCAGCAAGTGCCAGGAACAGCCAAAACCTCAGCAAATTACCTGGAGTTCAACGCACAACAAAGGATGATGTTCACCTGAAAAAAATCTGTGTAATTCTCTGCTCCTTGAGGCAGAAAAAAGAAGGATTAGTCAGAACATTTTTGCCTGTCAGATGCTGCTGAAACACACTCCAAGGCAGACATGATCAAGAGTAGGCAAAGTCAAATTCCATTAATTCTTGTATTCCCTTCTGCTGCACCAACAGCGAAAATGGGAAGCCCAGCTTCATTTTTTTAGAAGCAAACATCCACATTTTGAAGAATCATGTGCCTACATTATGCAACTACCTTGTCCCTAACAAAATGGGCTGGTTTTCTATCTAGACTTGTCTAAAAATAAATTTGAGAGGCCTGTTTTCCCAAAAGGGCAAGGGTTATGCACATAACTCAGGGTCCACTTGGAAAACCTCTTCCTCATTCCTACGAGCAGCACTAATGATTATCTAAACAGAAAGTCTTTTTCATCTCATTTACTTTTAGGCCCTCTTCTGTCTTCCACCTTTCTACATTTCTATCAGTCTGAATATTAAATCAGATTAATATTTTTGCATAGGTTTGTTCCTTTACCTGTCTCTGCCATTATACACATTTATTTTTATATACATGCTTGTCTATATGTGTATACATATACACACATGAATATGTGTATATGTGAATATGTGTTTTGGTATATTTAAACAAATACATACAGACACCAAAAAAACCCCATATATAGGTGGATAAACACATCTATGCAAAGATACAACCCTTGCAAGAGAAATTGTGTTTGATTCAACACTGTTAAAATTTAAATTTAATGTGATGGAACTGTATCAACCTGTTGAAACTTGATCTTGCAAACCCCACTTTTCAACCACAATTATTGCACTCTTTAAGCATCACATTTTGTTTTACTGAAAGCAAATGTGATAAGGATGAAAAAAAAAAAAAAGAAATGGAAACAGTGGCTTGTAATTGTGTGCAATCCATGAGGAGGGAAATGCTCCCTGCACCTGGAGTGCTGGAGCTGGATGCTGTAAACACCCTGTAGAAGCTTTTATCTATCAGTTTACTTTAAGCCTCTGTCCTTAACAAGTCTTTACATGTGCAGCATAAAGGCAAGTCCCATAGCACCTTATTAAGTTGTTTATTCTTTCCAGCCCTCTGCATTCAAGCTAAATCACATTATGCAATTAGCTGCTATGAAAACAAATGAAACTTATTCTGTTTTTCCGTGTTGAAAGAGCAGTTCAAAATATGTCCTCTTCAAAAATTATTTAACAGACTGAATTAGGATCAATTTGATGTCTGAATTATTTTTTCCTGTAAGCTGCTGCTGAGGTTATGCTTAAAACCATGCTGCAAAAAATATTTGTGACTTCAACAGTGAATTTTGATTACTTAGACAACTTCATCACCTTTCCTACAAAAAGAAAAGAATTAATTACTTTTAAGATGTAGGAGTGACAGGGTGGTCTTGACATGCCACAAAGTTCAACTGGTTGCATATTAATATTTTTTTCCTTTGAGAAATCTTGCCTCTAAATTTCAGCATTGAAGTGATTCAATTATTAGAAATTTCTGCTGGCAAGCAAAGGGCAGCACATCTCTGCTGTGCTGCATGACACTCATCTGTATGGGAAGAGGAGAGAGACAGTTACCATGTAAACAAAAGGAAAACAAGGACAAAATCTCGCTGGCTCTGTTGAGCTCATCACCAGCCAAGCCTAATTTTGATCAGCTCTCCCTTCATCAGCAGGATCCTCTCTGATGGAATTGACCATAAAAGGAGATTTGGGGGTTACTGTTATCACAGGGATTGACCAAATGTTCAAATACCAACGGAGACAAGAAATTCAGAGTATTTTAAACTGTTGATTTTAGCAGGCATTTGCTTTCTAAATGTGTAATAAGTGACTGTCATCAGAAGAGCACTGGGTGATTTATTTCATGACCTTGTTTGTGGAGTCAGTTCATACAAGCCTCTTTCCAGTGTTAATGTATTCCCCCAAAAATGCAGGCTGGGTCTATCCCTGGTCATATGAAAAAATTATTCCAGCCCAAGAAACCATGGAGGTTTCTGTCCTACTCTTAGCAGTACACTCCAGGAGAAAAAACCCCAAAATATTCAATTTTTTAATTTTTTTTTTTTTTTTGTTACTGGGGCTTAATTCAGTCACAAAAATATCCCAGTCCTACAAGTGATAGTAAAAACTGTTATTTGGGGGGGATACAGCAGATTACCTGCCTGGAGGACAATATGAAATTTGTGTCTTCAGATTCTTCTATCAAGCATAAGACATCACGGGTGAATAACATTCCCTTTAAATCATACCAAATATACTGTATGGTTAATAAAATGTCATCTAGAAATACATTAGAAAATTCCTTATTCCTCCATCAAAAAAAATAGGAAAAGATTTTGCCATGTGAAGACAAGATTATTAAAAAAAAGGAGTACATAAAAATCAACTAAAATTTAAATTCTGCTATAATAAGATGTTCAGAGTAGTTTCAAACTAATTCCCACTGAAAATAAGTGGGATGAATTGAGACAACACAAGTCTCTGCATAAATATTTCTGGAAATACAGAAGGAGGAATGGAAACTTGGTCATAAATTTGCCAAGATGAAGAGAAGGTGTCATTAATGTTTGCTCTCTCTGTATGAGCCATGGGTTCTTCCTCTTGGGGGAATCACAGTGGAAAACTGTAAACAAATTTTTCTGCGCAGCATCATAAAAAAAACTCCCAGCTCTGTGTGCAGTGCCAAAGACATTGCCAGGCAACAGAAAATTATTGCTCTATCTTGAGAGAATGCCCTGAATTTATCATTTTTGGGTCATCCGTTAGTGACACAACTCACAGTTTCACCCAGGTTTCATTCCAGTGAGCCCAGTCTGGCAGCTAAACAGATGTCCAGAAATTTCAGCAGTTTAAGGCACTCCAATCCCCCTAGTTCACCAAACTCTGTCACTCCTGAGTGACAACAATCAGGGGGAATTAGGAGTTTGGCTGTGCCCACTCTGCATTACATGGAAATGTTACCTGGAGGGTTGCCCCATTTGGAGCTCCAGGGGCATCTGGGGGAGAAAATTCCCTGCAGAAATTTCCCCAAGGTTGTGGACACCCCAGCACACCTGGGGAACATGCTGGGCACACGCAGCAGCTGTGGCACAACATTCACAGGGACCCAGTGGTGGTGACAGGGAAGCCACCACATCCCTCAGCTAATTTTTCCAGTGCTTAACAATCCTCGTGGCTAAAATAATCCTCCTTTTCCTTCTTTCTTGAATTTATAGCTCCCAGTCCTGGAAACTTTAATATTAATTACCTTTTTTTTGCTTAAAATATTTTGAGAGCAAATGCTCATTCTTTCCTAAGTTTTAATTGGCGAAGAGATGACTTTGAAAGGTTCAAGTCTTTCAAGCAAGCAGAAAAGACACAGCTCTAGTAGAAGCTATAAATTTAGTGCAGGGTTAATGAGGATTATTTACATGCAGAGATTTGTAATTAATTGTCCTTTTTAGCTTCTTTAGGATTTTAAAATCCCAAACAGAAAGTTTCTCTGTGAGTAGCAATGACAAATTTCTTCCTTTTCAAATTTCTTCCTTTCAACTGTGAATGCACACAGTGCCTTTGAGCACAAATCTAAGAACAATTAGACCTCATGGATGGCACTTCTAAATATAAAACACTCTTCTTAATATTTTATTTTATTCACCACTGGCTACAAGCATGCTTCTAGCCAGATTTTTCAGTTGAGATGGCCAGTGATGATCTGATAAGCTGTGGTTAACTCCAGCCCTTGCCATGGTCTCTGCACACCCAGCAGCTGCACCCCACTGACATATGGAGTGCAATTAGGTTAAGCCCAGCTCTTAATCACTGTACACAGAAGCAAGTGCTGTCCTGTGCTGGGTGGGGGCTGTTCTTGGTGTCTGGGTGGGAAAAGGTGGGAAGAAAAGCAACCATGACACCCTTGTGTGCTGAAAATGAGAATAACTGCTGCTGTAGTGTCTGAAATAATCAGTAAATGTGCTGGTCCAGGGCATCTCCTGCAAGGATTTTTGTACATACCTGGCTGTACCTTAAAACAGGTGAAGGGTCACTTGTGGCTAAAGAAAAGGAGTCAGCTTTCAGCAGGAGAGTGAGTGAAATCCAGCTCACTCCCCAAAAAGCTGGGCTGCGGCAAAGGCAGGAGGAGAGAAAACACCTGGACTGAGGAAGGTGAGGAGGGGGCACCAGAGAAAGCAAAGAGAGAGGAAGAGAAGAATCACAGAATTGTTTGGATTGGAAGGGACCTCAAAGGTCATCTCATTCCAACATCCTCTGCCATGGAAGGGAGGGATGAAGGCAAGGAAGAAATCTGTATGTTGTTAGAAATAGCATTGACAATTCTATACAGACTGCAATGACTCTGAAATCCCAATTAAGGCAATGGAAATGCAGAACCAGTAATGCAGAGATGAATCATCTGACCTAAAATAGAGGGAATGATGAAACATACAAGGGAACAAAGTGTGTCATTTTAGATTTTACAGCAAAATAATTCCAGACATATTCTCTCAAAAATATTTGGCCAACAAAAACTGTAAGACAGTGTTGGTTCCTGCAGCTCTATGCAGGTACAGAGGAGAATTTCTCTCCGACAAGCTAACATGGACAGGTCTGCCTTTCTGCAGGTCTCAGACACAAAGGGCAGGCAAGACCCAAAGTATCACACATGCCAGCCTGTCTCCAAGAGTGACACTGCCAATTAAAGATAAAAAATAAATAAAAAATCTGTTTAGCATCTTTTTTAAAACAGGATGTCAAATGCACCATAAATTACCAGGTCCCACTCTCACTTTCTCTCTTCCAGTGTAGTCCTAATAAACAAAATGAGACCAGAGCAGCTCTCAGGTCTGCAGCAGTTGGGAAACAATGGGGGAAAATTTCCAGTGAAGAGACTTTCCATATTCACAGAACTTTTACAGTCCTAATTTAAATGAAAAAACCTCCTGCTTAAGGGAGGAAAATCCCATATCCAGGCAGCTGAGCAGTCTGTCAGAGGGGAGAGGAGAGATTTCTGTTATATATCACACATTTTTACAGATTCCTGGGAAAAATTATGTCCTTTCAGTAACTGTCCATTGACAAGATTTCAGGAGTCAGATTCCTCAGCTACTCTAGATTAGCCTGGAAAATGCTAAACTCTCCTGTGAGTGTGTCAGGTTCCAGCTGCAATTCCTCTCTATGCCATCCTTGCAGCAAGACACCCTCTGCCTTTTCCCACTTCCTTGTCCACATGCAAAGGGAAATTTGCATTTCCACCATGTCCTCTCCAACAGGGAAATTCCCTTTCGTATTTAAAGACAACTTTACTGATCCTTTGTGCTACTCTGGAAATAGGAGGAGATCTCAAGAGGAGAAAGAACGGCCACCTTCACTGAAATGCCACAGCTGAGTCCTTCTATGCCACTTTGAGAGCCTCAGTATTTTCTGTGCTTTAATTAGCCATTAATTGACCAGATAAGTGCCATAATATTTTATCTCAGCCCCAAAATACACCTGCATAACTCTGAAGGCAATTTCAACCCAAGGCCCAAATATCAACATAAGTTTTTCCTAATCCTGAGCCATCAGACCTCACAGCTTGTGAAATACAGACAATAATGCTTCAGACACACAAACATCACAAAATACAAAATTTAAAAAGCTTAAAGCCAGATTTGTCTGTGTATCTTTATCCTTTGTGCAATTACTTGATTAACTCTCAGTAGATCTGGAGAGTTCTGCCCATTAAAACCCTTTTTTTTAAGTTTGTGGGTTTTTTCCCCTCAAGAAGGTCCATGACAACACCAAGGAAGATGCTGTAAGAAGTCACCAAGGGTCTGACAAAAAATCCAGTGCAGCCATGTGGGATTTTACCATCAGAGTTGTAGAAACCCTTGTGCTGTGGTTCTCCAGGACATATTCTTGTTGTAGTGGTCACACATAACCCAGAGCTGTGACCTCTGTGAACATAACTAAAAGACATTGCAGAGATGTTATTTGTATAATCGGCCCAACTGTGTAATGGCATGGACAAATTTTGTCTCTTCACATTCAGCATTCAAAATTCAATGTACACACAGAGCTGTGTAAGCACATGTAGCTCCCAAATGCCTGGAATTTAAATGTTACAGCCAGTTTGGTGCCCAGCAGGATGCAGGTTCTGGAGAGGCAATCAGCTTCTCTCCTGCCCATGTATCACTGGCTCCTGGGTAATGAGCTGCCACAGGGAACTGGGGGAAAGAGTGGTAAATTGACAGAGAAACGGGTCAGGCAAAAAGGCCTTTTCCAGTGCACTGCTCCTGTCCTTCAGAACTGAAAACAACACTTCCTAAAGAAATCCCCATTCTGTTCTGGGGGCTAAATTCATCATGCATAGAATGTAATTTTACAGTCCAGAATGGACAATAAATTCAGTCAGTAGCCTGAATATAAAGACATCAATAATTCTGTATCTTGCCCATTTTTGCTCTGCCACTTGAGCCTTCCCCTCAGTAATGGATAAATCCATGAGGAGATGACATCAGCCAGAGGACCCAGGCCATAGAAATGCAAAAGTGTCACAGGGCAGAACTTCTACTCATGGCCTGAAAGCAAGTGCTATTTGCTCATCTCACACCATGGGCATGTCTTTAGAGTGCACAGAAAGGCACAAGAATAAGTCTGAAGTTGTTATAAATTGTTCTTGAAATACACATTTTTTTCATCTAATAACCAGCATGTTAACATCAGAAATTAAATTAAATTAGTGACACAACAGTGCCCTGGCACTATCTGATGAAACAAAGAAATGAAAACATATTTTTTCAGCAAGGCAATATTTTTCCTTCCTAACTTGTGCATTTTTTGCTTGACAAGAACTTACCACGCATCACCTCTAACACTTGGGTACAATTGCTGAAAAGAAAAATCATCTACTCCACATACACCACACTTTTCCAGCAGCTCAGCAATGCACAAACACAACTGGACTGGCTGAAATTCTGGAAATTGCTGTCCATCTGTGTGGAATCTCTGACCCCAGAATGTTCCCATTTGAGGCCAAAGTGAGTGACACTGAGGAGTGAAAGCATCAAGCTCACTTTTCCAGTGTACCATAGCCCTAACAGCTCTTTGGTGCTCTCTCTGATTCACTTACATGAACCTTCTCAAGAACTGAGGCTACAGCCACGCTGCTTTCTGCCAAGAAACTCGATCCCCAAAGCCACATTTACAGGAAAGCAAACATTAACAGAATTACTGTACTAAAGCAAAATTTTGCATTATCATTCTGTTTGTTCTTCCTGGAAATTAACTTTGTTAAACATGAACCAAAACATAAGTCCTCCTATTTATTTTTTTTTTAATAATAAGCACCAGAAAATTATTTTTTCTTGCTTTTCCTTGCTTGAACTTATTGTCTGGACAGAATGACAGAAAATGCTTGCCATATCATCCATCTCTCCATTTGGTTTTTCCTGAATTTCTTTACATGCACAATGAGCTGGGATGAATACACTTGTAACTAGGAAACCAAAGCCACTTTTTAATATTCTTACACACTTCCACTGTAATCAGAATACTCAGGATTTTAATTTTAGAAGGCTCAGACACCAAACTCCAGCTGAAGTTACACAGAGCTGGGAGAGCTGCTAACACAAAATTGCACCGTATCTGCTGTGCTGTGACAGATTTTCTATTTCAGTTGCTCCTGCAGCTTTTCATCAATGTGTTTTTTAGAAATACCCACGAATTTGCAACCCCTTCCTAGCTGCAAATGAAGACTATTTTATGCTTTAATCATAGTAACCCATGACTGTCTGCCCACTTTAAAAAAACACACATCAGTACCTGTGGTTTATTTGTTTCTGAATCGTTGTCCAATCTGTGGAACAATCACCTTTTTAAATAGGAATGTGTTTCTTGCTATTTAACAGCTTTCCAGGTTAATATTGCCACCCAGCTTGCCACTGTCTGGCACCATTTATCTGAACCTGTCCAAGCTGCTGCATGTGGGCTCCAAGTGGAAAATATTAACTAGATTGTGCTATTTGCAGAAGAATGAGGCTGACAGCTAAAAAAGCTCAAGACTTGGCACTCAGAAGCAATACCAGAAATTAAGGCAGTTTTACATTATTCTGTATTATAGTTATTTTCCTGGTAAGAAATTTACACCTTCAGGAAGAGTCTTGTCTGTGTGCCTCGTATCACACCAGTAATGGAAATAGAATTTTTTTTTAATGCTTACATTGTGTATCTCACTGTCTGGTTTTCCCTCTGAATGCCGAGAAGTGTCTCTACTTTCATGACAAGATAAGTGACAGGTTTTAACCAGAAAAAGTAAGATTCCTTACTTTACCTGCTAGTATTTGTTATAGGAAGTGTCATCTGAACACATGAGAAGAGATAAATAAAAGTCCAGGCACCCTTTACAGTGCAGGGCTGTCTGCAATGAGAAAATTCTGTGTTTGCATTTTGGCAAGTCATTAAGTTTTGGCAGAATATTTGGAATCAATACAGAGAGTTCCCAGGAACATCTGCATTCAAAGCAATGGGTTCATTCACGTGTGTTATGTGATCCCAGGTAACTGAGCTCCACATCCCAGAAATTCTGAGATAGAAGCTGGTGGCTGAAGGAATGGGTAACAGCCACAGCATTTGCCCCACTGTAAGATTTTCAGGGGCAGAGAGACAGAAGGCAGTTTTTCAGAGATTAACCACCTCCCTCTGAAATATGTCCTTGGCAATAATCAGTTCCAGAGGATTTGGTGAGAAACAAGAGACAAACCCCTGTGGTGCCTGGCGTTTTGCATTTCCACTTTTACAGTGGTTGCAGGAGGAGTTGGAGCTGGAGAAACCCCACTGCCAAGGTGCTCCAGCAGGACACACTCCCAAAGCCACTAAAATACAAAATACAGAACAGATCACTCTGCATGGACAGAAGATTCAAAGAAAATTTACCAAGATGAAAAATGTTAGCAGCTCCATCTAGTCAAGGTTCCCCCATGCAAATGAAGCTGCTGCTTCTGTCCTTATCCTCTCTCCTCCCTCAAAACCAAACTCCTCTCTGCAAAACTCTTTCCCAGCTGCTGATAGAGGAGTGCCTCAGGGTATCTGAGCTACTTCTGGGTTCTCTGCAGGAAAAGAACCTGATGTCATTAGATTTAAATTAATCACACAAGGTCCAAATCTTCATTAAAAAAAACTCTAGGTTGTCTACATATAAAAGCTGAAACTACAGATCTAAAAAAAAGACTATTATCTCCAGGATATGACTTCATTTCAACTATTTTTATATTGAAAATGTTAGTGTCAAAAACACTGAACTATTCAGAGTACACAATTTTGCCCTTCAGTGCAATATTTACACAATGAAAACCAGTAATTCTCATACTTTAAACCAGTGGTTTAGTGTTTTAGCTTTTACATGTTAATTTGCTCACAATGTCCATGTATAATCATCCTTTATTTTCTTTGAAGTTTCTTTATATTCTACATTTTGCAGGGGCTCAGTTTTTAACAAAATTCCAGTGATAAAGTTTGTTGGCAAGTATGATCCAAAGTTAATCTGAGCAGTTATTGGATACTCCAAATGGACAACAAACCTTATACTTAACAAACATGCACCTGGTAATAACAGCTGCAACCACACATAAAGATGAAAAATATATCAAACTAAGCCCCCCATCAAAGCATCTAAAATTAGAAATGTTGGAAAATACATTCATAAACAAGCTGATCTTGAAGAACCAGAACATTCAAATAATTGGGAATGGTACATTTGACAAAATTAACCTACTTAGAGAAAACTTAAAGCCCTTATCATTCTCCAGAATGAATTTCTTCCCTAGATTTTATTAGGATCAAGAAAAATCTGATTTACAGGAATATAAGACAGCCATAAACTTTAATAACATCTTTAAACTTTTTAAACTTCAAAAACAAGTCAATCAGGCTCAATCATGAACTACAACCAGATTATGTCTTTTTGAATCACAGAATCTTGGAGGATTGCATTCAAAATTTTCTCAAATCATGTGTTTGTAAGAATGACGAAATTATAGAATCACAGAACATTAAGGGTTGGAAGATCATCCCTGCCATGGCAGGGACACCTCCCACTGTCCCAGGCTGCTCCAAGCCCCAGTGTCCAGCCTGGCCTTGGCCAGGGATCCAGGGGCAGCCACAGCTGCTCTGGGCACCCTGTGCCAGGGCCTCACCATGCTCAAAGTGAAAAACTTCTTAATATCTAACCTAAATTTCCCCTTTTCCAGTTTGTACCTATTCCCCCCTGTCCTGTCACTCCAGTCCCCCATAGAGAGCTCCTCTCCAGCTTCCTTGCAGGTCTCTTCAGGTTGTGAAAGGTGTTTTGAGGTCTGCACACAGCCTTCTCCAGGATGAACACCCAATTTTCCCAGCCTATCTCTGTAGGGGAGGTGCCCCAGTCCTCTTATCAATTTCGTGGCCTCCTCTGGACTCTCTCCAACAGAATTATACAAGGCACTGCATGGGCTGTGTTCCACTGGCTGCACTTTCACTAGGGAACCTGACAAATTAAAAATGCTGGTAATAAATACCTGCACAGCAACACACACACAAGTGTAAGACCACCTTTCAGCAGGGTAATTTGGGACAGAGATCCTCCACCTTCTTCTTTTGGAGAAGCACACTTCAGAAATTATGCAAAACCAACTAGTTTCTGCTTGGCTGAGAAGTAACTTAGTACACATGAGGGAAAAAAAAAAAATTAAAAAAAGAAGAAGAAAGCTCAGGTTAGCTCCCCAAATGCTCCCCTGGCAGCACAGCCAGCCTCACTGCACAGACTGGTTTATGGGAACAGATGCAAGTGCTTTCCCAGTTGTTTGTTCCCATCACCACAGCAGCCCCCGTGCCAGAGCAGTTGTCTGCACAGCACAGCAGAGCAGGGAACTCTTCCAAAGAGCTTTGCTGGGGTTTTGTGCTGGCTCACAAAGCCACACTCGCATCAGGGCACGAGTCCCTGAGTGAGAAAAATCCCCACTCCTTTCACAAGCAGCTTCCCCAGTTTCCAAAGCTACCAAAAGAGCCAGCAATGACAAAACAAACCCCCAAGATCTGGAGAGGGGAAAAAGGACCCAGACCCAGTAAGGTACATCTCCTTCCCTTACGTGGGTTTTAGCCCATTTGCAACAAAACCTTGGCAAAAAAAAAGGCTTAAATGCATCCCTAAAAACATTCCAGGGATTCTACAGCTGCTTCAGAGTATTTGTGACCTAGGTGGGATATCTGAAAGCACGCTGAAAACATGTATGGGATTAGATGCTAATCTCTAGAGCTGTCCTTAATGAAAAGATAACACGCCAGATTAGCTTTCAATAAAAACAAGAGGAATTTTGTAATTCTTAATTTCTATTTTAATACTTGCATTTTGACAAATAAAGCCCTATTCAGGTATTTAATTAAAGCGGATAATCACGATGAGAAGCCAGCCTAAAGCAATGATAATGGCCATTATAATTTTTTTTCAAATCAGCAGCTAGAAAGGGGTTGAGCCAAAACCCACCGGGATCTGGGCATGTGTGTCCCTGGTGGCAACAGAGGGTGGTGGCCTTTGAGGGACAGTGGGTGGCTTGTGAGTGGGATGGTAGTGGCTTTTGAGAGGTTGGAGGGTGGCTTTTGAGGGGGACAGTGGGTGGTTTTTGAAGGAGTGGCTTTTGAGGGGGACAGCAGTGGCTTTTGAGGGGGACAGTGGGTGGCTTTTGAGGGGGATAGCAGGTGGTTTTTGAGGGGGACAATGGGTGGCTTTTGAGTGGGGCAGGAGTGGCTTTTGAGGGGGACAGTGGGTGGCTTTTGAGGGACATTGGGTGGTTTTTGAGGGGTTCATTGGGTAGTGAATGCGATATTGGGTGACTTGGGGGACTTGGTGACTTTTGATGGGGACAGTGGTGGCTTTTGAGGGGGACAGAAATGTCAGGGGTCGGGGGGTCGCTTGTGAGGGACACAGCGCGTGGCACTAGGCACGGTGCTTCTTCACAGACCACACTGGGCCTTACCCCTACACCCAAAAAACTCCAATAATAATAACAATAATCACCACAATAAAACCTCACGACGAAACAAGTACAAATGTCGGTGAATCGCGCACTAACGCGGCACGCGGGTTCCCCTCACACCCACAGCACGCAGGCGGGGGGGGGCGGTGGGTGCGGATTACCAAAGCGGCACCTCCCGAACCCCTCTGTGCCCCGCCACACGGACCCGTCCCTCCGTGCGTGTGTGTCCCCTCCTTGTGTGTCCCCCGTGTGTGTGTCCCCTCCGTGTGTGTGTGTGTCCCCTCCGTGTGTGTGCGTCCCCCGTGCCGGGCCACCCCCACCCGCGCGGCGGCGGCTGCCTCAGTTTCCCTGCGGCGGGGCGGGCTGAGGGCGGCGGCCGTGGCGCTGCGGGCGGTGCTGCCCGCGCTGGAAGGCGGCCGGCCGGGCGGGCTGTCGGTCGGTCTGTCAGTCGGTCGGTCGGGGGATCCCCGCTCCATTTCCCCGTTTCCCCCCGCCGTCTCCCTCCCCCCCGCCGCGCCGCCCCCTCGCCCCCCGCTCCCCCCCGGCCCGGCCAATCGCGGCGCCGCGCACGTGACGAGCGCTCCCCGCGATGACCTCATCCCTCGGTTGTGGGATGACGTCAAATTCAAGATGGATGGAATCACGGCGGCGGCGGCGGCAGCGCGGGCTGAGCCCTGAGCGGCGGCGCCGAGGGGGGCGAGCAGGGGGGGGCGGCGGACAGGGTGAGTAGCGCCCGCGTGTCGCGCCCGTCCCGGGGGCTGCCCGCGCCGCGCGGGTCTCCCCGCGCACAAATCCGTCTTTTCCTGACGTAACTCTGAGGTGGTTTTTTTTTCCCTTTTTTTTTTTTTTTTTTTTTTCCTCTTTCCTCCTTCCCCCCCCCCCTTCCTCCACCGAGCGGGGATGCGGCTGCCGCGCGCATGCGCCGGTTACGAAACTCTTCCCCCCGTCCTTGGCGGGGCGCGGCGCAGGCGCCCGGAGCGGGCGGGAGCTGCCCGCGGCCGCCGCCGCCACATCGCCCGCCCCGCCCGGGCCCGAGCCCCGAGGGGGAGGCGCGGGGGAAGCGCTCAGGGCGCATGAGCGCGGCCGGCAGCGATGGAAGGAAGGATGGATGGAAGGAAGGCGGGGAGAGGCGGGTCGGGAGCGGAGAGGGGGGAGCGGGAAGAGGCGCGCCGCTCTCCGGCTTCTTGGGGCTGCGGCGCCTCAGGAGCCCGTTACCCGCTGCAGCGGGGCGTGAGGGCCGCGAGGGTCCGGCCGCCGCAGGGCGTGAGGGACCGGTGGTGTGAGGGATAGCAGGCACCGGTGGTGACAAGGAGCGGCCGCCCGAGCGGTGTGAGGGACCAGCGCTTCCCCCTCCTCTGCCGGCGGCGGCTCCGGGCTGTGCCCCCGCTGCCATCCGAGCTCTAGAACGAGAGAGGCGCCGGGAGGGCCGTGACTCGGGGGTGCCGCGGCTCCTCCCCGGGGTGTCTGGAAGGGAGACGCGTTTCATCTCCCCCAGCGAGGTCCCCGCGTGTCAGTGCAGGCAGGTACCGAACCTCGTCAATGTCTGTCAGTCTAGAGAGGGGAGGTGTCCGAGGATGGGGTCCGGTAATGCTGGGACCCGATGCACACACATTCCGCCTCAACATAAGAACTTTGCTGTGCAGTGACAGAGCCCTGCACAGATTGCCCAGAGAGGCTGTGGAGTCTCGCTGGAGCTATTCCAGAGCCGTGTGGACACAATCCTGTGCTGTGTGCTCTGGGATCCTACTGGAGCAGGGAGGTTGGACCTGGTGACCCACTGTGGCCCCTTCCAGCCTGACCATTCTGTGGGTCTCTAAACAAAGCGTGGCTTTGCTACTCCGAGCTGGATTATTCATCAGCAGGATGAAGCATATTTCACAGTCCGGTGGGGAAATCCTCAGTGGTGGGCTGTGCAGAAAGTTGTGGAAGGCGTTTTACCTGCTCACAGCTGTCAGAAAGAATTTTGCTATAATCCTCTGCTGATCTTATGTTCAGATTGGATGAGGCTCGTGTAAATAAACAGAAGAAAAACTTCAAGGAGTTACTGTTAGACAGGAAATAATTGTAGAATGTGTGTGTACTGAGTAAGCCCATCTTAATAATTAAATAGCAATGGCTTTAGTAGCTCTTCCTTTTTTTTGTAGTTGGGACTCCCAGTGGAAGTAAGAGGTAGGTAGGCTGTACATAACTACAGAAGAGATTGTGATGAATTACACAATCACAGAGTAATTGTGAATACACTGACTATCTTGTAGTTAAATTTAAATTAATACTTTATCCTTAGATAAATTAATGTGAAACTAGATTTTTTTTAAAGATGTATTTTTGTACAGGAAGTATTTTTGATATTAAATCAGGTGTAGTCAATGCACACTGCAGGTAAATCTAGTACTGTTTTATGTGTAGGTTTAGTGTTCTGTTCTGACTTTGCTCAAACTGACAAAGTGCTCTGACTAAAATTTTCCACCAGCATTATGCTGATCCTCTTGAGGGGAAGTTTGGAGCAAATTTAAGCAACTGTTTTTATAAACCCTGTTAAGCAAAAAACCCCGAATTATGTGGCCGTCTCTTGGGTGGAGGGGATCAGCATCCCATTCTCTCAGATGTGTGTTTCACCCATATGCTGCAGAGAATATTTTGTTTACCTGTGGAAAATCCACCCATCCTGACTGGATTGTGACCATTTCAGGAGCTGTCATTTACATGTTCTCAGTAGGGGCTTGCAGGGAGGTGTCACAAATGAGAACCTCTGGAGTTTTCACCATTTGTGAGCTCCCCTGATTCTGCTTCAGTGTTCAAGGTACCTTATCCTTTAGAACACCTTAGCATTCTTAGTGAATATAAAGCAGGCAGCAGCTTTTAGGAAGTTCCCAAAGTCCTTTTAGTGCTGTACATTCAGTGATAAACGTGAACTTTTGTGCCTCCTGTTCCCCTGTGTAGGTTCCAAGTGCCAGGGTGATTCTGTGCCACGTCCATCTCACGCTGAGAACCCCCTGGATCAGTACAAGCTGGATATTTCTGACAAATTAACTTTTCTGAACTCATGGGTGTTTTGTGTGTGATGCTGGAGAATATTTGCACACAGAATTAAGTGCTCTGATCATCTGGCTTGGTGACTCTTTACTCAATATTAGTTGACTCTTTACTCAATATTATTGTGGCTTGATCACACTTTACTCAATATTAGTTCCGGGCAGACCAACCTTTGGATTTAAGAGGACTTGGCAGAAAGCCTTGAGCTTTCCTGCTGTATTGAAGCTGTTTTGTTTTGAGCTTCAGGATGTGAAGCAGTTTCTGTTAAAAAACAACCCTCTGGAGCTTTCAGGGTTTTGAAATTTGCTTTATCTGCAAAAGGGTGATAACTGCAGAGTGTGACCGAGTGTGGACTCGCAGGGGAGAGGAAGCTGAGCTGTAATCAGCACAAGGTTTGCTCTGCTCTGGGAGGGGCTGTGCTCTGAGTCACATGCTGCAGTTGCAACAATTTCTGCTCTCATTAAACTTTTGAGCAACTGAGCTCCTTCATTTTGAAATCTGTCTCATGTAATGATCTGAGATCCTCAGAAAGCAACAAAAGTCTTCAGAAGCAGCAAAGTCATGGAGAGACTGCAACATGCCCTGATTTAAAATAGCTGTCCTGTGCAGGGGGGGTTTCCTTCCCAAATATTTGTTGTAGTTTAATATTAGTCTTTGTACTGTAGTGTTTCCATTTTTTTCCTGATAATATTAAAGACATCAGTTCTCTTATATTTTCTTTCAATCAGCAGTGAAATAAAAAGAAATTTGTTGTCTTTTCTTATTGACTGCTTTTTGCTGTTCTGGAACAGTTCAGGCATGTTTTGTGAACAAGGAAAGAAAGTGTTGGGCGAGTCTTCAATATTCCTAAACTCCTTCCATCCCCATCAGTTCATCAATCTTGCTGTCTATCACAAATATAAGTTTTGAAATCCCCTGGTTGATTGTTGAGAGGTTTTTTCTTTGAGGTGCAGTGAAACACCACATCCTCCTTGTGCAAATTCTCTCCATGCGCTCTGTGATAAGAAGACATGAAAAATCCTTTGTCCAAATACTTATTTTTTTAAATGCAACAAAACTTTTCCTTTGTATACAACTAAATTGCATTCTTTGGGGAAAGGAGAAACATTTTTCCCTTTTTTGTCTGGCAGCATTAATCTCCTCATCCAAGGTTGATCCTACCTCAGTACTGAAGAGTGTGAGTAACATTGAGGTTGCCATTCATTCTCACCAGCCTCTGACAAGCTGTGGTTACTGCAGGGAGTTCTGGCTCAGGGCACCGTGAGTGTCCCCTCCACCCCCTCACAGTCTGCTCTGGACACATTTGTGAGTATCTCCAGAGCCCTTCTAAAAAACAGAGTACTTGGGACAGCAAAAGTGCCTCACAAAGCCCCTTTTAATGCCAATTAAGAGCCATGGAAGGAAAAGCAGCAGAGTTACAGTGATTTCTGATCCCTGCCACACTCTGCCATAACCAAAGGGAATTTGTTTACTCTGTACCAAGACATAACTGAGTACAGTCCTTCAGCTGTTGAGGTTAAGGGCCAGATTTCCTGGAATTCCAGTAAAAATATGGCCATCTCAATTCTCATAAATCCTTTTGGGGAGTAAAGATATAAAAATACAGTGCTCTTGTTCATGGAGCTGGATTTTTAAATTAATTTTTTTAACTATATAAGACATTGCCTACCTTCAGTTGCTTGTGGACTGTAATAAACTGAAAATCTCCCACATGCTATTCATGGGATTGTAAATCTCTTAAGGTAAAACTCAGCTAAAATTGCTGTTGTCTTTCCTGAGTCATCTTCCCAGTATCTTGGCCAGAATCAGTGATGGCTGAATGACATTTCTTTGGATCCATTCAGTGGGAGGATGATACCTGCATTCCTTGAATCATAAATGTCTCACTGGGAATTTTTTAGGCTCAGCATTTTTTTTAATATATTCTGCAATCTTTTATATTCTGCATTTTCAGATTAAATGTATGACTTTTCCCCCTCATGTCTCATTTCCTTAAAGAAACCTTAGTGTAAACACTATTCTGTTGATAGAAAAGTACCTTACAGGGATGTGTGGCTTCTCTTCCCATCCAAAATACACTGTGCCTGTAAAAAGCACCATTATAGTCATAGAAATATGACCACAATTAGGGTTTGTCATGTTTATTACACTAGCAAAATTAAAAGTTGTATGTTGATAACTTTTTAATGTGAATTAGGCCAGTTAATGTGTCTCATCTGGTAAAG
Source organism: Ammospiza caudacuta (assembly GCF_027887145.1). Lineage (NCBI taxonomy): Eukaryota > Metazoa > Chordata > Aves > Passeriformes > Passerellidae > Ammospiza > Ammospiza caudacuta. The sequence goes on from NC_080594.1 coordinate 116,945,060, forward strand.
CAGATGATTGAATATTACTCCATTTGATAAGTATATCTCATCATTGCAAATAAAACAATAAAATCAATGTGTAGAAATAGTACAAGTGAACACATTTGGTCTGCAATTCTTCAAATTTCATGCATCTCTTTGCAAAAATGACAAATATTTCTGGAGATGAGATTACTGTAGGTGTTTAAATCTGATGGCCATCAAGCCTTTCAGACTTGTCCCATCAGAGACTTTATTTGCAACATTACAAAGCAAACGTTGCTTTGTATTTTGCGTTACAAAACAAACATTTCAAGGGAATGAAAGATGAAGAACTCCTAGGGAAAGCTGTTTTTAACTTTTTAATATTTTGTTTTAGTTTACAGCAATTTGGAGGCTGAGTTACGCACCTTTTAGTCGAGTCACGGAGGCCAGGACAAATAACAAATTGTGTTTGATGTGACTGAATCTTCACTAAATGTTTCAGGAAGAGCTTTGAGAGCTCCCAGGCAGCATTTCCGTGCCCTGTCCCTTCCATCCTGTCGCTGGCTGCTCCTCGCAGGAGCCATCCCTCCTCAGACTGCTCCAGGATGAAATTGCACCCTGAGCTGCTGCTGGGTTGTAAACAAGAATGGCAATGACAAGAGGAGCTTTGTGCGCTGACATTCTGTAGTTTGCCGCACGTCAGGGGGAGCTATTTTAAGTGTCAGAACGTGCAACTGAGGCTGTGATCTGAATGTGAAAAGTAGCCTCTCATTTCTGAGTCACTTTCATGTCTGTGTCAGGTTAGCTGCTAATTATCTGTCTAGAGCTAGGGCAAAATAGACTGCAGAATATTCAAACTGAAAGGAGGTTCAGATTAGATATTAGAAGAAAATTCTTTACTGTGAGGGTGGTGAGGCACTGACACAGATTGATTGCCTCATCTCTGGAAGTGTTCAAGGCCAGGTTGGATGGGGCTCTGAGGAGCCTGGTCTGTGCCCGTGGCAGGGGGTTGGATGATCCTTAAGGTCCCTTCCCAAACCATTCTGTAAATCTGTGATTATAAAATTTCTTCTTTTTCTCTCTCTAAATTTCTGCTTTTATATGTGTGGAGGATAAATAGGTAGAAACTAGTCCATCAATTTCACACACTGGCAAGCATGTTATTAATCTGATTTTATGCCTGTCTTCGTGCCAGTGAGTCTCTCTGTGCTGCTGACCTATTGGAAATGAGAAACGTTTGTCTTCATGGAGAGTTCACAGTGCTGTCTGCAGGGGAAAACAGCCTCAGCAGTGAGATCTCATTTCATTACATCCAGCAAGACAGAACCCCCAAACATGCAGCAAGAGATTATTGAAGTATTTAGGTAGAAAAATACTCTAGAAATGCAAACAATATTGCTGTGTGGGTTTGCAGCTTTTACCTACAGATTTTGGGGGTGTATAGGGAGATGTGCAAATCTCTATGTGCTGTGGAAGAGTATCTGTGTTGCAAAGGCTGTTGATGGGAGAAGAGACATTTTATAAATTGTTGTCAAATTCAAATCATAAAATCCAGCAGAGAGTCCTTGAGTAGAAGCTTAAGCAGTGGAGGTTCCTTTTTCATCTGGACTTGTGACAGACGAGTAAGGGACCTTTCTACTCTTCTGGTGTCTAAAACAGCACCAGAATTGTCAGAGCCATCAGATCCTCAGCAAAGCACTCAAATGAATGCAACATTCTGCATTTTGCAGGGGATGCTGCAGGAAGTCACTTGTACTTTTGGGCTGAGTCTTATAATCCACATGTCTTTGCTTTCTTTAGTGGATTTGTCCCTTCCGTGCTTCTTGTGTGTTTTCCCTGTTTAAACCTGTTCAGTGTCTGTCTCTTCTGTGTGTTTCCTCCTCCATCCTTGTATTCTTTGCTTCCCCCTGCACTTCTTGCAGCCCTGGCACCTCCTTGCTGCAATGTTGCATCTCAGGGAGGGTTTCAGAACATCCTCTTTCCCCTTCCCCTCAGCACACTGTTAATGGAGCTTCACTGACAGGGATTTCCTTATGGTGGAAGTCAGAAAGCATCATCAACATCTCTTCGTTGCTCATGTATTTGAGGGTGCAGCTTCCACTGGAACCCCACATAAATATCTGCCTGATTCTGTCTGGGATGTTCCAGCTGTAAAGTTGGTGGCTCTGTTGTTTCTAAAGGTGACATTTCAGATGGAGGAAGCTGATGGAACAAAGAATGGGCAGGTGCCTGGCTCCTCTTGCTGGAACCCTGGTGCTCATTTGACCTCTCAGTGAGCTGATTAAGCTGCCTATCCTAGAAAATAGCAAACAGATGTAAAATTCTGGAATTATTTTATTTATTTTTGTTCCCTGCCTAATTTTAAGGAGTTGAATTAACTTACTGGGAGATCAAATAAGCAGAGCTGGTGAAAGGAAGGGGAGAGAAGCACAGGGCTGGGAGAAGATGTGAGAGTAAGGAACAGAGGAAAGGAAGGGGAGCTGCCACTTCGAAGGGAGGTTGCTGTTGAAGATCCATAAACTCTTGGGCCTAAGATTAAGCTTTTTCACCCTTCCCTTGTGAAGAGCTCTCCTGAGATTTCTTTTATTTTACAAAAGTTATTTTGAAATAGTGGAGGCATCTTTTTCTGTCCTTGTTCAAAGTATAAAATAAAAACAATGTTATACCAAATGGCACTTAGGCTTTTGAAATCTAGTTTTCTGAGATCAGTGGAGGGCTGTTGAAGGAGGGAATTAGAGGCTGGAGCATCTCTTTTACAGGGAATTGAAATCTAGTTTTCTGAGATCAGTGGAGGGCTGTTGAAGGAGGGAATTAGAGGCTGGAGCGTCTCTTTTACAGGGAAAGGCTCAGGGAGCTGGGCCTGTTCAACCTGGAGAAGGTATGACTGAGAGGGCACCTCATTAATATATATAAATATCTAAAGGGGCAGTGGCAGGAGGTGGGCAGGCTCTGCTCTGTGGTGCCCAGAAACAGGACAAGAGGGAATGGGCAGAACTGATGCCCAGGAAGTTCCACCTGAACATGAGGAAGAACTTCTTCCCTGTGCAGTGACAGAACTGGGACAGATTGCCCAGAGAGGCTGTGGAGTCTCCCTCCCCCTCTGGAGCTATTCCAGAACCATCTGCACACAATCCTGTGCTGTGTGCTCTGGGATCCTGCTGGAGCAGGGGGTTGGACCTGGTGACCCCCTGTGCTCCCTTCCAGCCTGACCCATCTGTGATTCTGTGAAGGCTGACACTAAAATCTCTTCTTGGCTTCACAAAGGTTCCTGCTGCACTGGCCCATCCTGGGTCAGGAGTCTGAGTTTAGTCACTGCTCCTCCTGAGGACCAGCAGCTGCTGTGGCATGAGGCAGCTGCCACCACCCTGTGGGACATTTCCTGATGTGCTCCTGCTGTTTCCATGATGTCACCTGAACATCATGGAACAAAAGAAGAAAGCTTTGTTTCCAGTCAGTAGTGAAGGTGGCTGGAAAAAAAAGGGTTAGAGAGAATAAAAGCAGATTATCTGGAGGAAAGATCTGAGGTAGCTAATCACAAAACAATCTACAGGTGAGCAGTAGGAGTACTCAAACACCTGGAACCAAATCTGGTGTTTCAGGAGACTGCCAGAGTTGTGTATCTACGCAAGCTTGTGTGGGGCTCAGCACAGGCAGCCAGGCACTGGCTTTGGGGACCCAGTTCTTGTCTCCTGTGGCTGTTCCTACTGCTGCCTCTTCAGTTATGCCAATGCAGTAGTTCCTGATGTGGTTCACTATAAAAATCAACCAGCATTTGAAAAGAAATAATGTTGGGTGTTTATTTATTGTCTGTTCTGCTACGTCATATGGGCCTGCAAATATTTGTACTGGCACAGCTGAAGGAGGAGTGACCTGCAGTGTGCAGGTAAGGTGAACACAAGAGAGCAGGGATGACTTGGATCAACTTTGTTATTGAAAATTATTCCTGTACTACAATTTTAACACATTGACTCGGGTATTCTTTGGGTTGATTTTTTTTTCTACTTCTAAATATTTCAGGCTTTCACATGATCTGGGTAAATGTCTTAAAATGGCTCTGTGAAACAGTTCTGGTGGTTTTGTGCTATTGTTTGTTTAATTTCTGCCTGTTGTGTCTAAAGGCTATTAAGCTGAAAGTCAAGCCCTTGAATTAGGAAATACCAGGATTAAAGTTGCCTTTGGAGGATTGATTTGGTCCTTTGCCATTTGTGTGCGTTGCAGCCTTGGTTACTGTTAAAGTGACAGAGTTAAATTGCACCCTGAGTGACTGCAGGGATGTTTGTGTCTGCGGTGTTTCATGGGATGAATTGAAGTTGTTGTAGGAATGAAGAAGGAAACTGTGGCCAGCAGGATGGGTGACTGCTGGATTCTGCTTTAGTCCTGCAGATTTTACACCACTCTCTACTGGTTACACTGCACTGCTGGGTTATGTGGGCAGAGGGACACATAGTAATTACATGGTGTTTACTCTGCCAGTTTGAAAAACACAAGGGCAAAGCAGATTAAAATGAAAGATCTTAAAATATTTCAAAACATTTGACTAATACTCTGTTTCCACTGTGTCCTTGAAGTGTGGGTTGTGCAGCAGCTTCTCTTGGGTGTCTCATCACCACAGTTAAAGTTTCCTAAGCTCTGTTATCTGTTACCTCCATTTACCTTCTGCAGCTTGCATCCCAGAGGAATCACTTGAGTTTGCAAATTCACTTTCTTCCAGGTGAAGGGAAAGATGTTCTCCTGGAGCACTTAAAACTCTGTAATTGTTAATGGGTGATCAGACCATGAAACTGGACTGGGGCCAGCCACACTCTGCCACTTTAAATTGCAGTGGCATCCACAAAGGAGGAGGGCAATGAACCACCATCCTCACACCCCCACCTCCATCCTCCCAGTGTTCTTCAGTAAAACATAGAAAGCAAAGCAAACCAGATTGCTTTCTCAATTTGAGATTGACTGCACTGCTTTTTATAGATGGAGGTGTGGGGGAATTATTCATTATAGCTATCGAAGGTGAATTAAGGATAAATTAGTGTTTATGAAATGACACTGCAAGGCACTGAAATACAAAGTAAAGACTGATCTGGTGAGGAAGCAGCATTCTGGTTGTGCTGTTGCCATGTCACTATGAACTCATTTGGTACTTTTAGGTACTTTTAGCTCAGTCCTTGATATGATCAGTGCCCTGAGACACTGCATGCAGCATCCTTGATGTCATTTCTCAATAATACCAATTCAGACTTTGATCACTTATACTGATTAGTTTTAAGATTTACCATCCTCATTTGTTAACCATGGGGTTGTAGCTTCTCAGTACTGTTTTGTTATTTTGATAAACTTTACAGTTCTGCTTGTAAGCTGGTGAACAGAGAAATCTTTTTGTTGTAGTTGCATATATCATGTACAAATGAAACTAAAAAGTAGTTTCTCAAATCAGCTGTAAAAGTAAGAGAATTGCTTTTAATAGATCCTGATTTGTTTTACAACCACCATGGAGGTAGTGTAGAGAGTGTCCATGAAAAAAATAAGAGAATTTAATATTGTTGATTTCTCTATGTGTGTTCTTGTGCACAGATACATAAATTACAGCTCCTGCCACTGAATTAATTTGTTTAACTTAAAACCTGGTTATCTTCTTTTGTTAAGCTCTCATCAGGAGCAGTATAGTGAGTTATCAAGACATATCCAGTATGGAATGGGCTGTGTTTTGAAGCACATGGATCATGGAGATTTCTGCACTGCAGCTTAATTTGTCCTTATTGTACTCTTGGATGCAGCCAAGGGTAACTGTTCCTCAGATATATGGGTTGTGGGCATAAAGTGCTCTAATGCTAATGAATGAAAAGGGGATTTCAGTTCTCTGATTGCTTTTCATCCTGAGCAAAGCAATGCAGGGGTACTTCAGTGAAAACTGACATTTCCCAGAAACCAGATCCTGGTTTTCGAAAATCCCATTTCCCAGAATCCAGTGCAGTTTGAAGTGGCACATACAGTTAGAAGTAGATATTAACAGCACTTATTAAGCATAAGTAAACCTGATGAATTCAGATTACAGACAATAATGCTGTTTCCTTCTCCCTTCCCAGTATTAATGCCCTTTCCATCATCCTATTAAAAGTGACAACAAACCCCCCTAAATTTGTGTAGTCAGCAGGAGGCTGTCAGGGTTGCTTAGCCTCAGAAAGGTGAATTGCTATCACTAAGCTTTATATACCTGATCCAAGAGTCCAGAGTTTATCAATCCAGTTGTCAAGATAGATCTTTATAAAGCTGAAGCAGAGAAAGAGATGATCAAGAGTGAAATGCTTGAACTGTTCCTCCCTGTAAGAGAGGTGTATTACATGAAGAGAACACAGCCCATCCATTCATCCATCCATCCATCCATCCATCCATCCATCCATCCATCCATCCATCCATCCATTCATCCATCCATCCCTCCCCCAGTTAGTTAGGTGCAATATCCTTGGTGTAAGATTAGCAATTAAAAGGATTTTTGAAAGTGGGCAGATAAGCTGGTTCTTCCCATGGCTGTGCTTTTTTGGAGCTAACAGTGGTGTTTCATTCCCAAGCCTTTCCTCCACACAAGCTGTTTCTTCAATCACGGTTTGGTGGTGGTTTAGCCAGTTTATAAAGCACAGGAGATGTGTTTACTTTGTCTCTAACAGTTCATATAAGGCAACCTACAGCTTGTTGTTGTTGTTCTTTTCCAGGGACACCAGAATCATGGAGGGGCTCTTGCATTACATAAATCCAGCACATGCCATTTCCCTGCTGAGCACCCTGAACGAGGAGCGTCTCAAGGGACAGCTGTGTGACGTTGTGCTGATTGTAGGAGACCAGAAATTCCGAGCTCATAAGAATGTTCTGGCTGCCAGCAGTGAATATTTCCAGACTCTGTTCACAAATAAGGAGAATGAGTCTCAGTCAGTGTTTCAGCTTGACTTTTGTGAGCCAGATGCTTTTGATAATGTGTTGAACTACATTTATTCTTCATCCTTGTTCATTGAGAAAGGCAGCCTCGCAGCTGTGCAAGAACTGGGCTACAGCCTTGGAATATCTTTTCTTACAAACATTGTTTCCAAGAGTCCTCAAGCTCCTTTTCCTTCTTGTCCTATGAAAAAAATACTCTACCAAGATGAAGATGAAAGTAGTTCTCAGAAGAGAAGTGTCATTGTCTGTCAGAACAGAATTGAAGCACAAGCAAAAAGCATAAATCAAACACAGCACGACTTAAGCCATACTCCTAAACCTTCACCCTCTGTGGCTGTCAAAGCTGGCAGCAGACCACAGGTAACAAAACCAACTGAAACCCTTCACAACTTATCACTGACTGAAAGGAGGTGGCTGAAAGAAGGCCCTGTGAGCTATACAAAGGTTCATGAAACTTCTGGAACTGTGGAGGATCAGAGCAGAGGTGCTTTAGTGAAAAGGAACATGGTGCTGCCTCAGATGTCTTTGGCAGAGAAAGAGATGGCAAGCGGCGAGCCAGGAAGCAGCGCTCAGCTTCTGAGAGGAAAAGTTGCAGAGATGTCATTGAAAAGACCACGTCCACCGGTCTTGTCTCTGCGTGGGGCAGCGGAATCCACGTTTCTGTTGCGAGAGGCAGGAAAAGGAAATGGTCAAGGGGAAGACAGGAATTTGCTCTACTACTCCAAGTTAGGGCTGGTAATCCCATCTAGTGGGTCTGGCCCAGAAAACCAAAGTATTGACAGAAGTGGGCCCCTTGTAAAAAGTCTCCTTCGAAGGTCACTGTCCATGGATAGCCAGGTTCCTATTTACTCACCTTCTGTTGACCTAAAACCTGCACATGTATCCTCGTGCTCCTCACCAGGAACTAACGATTCCCAGAAGACATTTAATGTTGCATCCCAAAAGTCATCCTCAAAAGAGTCATCGGAGAAGTCGGCCTTGGATGAGAAGCCACAGGTAATACACCCACATCGCCTTAGGTCTTTCAGTGCCTCTCAGACAACGGATCGGGAGGTGGCTTCCCCTCTCTCGGAGGTGAGGATCAAAACTGAGCCCAGCAGTCCCCTCTCAGATCCCGCTGACATCATCCGAGTCACGGTGGGTGATGCTGCAGCATCGGCAAACAAAGACTTTGCTTTTAAAACTGAGGATGATCGTAAGGAACCAAGCAGACTTCCAGCCAAAAGGAGGTTCCAGGATGATAGGAGGCCACCATTCAAGAAGCTGAAGGCGGATGAGCAGGGTTCTCCTGGCTCAGAAGAGAACTTTGAGGAAGGCTCGAGCCCCACGCACCTTGATGCCGATTTCCCTGATTCTGATGTCAGCAAAGATGAATACAGTGAGATGGAAGAAGCAAGACCAAATAAAAAATTTAAATGTAAACACTGCCTTAAAATTTTCAGATCAACAGCAGGTCTTCATCGCCATGTTAACATGTATCACAATCCAGAGAAGCCCTATGCTTGTGATATCTGCCACAAGAGATTCCACACCAATTTCAAAGTGTGGACGCACTGCCAGACCCAGCATGGAATCGTGAAGAATCCCTCACCAGCTTCCAGTTCACACACCCTTTTGGATGAAAAATTCCAAAGAAAACTGATCGATATAGTGAGGGAGAGAGAAATCAAAAAAGCTCTGATTGTGAAACTGAGACGTGGCAAGCAGAGCTTTCAGGGCCAGTCGGCTTCCCAAGCACAACAAGTCATCAAAAGGAATTTAAGGTCAAGAACCAAAGGAGCCTATATTTGTACCTACTGTGGGAAAGCTTATCGTTTCCTCTCCCAGTTCAAACAGCACATAAAAATGCACCCTGGGGAGAAGCCCATTGGAGGGAATAAGGCTCCTAAGCAGAAAGATCACATCCATATTGAAAACCCAGTGGAAAACAAGGAGGTTTATCATTGCCGTCTCTGCAATGCCAAGCTCTCCTCACTGATTGAACAGGGAAACCACGAGCGACTCTGTAGGAACGCCACTGTCTGTCCTTACTGCAGCCTTAGGTTTTCTTCTCCAGAGCTGAAGCACGAGCATGAGAGCAAGTGTGAGTACAAGAAGCTGACTTGCCTTGAGTGCATGCGCACCTTCAAATCATCCTTCAGCATCTGGCGCCATCAGGTTGAAGTTCACAATCAGAACACAATGGCTCCATCAGAGAACTTCTCTTTGCCCCTCATGGATCACAATGGAGAGGTGACCAGTTCCTCACGGCTGCCTCCGCAGTCGGAATCCAATAAAATGAACAATTTTGTTGCTGCAAAGGAGGACGGCGTGTTCAGCGATTCGTCAGAACAAATCAATTTTGATTCTGAAGACTCTTCATGCCTGCCTGAAGACTTAAGTGTTTCCAAGCAGTTTAAAATCCAGATCAAAGAAGAGCCTGCAGATGACATAGAGGACGAGATCACCGAAACGAGCAGGGAACCCAAGGACGTAGTCTCCAAGAAAGATCCCAGTTTGTGGCCCTGTGAGAAGTGTGGGAAGATTTTCACCTTGCGCAAGCAGCTGGAGCGGCACCAGGAGCTCCTGTGCTCGGTGAAGCCCTTCATCTGCCACGTGTGCAACAAGGCCTTCCGAACCAATTTCCGCCTCTGGAGCCACTTCCAGTCTCACATGTCCCAGGCTGCAGAGGAGTCCACGAATAAAGAGCCTGAGATATGTCCACCAGCTAACTCCCCATCACCCCCACCCTTACCCCCACCCCCTCCTCTGCCCAAAATCCAGCCTCTGGAGCCCGACAGCCCCACGGGCCTGCCGGAGAGCTCGGGTACTACTGAGAAGCTGTTCGTGCCGCAGGAGTCGGACACGCTCTTCTACCACGCGCCGCCGCTCTCGGCCATCACCTTCAAGAGACAGTACATGTGCAAACTCTGCCACAGGACTTTCAAAACAGCTTTCAGCCTCTGGAGCCACGAACAGACACACAATTAGCTTTAAGAGAAGCCTTGCAGAGCTGGTTTGGGGGGGCTGTGTTGAGGATCTCAGAGGCCTGCTACATGGACTACGAATTTGGGAGGATCAAAAGGATGGTGATGATGATGGAAAATCTGGAATTTGTGATGCTGCTTGGATTTGAAGATTAGGGAAAATTATAACTTGGTTAGTAGGTAGAAAGCAGAGTAATTTAAAATATTGTGGTCTGGGATCTAATAGTAAGAGAATAAATTTTATTTTATTTCATTTGACACTGAAATACAATTGCATCTGGATTGTATGCATGGATCTTCATCCCGTGATGTTGGTGTGTGCGTGTGTATTATATATAAAGTTACATATTAAATGAAAGAGAAACAACAATTTGGATTCTAACTGTGAGTGTGAAGGTTCTACTTATAGTAGTGAAATACTGTAACCAACATTATAATGTGTTTTTCCAAAAGAAACCCACACACACAAGCTCCATGTAAGTGGTTGCCACGCACTGGCAGTTTGGGAGGAAGTGGATGGAGTGTCTTGCTGTATTGACTTAGGTCTTAGAAACCTTTAGCAATAACAAATAAACCTCAAGTTTGAGTAATCTTGATGTTATTGGATACGAATGTTTGCTATTTTAAGGGAACATAGAATTGTTTTGTTGTTGTATGGAACTTGTGCAAATTAAAATAGAATCTAAAGTCAGCAATATTATTAAGATTTTATATAAGAAGTAGCAGCAAGCCTGCTTTCAGCCATTTAATTATAACTTTCTAAGGAAAATTGAGAGAGGGGGTACTTTGCTTTATATAATGTCCCAAAGACTAATTTCCTACAGATACTTGGGTAGCTGAAGTCATTGTGTAACAGCCATCATAATGCAAATGGTACTGTTTATAACATGAACTGAGGTTGAATGGATATCAGACAAGTTTCATAGTTTTGTTTCCACTATTTGTACAACTGTTTGTAATTTTAACTACAAAGGAATGTATAAATATTAAATCATCAAGCGAGAGCTCGTTAAGGGACAGAAGATGAGTTGTGTTTCTAAACACAAGTAATAAGCTCAGCCATGAAGTACAAAGATATGTTTTAACAAAACCTAAAAATGTAAATATTTATATAAACACCTGTATAAATGAAGAAGTATGTATTTGAAATTTGTATTAAGCGTACATATCCAGCTCAAAGCAGAGGAGAAAATCACACTACAATCACTGCATTTTATGGATACAATGCATATAGAGTAGTTCTTTCTGCTGCTTTACTCATATGTGACTGTGTTGCAATTTTCCAATTTGTTGAAAATTGTGGTAATAATGGGCTGCAGATATTCTGTGTGCTTCCATTATTTTACCTCAAATGGCAACTGGAGCATTTAGTGTAAGCAGGATCACACATATTTACCAGGAGCTATAGTAAGGGTCCAATTTTTTCTATAAGTCAAGGAAATATTTACCCAGAAGTAGGAGGTGAACCAACAGTGAGAAATTTATTTTGCTAGAATTTTAACTTAGTGGAGGGGTGGTGGGTTGGAGTGAACATAAATGATGCAAACTGTGTTTATGATCCTGACCAACGTTCCCCCTGCAGGGCTGGGAGAAGGGGGGTGTAATTCCAGCCTGCTGAGTCAGAGCCCAGTCTGTGTCCACTGAAACCAGCAGGAGTTTGGTCACCATTTCAGGGGGAGCAGGAGTGAGGCTTGAATTCCCTGTGTAACCATGTGTGTTGTTTCAGTATCCCAAGTTCAAAAGCTAAAATTGCAAGCTGATGCTGAGATTCAGCAAAATCAAGCACAAGTGTAACTCCTAAGAATCTGAGGATGGGCACCCTTAGGCACACACCAGATTTTTCTCAGTGAAAGCCAAGTGTGCCACCATTTTTTTTTTCCCAACAAATATTTAACTATTTTTCCTGTAAGTGAAGTTTGAAAGAATCAGCTCAGGATGGACCCCTGATTTTTTTCAGCTACCAAAAAAATTGCAGTTTTAGTTTCAAGCCTCTTCTGTATCGTTTTTCGTATGATCTAAAATTGCTACTAGACACCTCTGAAAGTAACATGTTGTTCCTTTTTGTCCTCTTTCAGGCAAACTGTGGCTGAGTTTGATTAGGCTAATTTGCTTGAGTATCAGTTAAACTCTTTCAGTGGCATTGCAGTTGAAACAAGGTACTTGCTTAATAGTGACATTTTCAGTTACTTTTTTATTCCACCTAATAAAACCATAAATTTCTTTCTTACCAGAAACTATTTCAGAATAAAATGGTTATTGCACTTAAACCTGGTTTTAAAAATCAGAAAAACAAAAAGCCTTGCTAAGTACCCTTTATATATGTTTTAAAAAATCTGTGTGTATAAAATATGAACGTGTTTTTGTAGAATGGTTCCTAAGTTTTCCCCTGTGATTCTTCTGCACAACAGCCTGAAAGTTGAGCTACAGCCTTTTAAAATTCAGTGTGCTTTCTGAAGGAAGGTGGCAACCAGCTCAGCTGGGTCACAGCCACCTCACTTCCAGCTGGGATTCTGCTCTGTGCTATGGTGATAAATTCTACACACTTTAAATCAAAACCTTGTGCAACATCTTTGAAGAAACCCTAACCTTTTCCTAGTGTACTAGGTATTATAAAGAATCCATAAAATTTTTTTGGTCTAAGTAGCCTCCTAAGTTTTTCTTCAGTTGCTTTGGTTTTGAGGGGGTTTTTAAAGTTTTGTTTCCCACTTTGAGCGTGTTCTGTGTGATTATTATTATTTTATTTTTTTTTAAATTTGGTTCCTGTTGTTTAGTAAAGGAATTCAGGATCTCTAAAATTTAAATATGAGATGTTTCTATAGCAGTTCTGGTTTTCTATTAGCTTTTATACAGTATCTTAAAAAGCCCTTGATAGAAGTGTTTATTTTGGAGGATATGGAATAAATATGCTTCCACTTATATAACTTTAATATATGTCTTAAAATTTAAATTATGGGAAAAAATGTTAGTTGCTTGTTTATAAATAAAGGTCTTTTGAAGAGTGTCTAGTTTGGCCACAGCCAAAATAAATGGCAAATTTATTGATGCAAAAGCCTGTTTTCATCATATTTTGTTTAATTTTATAGCTGTGTATTGAAGTGACAAAAAGTTAGAGGTCTTGTTAAATATAAAAAAGTGGTTTGCTTTTTTTTCTAAAATTTGTGACAGGAAAGTGCAGATGTTTTAATATATAGATTAGAATCTATAATTCTGTCCTTTTTTTGCTATTTTTATAACCTATCAGATAAATCTCAGAGAACTATCCTGCTTCAGTGGGAGTGGAAACTAGTGTTGCATTTCAGGGGAGCAGTGTTGAGCCATGAAATGTATTTTGGTTTGGGACTTTTTTTTCCTTTCAGGCACTGTGTTGGCAAAGCCTCTAAGCCTATCTTAAGTCCATTAAGATCAGTCTTATTTTGTTGTTTTTTTTTTTCTTAAATTGTTCTGTGCAAGTTCTTTGCTGAATTGGGACCATGACCAACCTTGAAAGAGAGCAATGGCAGCAAAACCCAGGAGCCAGTGACAGAGCTGTCTCTGGTTTTGGGTTCTTGGTGAGGCAGAGTGAAACACCCTGGCAGGTGATGGAGGAGGTAACCTGGTGAATGGGGTGAGCCCAGAGTTGGTCTGGGCTGTTCCAAAAATGAGATGCTGCATTATCTGTGACCCCAAGCAGCTCTAAGAGGCAAGGCAGGAACATCCAGCAGGTTTTGTTGCCTGATTTTCATTTTCCCCAAGCTGGACACGTGGGTTTGCTCCAGAGCTCTGCGTGCTCTCTGTTGCTATTCCAAGCTTCCAGTGTTAAACTGAGTTCCTCCCATGGGATAAGGACAGACTATGCCTAATTTCTTGGCTCTGACAGTGAGGCTGCAAATATCTGGCATGAGCCTGTAATCTGGCATGTGCCTATGCTGTTCAATAAAATTGTTTACATTTTCCTACCAGATTTAGGTAAAAATCAAAACAAGCTTAGGGGGTTGGTTTTTGTTGGAGTTTTTTTTTTTTATCTGTTTGTTTTGGTTGGGGGTTTTTTTAGTGTTGCTGTTATTGAATCAGTGTTAAAATATTTTTTTCTGTTGTTGCTGAACACAGCCTGATAGTATTTTTAATGTTATTGATTCTTGTTTATTTAAAATGACTTGTGAAAAAACTGTACTGTAACTGCTCTAAGAAAAGGGACACTATCAAGAGAAAGGCTGGATACAAAAGATGAACATACCTGTATTGGAAATACTTTAATAAATAATATTGAAGAATTTAAAAACAAATTGATTCATAACACTTGAGCTGCTTGGGCTTGAAAAACCTATTTTGGGCAGCCTCAGTTGTTGTGAGGATGTCTGAAAAATGTAACTGAATTCTGTGGGTTGAGCTGATTTTTCATGTTGCTTTTCCTCTCACTATTCCAGAATAAAGGACTCAATCCTTTTTTTTCCTTTTCCAGACTCTCAGTCACTATCTTTTAAAGACACAAGCTTCCCACTATTGCAGCAGCAGCTTTAATTCAGATAAGTACAGAAAAATCAGAACAAACCCTCTTTTTCAGCATTAAGTGCAAAATACACATAAAGTGCATATTGTAAGGCTTATTCTTGACAGTGTCCCTTTTTAAAAAGCAGGAAAATGGGATCACTTTAAGTGCTTGGGTACAGGGGAATAGTTTCCTACTAGAAATTGGAATTATCCAATATATTTTCTAGAGAGTTTTCGGGTTAGTTACACAAAATCACTTGTCATTTTAAAGGATTATAGAAGTAAGACAAGCAACTCTGGGTTTATAATCCTGTATACCTTATACATTCTATATCTGTTCAATACACCAGGATGGGTTTTTACTTTTTTTAGGACTGAGACTTAATAGCTTAAGGCAATTTTTTTCTTTAATGTAATGTAAATCCATTGCTGCTTTGTACAACTTTTTCTACTGTGTGTTTTCTTTACTTAGATCTTGACTAAGAAATGTTGACGTCCAATAAACTTACACTTTGTTTCTTTTGAGTCACTGTGTCTTCTACTGGAATCTCTTGGCAGAGGGTGTTGTTATTGTACAAACCATTGTGTCTGCAGGGTAGGAAGTGAGTTTGTCAGAGAGCATCTTCTGTTCTGTTTGTTGGATGTAAGTGCTACTTGTACATTGCTAAAATAATGGGGAGTTGTTTGTTTTAGTAAATGCCTCACTGAAGCTTTTACTGGAAAATACAGGAAAACCAACTGCTCCAGACAATCCCTTAAAAACTTGAGCACAGCCCAAATCCTGCTTCATGTGCAATCAGTGATTTGTGGGAGGAAGTGTCTCCATCTAAAACTGGACTGAACCAGATGTTTGAGAGGACACAGCAATGTTTCTGGTTTTACAGCACTCTCATCCAAAGCAGTTTTGCTGCATAAATGTCCCTCTTCAAAACCCTGTGTGGGGTTCACAGGGGTCCCAGGATGAGGGAAGAGACGAGGACCTGACTCCATGTTTCAGAAGGCTGATTTATTATTTTATGATATATATTATATTAACATGATATATTAAAACTATACTAAAAGAATAGAAGAAAGGATTTCATCAGAAGGCTAGCAAGCAAGAAGAAGAAAGGAATGACAACAAAAGCTTGTGTCTGAAAGTCCAAGACAGCTGGACTGTGATTGGCCATTAATTAAAAAAAACCACATGAGACCAATCACAGATCCACATGCATTCCACAGCAGCAGATAATCAATGTTTACATTTTGTTTCTGAGGCCTCTCAGCTTCTCAGGAGAAAAAGTCCTAAGGAAAGGATTTTTCAGAAAATATGGCTACAAAACCCTCTGTGTGGGAATGTAGCAGGTGGATTTCCATAAAACAGAGAATGAGCTTTTTATCTTTTGGGAATGGGGTTTACTCAGTTCCTGTCTTCACACTAGGTGTGACCTGTCTTTGAGAACACTTAGGCCAGTTTTCTCAACTTCTTGGACTCCACATTTGCTGTCTTTTGCAGTTTTTTCCACATTTTTGCCTTGTGCAGTGTGGATGGACCCACAGACCAGTTTCACCCACATTTAACAGAGGAGACAAGGTCTCAAGAATTAATGTCCCACGAGTTTTGTGCAAATCCTTGCCTGGGTGTGGAGGAATGGTGTCAGTGGGACACCACAAATCCAGTGGGAAGGGTAAGGTTTGCACAGAGGATGTGCTGAGCACTCACCTGCACTTTTTACCCCAGCACTTGTCACTGTGTGTGTGCAGTGACCTCTGAGGACAGGACAGTGGCTCAGGTGGAACACAGGGCAGAGCTGCAGGACCAGCTGCTCTGCCAAACATTTGGATCAGGGGTTAAAAGGGCACTCTGAGCTCAGGAGGATTTGGGCCTCTCCTTGAGAATGGGGACAAAGGGCTCGTGGTCTGTCCCTCTGTGGGGTATCCCTGCCCCTCACAGCTTGGGGGAGCTGTGACAAAGGCAAAGAGAGGGTAGAGAGCTGCTCTCTGACCCACTCAGTCTTAAATCCCCAAAGATGTGGCTCTCTCATTCTCCTTTTAGATCAGAACAACTCCACTCTTCCTGCATCCAGGTAACATTGACACACACTCCTCTCCATCACTGTTTCAGCACAGACTGACCTCTGCTAGGATGGTTCACAGAAAATGCTCCAGAGAACAAAAAGCCTGTGTTTGACATAAAACTCAAGAAACAAATCAAAATTATTAAAAGTGACTGATAATGCCATGAGCATTGCACCTGTTCTTGTTGTTATTTTTGCTCTAATTCCAGCTGTCCCCTTCTAAGACAGTTGGTGTGCAAACAGATCCAGCAATGTTTACTTTTCCATTCATAGGATACTTCCATCCATCATTCAATATACAAACACAGGAGCATCCTTACTATTAGACCAACAGGGATAATATTTCTGTTTCCAGTCCTGAAATACTCTAGCAATTAAAATGTTCAAGGTGTTGGCTGTAATGAAGCAACGTACACAACTTTTATTTCCCTTCCATTTTGCACGTGTTGAAAGAGTACATTGGAAGTCAGTTTCTGCTGACAAATTTGCTTTAAATTGATAAACCCTTAACAATTTATTTGTTTTGTCAGTCCAGGATCTGGGATGGATTCAGCTCTTCAGTGTCATGATTGTAGTCAGCAGCTTGAGCTGATAGTTGAGGGTTCAGGCTCTCACCCAGCCACCTGCATCTCTCCAGTGAAGTCCACTGGTGTCAAAAACCTGCTGGGATTACTGAAATCCAGGGATGCTTCTGCTGGAAGGAAAAAACCATGCTGGGGCTTGCAGGCTGAAGGAACAAAGGACAACGAGGCACAAGAAGAGGTCAGAGAAAGTCTGGTGACAACAGCAGCAGAGTGTGAGATACAGAGGAGAGCACGCTGTGACCCTGCCAAAAAGAACAGCAAGAAAATCACCAGCCTCTATTGTAAAGGTGTCATTTGTGATTAATATGGCTCTTTTTGGTTCCCATTTATTCCCTTCTTCCCTAATGAATGAGGTGTTCCTGAGGTGTGACACCTCTAACCCTTTTTGGCTGGCAGAAACTGTATTTATTACTCTTGTCATCCATTAATTTATCCTATAAAGTATATGAAACAGTTTATGGGAAAAAAACCTACCCAAAAGATATTTAATATTTCCTCTACAGTCTTGCACCAGGGGAAGTTTTGGTGCTCACGGAACAGTCTGAAGACTGCAGATCCTGAGGGCTTCCCCAGATATGACAGCTACAGCTGTGCAATATTTGCTGCTGCTGCTTCTTTACTCATCAATCATCTGAGCAGCCAAATGCCACAAGAAGAAAACTTTGCCTTGTTAACTCACATTGAGGTTATTTGTTTCAGGAGAAATTTGACAGAGGTCTGTAAAGGCATGTAAACAAATTTTTCAAAAGCATGAGGAAAAAAACCTGTAAAAATACCAAATTCTAAGTCTGGACGAGATTCACAGATACTAAAATGACATCTGAAATTGGGTGTATTTTACCAAATATTTACTACAAGGCTTAAGAGAGGGAGAATCACATAGAATCTTTGTTTCATGGAGATGATCCTATAATCTATTCTGTGCCTCTAATGCTGTGTACAGACATCAAGGAGGAGACAGAAACAAAAGACTGCACCATCACACTCAAAGCATCACACTGAAGGTGAAGCCCTCTCTCCATATATGCAAAAGTCCTTGAATTTTCTTCTCTATCCAGCTGAACTGGAGCATTTTAACTGTTCCTCTGGAGGAAGGCATTATTAGGAATATAGGAAGCCTGTTGGTTTCCTACAAAATTCCTTTTTGTGCTGCTGCTCTCAGTCTAAAACGTGAAGAGTCTTTTGCTACTTACCAAGTCCTTTCTGAAATCCCACATTCCCAAAGCCAGCTGGTGTCAGTGTCCTCAGGCATTTGTCTGAGGGGCTCACGGGTGTTTGTCCTGCTCGGGAGAAGCGCTCACTCCTGGCGAGTCCCAGCATCAGCACCTCAGGGGATCCTGGCGCTCTCTGGTGGAGAGAAAAGAACCGGATCCAGCACTGAAAATAAAGGAAAAAAAAAAAAAAGAAAAAAAAATAAGAAAAAAAAATTATTTCACTGAAGTTTTGGTCAATATATTTTTGAAGAGTCATCGTCATAGAAAAAATAATAGTCGCAAAAATTATTTTCCTTTTTTCCATTGCAGTGCCAGGTACATTCCAAGCAAAATGTCTGTTGTTAGCCTTTGTCCCCTTTGCAAAATTGTGAGCGCTCTGGAATAGATTAAGTACCAGATATGGAATCACAGAATGGTTTTGGTTGGAAGGGACCTTAAAAACCATCCAGTGCCACCCCTGCCATGGCAGGGACACCTCCCACTGTCCCAAGCTGCTCCCAGCCCCAGTGTCCAACAATTCCAGGGATCCAGGGGCAGCCACAGCTGCTCTGGGCACCCTGTGCCAGGACCTCCCCACCCTCACAGGGAAGAATTTATTCCTAAAATCTAATCTAAACCAGTCTGCTGTCTTTCAGTTTGAAGCCAGATTTTGAGAAAGGTAGAAGTGTGATCCTACAGGGAAAAGCAAAATTGTTAGAATAATGACTCTTCTAAATTATGACACTTCTAAAATTAGTGGGTGGTAAACCCGGTAGGCCATGGTTAATGCAAACATCATGGGACCATTATTTGTTTTCACACATTCTTTTTCCTTGTGTTCTGGTTTTGGGTTAAACCATGACCCCATGAGAGGCTGAATTATTGGTGCATGAAGGGCTTCAAAAGCAAGTATAAGTGTCCAGGGTGAACCAACTTGGGTCAATTCAAATAGAACTGAAATATGGCTCTGCAGCTTTACTCTATATCTTAATACATAATTTAAAATTATGATTGGTCAAAATAAAACATTGTGACCCATTTGCTCTGAAACTGAGCCAATTTGTCAACAATTACATTCATAGTTGTAAATATAGTCATTTTTTCAAGACATATTTAGGACCAGACCTGTATTTTAATAACAAAGCCAATTTCTGATCTGATGAAACACTCAGCTCCTGGCAGTGTGTCTCCTTAAGCAATTAAGAGATGCAGGCATTTGGGCAAAGAAAACTAAATGACCGTAAATGAATTGCACTTTTCCTGCTATGAGGTCATGGTGGACACATTGTTTTTTCTTCTACAGAGACTGGTGTTTGGATAGATCAGATGTCTCCTGATTTTGCAAATGAACTGAAAATAAGAGCAGTTATGTGGAGGTTTAATGATGTCATCACCTCTGAGCTTTTTTTATATGGAGCAAGACTCCTTCATTAAGAAGAGGACGTTCTCTGGAGGACATGAGTTTGGAGGGTTATTCCAGATCAAGAATCAGATGTGTCCCAGCCTCCTCATCCCCACACCAGCTCCAGCTTATAGAAGCTTGCTTGGTGGCACATCCCTGTGCCAGGTGTGGGGGTTTCAGCTGTTGGTTTTTCTGGGTCTGGATTGAAGGCACTTGAGGGTCATTCATGTTTGGACTCAGGTGTTTATTGTTTCTTATCAGTAAAACAGTCTCACTGCTGTGAGTTCTGCAGCTTTTCATTAGAAGGCACAAAATGCCAACAATCTCTTGGTACAAGGGCTTTTAAGACTGAACTATCCAATGAAGAACTGACACCTGGATTATTTTCCCTTTTAACCCAATAACTGATCCCACAGAGCTGCAATGGGGACTTTTCTGCCCAATTACAAAATGCCACCCAAACCCATGGAGAAGGAGGAAGAAGCAGCATGAAGAAGAAATCCAGGACAACACCCTGTGCGCGCCATCTTTTTTCCATCCACAACATACTAAAAACCCCAAATCCTCAATTTCTCACCCAGTGATACACCTACACTACTCTCTATAATCTATTTCTCACTTTTGTGGATTCCAGTCTATCTTGAAATCTGGGAAACTTTCTCCATGGATGAGGGTCAGAGTCAGTCCTGCCCTGGGGGTCAGGGCACCCCAGAGCAGACACAGAAATGTTCCCAGTGCCCTGGGCTTCCACAGCCAGGCTGCTGAGCACCTTCCAAAGAGGCTTCTGGCCATCCCACCTGGCCCTTGCTACATGTCTTTGCACACCCATCACCCTCCTCCTCAAACAGTTGTCACAAAGACTCACAATGGTGACTCAGATGGATGAGATGTGTCCCACGTGCTGAGCCTCACCTAGAAAGGGGCTACAGAAAACAGACTGGAGAGTCCACATGAGAGCAGGACAACACGGGGGACCAGTGTTCTGGCTTTGTGCCTCTCCTGTGCCCCACAACTCCTGAGCAAACCTGCCACAGCCAGCAGGAAGAAGGACAGGGCTGTTACCTGTCTCTGGGAGAAAGGCTGAAAAGCTGCATGTGAAAGGGGAAGTGGTCCCCTCTTCCATGAGGGGACATGCTGAGGGATCACATTTCAGGAATGAAGACTTCCAGGTCAGTGAGGAGTAGGCAGTGGTTCCACCACAGGTTGAGGCTATAAAATCTCAATAAAGGGATATAGCCACCTTGCAGGTAAAGGCGGCATCACACAGAGTCCTGGAATGCTGCAAAAAGCTCTGCTGGCCAAAGTGCAGTTTTGACAAACTAAGTATATTTTACACTGTTGCACTCTCCAGACAAAGCACTGGTATCAAACCTCATGTTAGACTGCATGAATGGCCTCTTATGAACCTTCCTTCTTTCACGTAGAAAACAGACTCTGGAGCACTGAGGCAGACAATCAGTGGGAAAAGTTTGTATTGATTTTATCTCTTTGCAATATATTTGGTTTTGTATTTATTTTAATTTCAGGGACTGAATAGACTTTTTTTTTTTTGTAAATTGTTGTGTTCATAGCTTTAAAAATGAAATTTATTAAATAACTATGATTAAATTTAATAACTATGAATAACTATAAGCCATGATGCTTATTTTTGTAACATGGCACTTGGGGTAATCTCAGACCCAACACTTTCCAGTGCTGGAGTGGTCAGGTAGGCAGTGCTAATCTGAGGCATTTGAAGGTCTCTTCCAACCTTGATGAATCCAGGACTCGGGGATTGCTCCGGGCCAGGTGCAGCAGCTGGGCCTTGGCCTTGTTGAACCTTGTGAGGTTCTTGTGGTCCCACTTGTCAAGCTTGTCCAGGTCCCTGTGCATGGCCTCGTCCTTCCATGGTGTCCCTGCCCTGCTCAGCTTCCTGTCCCCTGTAAATGTGCTGAGGGTGATCTGGATCTGCTGTCTGTGTCATTAGGGAAGCCATGCAAGAGCCCTGGGGCCAAGGCAGAGCCCTGAGGGACACCCCTCATCCCCAGCCCCTTGCCCAGCTGGTCAGAAGAGCAAGCCCTCAGCACTTGGCGGGGCAATGGGTGTGTCAGAGACTGAGAAAGAGCAGGAATCTGACATGGATCATGAGCTTTCCCAATGGGGAGATGTTAGGAGCTACCAAGAGATCTCTGATGGGAAGAGTCTCTTGAGCAAAAGCTCTCCCAAGGAGATGTCAGTAGCTGTGGAGAGCTCTCCAGCTGGGATGAGGAGAGCAGGAGCTGTCCCAGGGAGAAGCCCTCAGCTACTAAGAATTTTCCATGGGGAAGAATGCAAGGAGCAGGGCCTGTCCCAAGGAGCTGTCAGAACCTCCCCACAACTGTCTGACTGGGAGGACTCTGTTGGCCAAGAGCTTTCCAAAGAGGAAGACTCTGCTGGCCAGGAGTTGTTCCAAGGCAACGGTAGCAGACCCTGTGTACAGTCCAGTTGGGACAATGATGGTGACAAAGAGCTTGCTCAGGACAACTGAGAAACATGAGCGATCACAACAATGGGGTCAAGCTCTTGCTGTGGGAGAAGGATGTGACACAAACTGAGCTTCTTTGAGCTCAGTGAGAAAACAGGGAGCAAAGACTGGGAGTTTTTGGAGAAAATGGGCTCCCAGTGCCTGTCCCTCGAGGCCTGGGTTGAGCGTGGGGCAGCCGAGCTGAGCCCCAAGTGCCGCTCTGGGCCTCGCCTCCCCACCTGGCAGCCCAGGGCCTCCTCAGAGCACAGCGGCTTCTCCCGAGGAGCAGGAGGCAGGGACAGAGAGCCCGGTGCCTGCCCAGCTCAGCTGCCCAGGGACCCCAGGCCCTCAGGGAGCAGCCGGTTCCCCCCAAGAAACGCCCGTCCCGCCTCAGGCAGGCGCTGCGGGCGCTGCTCTGCTGGCCCTGCCTGAGGGCACAGCCGGACAATCAGTGCCCGCTGCCAGCACCAGGCCCGGCCCCGCAGGCCCAGAGCCTGCCCGGCGTCCTGAGGGAGCCAATGGGGCTGCCTCTGTCTGGATGTGTCCTCCAGGCCCAGCGATCCCTGGCTGCTTTGCTTCCTCCCAGGGGCATCTCCCCAAGGCCAAAAGTTACGGTGTGGCCAGCCCCAAAGCAGCAGCCACGGGACTGTGGGACTGCACAGCCATCAAGGTCTCTTCCCACCTTGATGATCCTCAGGTGAATCCCAGAGAATCATCAAATTGGGAAGAGACCTTGATGGCTGTGCAGTCCCACAGGCACTCCACACTGCCATGATCACCCCAAAACCACATCCCTAGGTGCCACCACAACACTTCCAGAGATGGCGAATCCACCACCTCCCTGGACAACTTCTTCCAGTACCGACCACTGTGACAGGGAAAACTTGTTCTAATATTTAATCTGAACCTCTCCTGGTGGAATGGAAGGCGGTTTTCTCTCATCCTGAAAGGATCACATGCTGGTCCTGTGGGATTGTGCCTGTGAGGAATGGGCACACACAGGAGGCATTTCTCCAGGGATGTGTCACAGTCCTGCAGTGACAAATGATTCTTCCACAACAGTGACGATAGAATTTAAGAAACGGTACTAGTAAGAAAAAAGGACCACAACCTTCCCACTCGCAAAAACAAACAAACAAACCAAAAAACCCCAAGAAAACAAAACCCCAAAAACCAAAAAACAAACAACAAAAAACAGAAAACAAAAACAACAAAAAAGGAGTAAGAATAAGAAAATTATGCAGAACTAATAGTAGTAAACAAGAACAAGAAAAGGAAAAGAATAATAAGTGAACGAGAATGATAAGAAGAAGAAGATAAGGAGAAATAGTAGTAGTAGTAATAATAATAAGAAAATAATAGTAAGAACAAGAAGAAAAATAAATTGTAGCAGTAAATAATAATAAGAAGAAGATAAGAAGATGAAACAGTTTTAGAAGTAAATAATAGTATCAAATTAAAATAAACACCCACTCAGCCACAGAATGAAGGGAAGGACCTTATGGTCCTCCAGTTCCAAATAGTTATCTTTTGCTCTCTCTCTCTGAGACATCTTGCTTATTTCTTTTACTGCTCTACCTCCCCTTTCTTGTCACATAAGATCCATGTTAAATAAAATCCGTATGTTGTTCTCATATGGCCTCCTTTGCACCTGCATTTGGGCAGAGGCCTCTCTCCCTCATGGGTTTGTAACACCTGCTCAGGGTCCCTTCCAGCCGCCAGCATTCCGGGATTCTGTCAGCTCCTCTCTTCCCTCTTCTTCTTGCCTCTGCTTTGAGCTGGGAATGTGCTTGAGAATGTCCAGCAAAGAATCCTTTCCTGTCTGCTCCAGGAGCCCATGTGGCTTTGGGACCTTGTCACCTGCACAGCTCCCTCGAGAGGCAGAACCAGCATCCTGAGAGCCTCGGGAATTCCTCTCTGTGGTCCATGGCACACACTGCAATGGTCTGGAATTCCAGTTTCCAGCAAGGAAAAGATGTTCCTGCCCTTTAAGGCAAACCTCTGAAGGGGCTGCAAGGCAAGTGGAGAAAAATCTTGCAATGACATTGCATGACCAGCTTTCATAACTTAATCAAGCGTTGTTTTAGCACGTGGATTGGGAAAAAAAATCAGGCGAGGGTTTTTGCTTGGGAGTTGCCACAGGTAAAGACAGACAGTATGAAAGAAGCAGAGCAGGCACCTGCCCCATACCCACAACGAACCCTTCTACCCCTGGGAAATGGGGTGTCCCCTCCGCGTCCCCCCTACCCTCCGAGGTACCGGACACCCACTCCAAGCCCATCTACCCCGGGGACCAGGCTCTTGTCTTAAATTCTTTTACCCCAGGGGCTCCGGGTGCCTGAACTCCGCTACCTTCAGGGGCACAAGGAGCTCACCCCGGCTCCTTTTACTCCAGAGCACCAGGAGCACATCATGAACTCGTCATATCCCCAGGGGCTCATCCCAAACCCCTCTTACCCCGGGAGCACCGGGCGCCCACCCCAAGCCCGTCTCCCCCTTCCGTCCGTGGGCCAACGGGCGCCCACCGCCGCCACGCAGCGGGGCACGGCGGGCCGCGTTCGCCGCCTGGCAACCGCCCCCGCTGGGCAGCAGCCAGAGCCGGCGCCGGGCCGAGCATGCGGCCGGGGCCGGGCCCCTTCTCCGCCGCCCTGGGGCGGGGACTGCGCCGTGGGCGGGCGGGGCAGCGCGGCGCGTCCCAGGGCAGCGCCGGTGCCTGCGCCGGCGCCCGCGGGTCGTGCGAGAGCCGTGCGGGGCTGCGGCCGCCGCTCCCCGCCGGGCGCGCCTTGGACCCGTCCGGAGTCGCGGCCCCATTATGGTCAGCCATGGCGTGGCTGCCGGGCGGGCTGGCCGAGCTGCGCTGGGGCGCGCTGGTCGCTCTCTTCGTGGCGGCGCTGGCCACGCTGGCCGTGTACCTGGTGCAGTACGCGCTGCTGGCACTGCGGAGGGGCCGCCCGCCCCCGGCCCCCGCTCCGCCGGTGCAGCGGGACGAGCTGCTGGAGGAGGGCGGCTCGGTGCTGGCGTGGGCGCTGTCGCGGGGCAGCTGGAGGCGGCAGTGGCGGCGGGCCTGGGTGGCGGCGCTCCGAGCCGAGGCGGCGGAGCGGGCGGTGAGTGCCGGGATGCAGGTAATGGATGGAGGGAGGGAAGGGACCGGGGATGGCCGGCGGCGGCTCCCCCGCGCCCGCCGGGACGGGGCCGGCACCTCCCGGCCGCGGGGCATCGCGCCGGGACGCGGCTCCGGGCGCTACCCGCTGTAGGGACGCCGGGACTTGCTGCAGGGATGTGCCGGGTGTGTGACTGACCCTCCGTCTGTGTTTGAATATTTACACGTGTGCGTTCGGTGGCTGCTTGGCAGGGATTGCAGCAGGGAGCCGGCCGGAGGCGCGGAGTGGGAGCAGGGAAGGATGGGGAGGAAGGAAAGCCCCGACCCCCGCAGCCCCTGTCAGGGGTTCGCTCCGCCGATAACATTGTTCGGGCGTGGGGAGGAGGAAACAATGGAAACTTCCTGGCCTGGGCCTGGGGCCTGTCCTTCGGCAAATAATTCCCAGAGCTGGGCTTCCCCCGCCGTGCCTCAGGCCCTGCTGTGTGTGCTGTAACTCCGGGGGCTGGTGGCTCCGAGCCCGCTGGAAGGCCGATGGGATGCTCAGGTTTGGTCAGGTTGCCTGTACCCGGGTCAGGGAGGATGCACAAAACGCGGTGTTTCTTCCCATGCCAACCTGCCCTTCCTGGAAAAGGCGCAGTGTGGCATCCTGCGCGTTGGTGTGTGTTGGTATGCCCGATGAAGTGAGGAGGTTAGGTGAGGCTGTGGCAAGCTGATTTCCTTGTCCTGAGGACTGAACCCTTGTCGTGTCAGTGCAAAGTGCTGAGGATGAACTCTAGGAAGTGGCATTGGCATGTCAGTGCAAAATGCTGAGGATAAACCCTAGGAAGTGGCATGTCCCCAGCTCTCTGAATTTGCGTGCGTCCCAGACCGAGGAGGTTCCTTCTTACATTTCAGAGAGCAGACTGGGGAAGAAGGAAGAGTGGGGCAACATGTGTGTGTGAAAGATAAGAAATAAAAAATGAACACTTCCCAAGTATCATTGTAAGCTGGGCAGTGGAAAGAAAATATTTTGTGCACCCTTTCAAATTGTGCGATGTGGTTGAGAAAAGAGTGGGTTGTGCTAAGAAATGAAGGTTGGTGGAAGAGAAGGGTCCAGACAGCTTGAGCACGGGTACTGGAACTGAAAGTAACCAGCCACAAGTGACAGCTTCCTGTCCCTGAGCAGAGGTCAAAGCCCCTTGAAGGGACAGGGACGGGCACACCCTCCCTGCCCAGGTGAGAGCTGGAGCCGGGAGTTCAGCGCCTGGCACTGCAGCGTGGTGTTGATCCCGCTGTCAGCCTCCCACAACAATGTCAGCAGCACAAAGCTAATGAAATTCCTGCAAAACAACCTGGGGTGATGAGGGAAGCGGGGCTGAGTGCTCCGTGTGGGCAGCAGGTGAAGAATGCAGTGCTGATGCTTCTGAAAGTATGACCTCAGTGCCCACGGCTGCCTTGCTTGCTGTCTGTGTGAAGACTGAGTGGCTGTCATCACTGTCTGCCTCCACTGATGAGGAGGGCTGGGCAGGGGAAGGTTTCTTTCCTCACCTCTGCAAGATGATATTTGGGGTTTCTTAGTTTTGGCATAGCCTACTGCAGCCCTATTAGTGGGCCAAACCAAACACGCCTTTTCAAACTGCAGTGCTGATAAATCTTTGCTGAAGAACAGCAGTTTTGCTGGACTCTGTTGTTGTTCGTGGACTTGGCTCTGCGCTGTGTACCTTGATATTCTACTACAGGGAAAGATGAGTTATGATTAGGCCCATAGTTATGTCCTAAGTATATGTTTTCAGGCTCTACCCTGTATTATGTAGTGAGGTGTCATGCAATTAATGCATGGAAGTTTTGACATACATTTGCAATTCCAGGAACTTGACTGGCAGTGCAATTTTATCGCTTGTTTTCAAGTGATGGGTTCATCACCTAATGATGCTTCTTTTTTTTCTTGTTAGGATTCTCAGTTGCTTACATTTGAGGAAGATGACCCAGCAGAGCCACTTGAGCTAGCAGTTAAAGAAGTTACCAGCATTGTAAAGTCAGCTGGAGAGAAGGTAAACTTTGGATTTGTTGCCTTTCAGTGTACTTCAGGTCAGGAAATGTTTTATTAGTGTGAGTGGGAAATTATTTGTCAACAGATCTGTACCCTTGACCTGTGTTTGTCAAGGCAGGTAAGAGGCTGCCTCTCTAAAGAACCTGCATTGATTCACTTCTTTTGCATGCTGTGAGCAGGATGTGCTCCAGGGCTTCCACCAAATGCACAATAACCAGGGTTATGCCAAGTTTGTAGCTACACCCTCAGTGAGCTCACGGAGCAGCCCTCTCCTCCTGAGGATGTTCCCCCATCCCATTGCTGAAGTGTGCAGTGGGAACTGCATTGAGAAGAAGGAAATTTCTCTCCTGGCACTGGCAAACATCTTTGTCTCCTCTTGCTGTTTGTGTGGCTGATGACAGGTTTGCTTCCTATGTGGAGCTGAGTAAGGATCAATGGAACAGGTGCAGAGTCCTGAGGGTGAAGTCTTCACTCTGCTGGTCCTTGTATTCAGTGAGGAGCAAGTGATTTCTTTCTTTCCTCCTCTCCCATTGCAAATACTAGGAGGTGGTTCAGTGCCTGTGAAATTAAAATAAGGCAAAACATGGCTCTTGGAACAGTAAAAATGCTTTAAAAGGGAAAAAAACCCCTATGTATGTTTATTAGCAATGATAGCTCCTGCATTTTTGTCCTAGTGACTGGTTACATTAGGCACCTGCATCAAATTAGCGTAGTGCTTTTCTTTTAGTTTTGCTTTGTTATTTTGCTTTGCTCATCTGATTTAGATGCTAAGCAGCTCTACTATGATTCCTTAGAAAACTATGCATGCTTATCTGCCTGATACACAACTTAGAGGCACACCCTGACTGGTGGCAGCTGGGGATTGTTAACATGTAAAGCTGTTTGTGTACTTATTTTCTCCCTTTTTAAATTTTTTTTTAGTACCCTGAAATAAATGGATAATAAAATCCCTGCCCCAGCAGTGGGGCTGGAGAGACTGGACTTGGTAAGGCTGTAGGGTTGGGCACAAGTGTTACTCTGTGCCCCTGGAAGATGCCAGGATGGGAGATTTTAAGGAGAGGGCATTGCTAGGTCTGAAGTTGATGTGCTGTGTCATGTGTGAAGCCAGGACCCCAGGGAGAGCTGCTGCAAATAACAGCACAAAAAACTGCTGTCTTGCAGTGCAGTGTCTAAAATGTTGCTGGAAGGGACAGGCAGGGCTGGGTTGAGCCATTCCAGCATCTTAATGGAGGTGTTACACTGCAGACAGGAATCTGATGTGCTTTCAAAACAGCTTAGACTAATAGAAGCACATTTTAAAATTTATTGGAGTAAAAAAGGTTTGTTTTTATACACTGGGTTCTTCTGAACACTGCCAAAACCCATTTCAGTAGTCTTGTGCACAGCTGCTGGAAAAAGTTCTCTGAATCATTCTTATTCCTTCACTTAAGGTACAACCTGAATATTTATTTGAATTACAGGGTATAATAACCTTAGAGTGGCAATCTGGTAGCTACTTTTCCTTTTTCTTTAAATGCATTCCTTTCTCTAAACACCTCAGGAGTTCTCTTATATGATAATTGTGTCTTGTATTTCCTGAGGTAATACCAAGGCTGTGTTTTTTTTTTTTTTAAGTTTTCTTTTTTTCCCCCCCATCCTCTTCAAACTCTCAATGTTTGCATGTGAAATCAAAATCTCTCTCTGCAGCTTGCCCAAACTCAAAGTTACAGACATGGCTGGAATGCTGCTGCTTCTCTGCTTGGCCCAAGCTGTGGTGATAGGAACAGAGCTGCTCTGTGGCTGGAGGTTACACCACACTGCCCCTTGATAAAGCCTTATTTATGTGTTGCCTTCACCCCAATTTTGGGCCAGAGCCTAAATATATAGAATGAAGTGGCCTGTTTTCATTGTGTGGTATTGGTTGTTTTGTTTTAATAAAGTAAACATTAGAAATATTCTTGGTCTTAGCTTTTTCTGCCAGCCTTTCCATTAGTGCAGTCTATTTCCAGAGGACTTGAACTTCACAACAGAAACAGCAACAAAAAAGGCAATGAAAAAGAGGATTCTCTTGCTGGGGACTTGGCACAGAGGGTTTGGATGGAGCAGGCTGTGACAGAAGTCTCCCTTTTTTTCTGCTTCACACTCAAATGGAATGGGGTAAAATTCCTCCAGAGTGCCATTCCTTTAATGTCACTGCTGCACTCCTGACTAGGACCATTCCTGGTGTTTATTTCTGATTATTTTTAGTGGAGTGAACTATCCTGACTGTGATGTACAGTTCCTGTTGTCTTTTAACTCCCCATTTTGCTTCAAAAGCCATCCCAGATCTTTGCTGCTTTAATGACTGGGGTTTTTTTACAAGCCTAGATGGAATTATAGCCCATGGAGATTTTTTCCTTGGCTTTTTTTAGTTTTTGCACTAATATAATCCTTTCTTCTTAATATGTTTACTCTTCTTTCATGGTGCTTGCTGTCAGTAAATGTATTATGAAGGGATTATATTTCCTTCCAGCTTTTGTTTAGCTTGCCTGCATAAGTTGCTCCTTAAATCTCCTTTTACAATGCTGTCCTGTCTCCTGAGTCTCTCCTGTGCACCCATTCTCAGCAGCAGCTCCAATTAAATCCATGTTTTTGAGCTTGATGGCTGAAGGGCCACACAGCCCTACGGGTAAAGTCTCACAATGCACGGAGGCAGCTTCTTTTTGGCTCTGGAAGTTCTTTCCTGAGGGGTTTTGGGCTCCAATCTGCCTTTCCTGTGGCTGCTTCACGCTATGAGTGCCTTGCTGCATCAAGGTCTCTCTCCCTGTGGTGCTGTCCTGATAATAAACTGTCCTTTGTGTGAGCAGGAGTTGTTAATTCTTACACACACACATTCTCTGTATTTTGTGTTGCATTCCTCTCCTGCTTTTCAAGGTCTTTCAGCTTTCTTGTGTGTTGACCTAATCTTCATTTATGTTGCTGATTCCCAGCTTGCTTTCCTGAGCATCACATTTTCTTTCAGGTATCTCCTGAGGTATTTTGGACTTTTAACTGTGGGATAGGTTTGGTGCCTGAAAGAATCTTTGGTGACCTGTTTGCAGCTTTCACCTCCCTGCTCACTGTGCTGTCCTCTCCCTTTCAAACATCCTTTAATGGGGGAGTGATGGAGTAAAAGCTTAATTGTTAGTGGGGTGAGCCTACAGAAGTAAACAAGACAACATAATGATCTAACCTTCTTCAGAGCTGAGTGCCTGGGAGGGGAGGACATCCTGATGGGAGTTTGTTTGCTTCATTGGAAGTGATCCTGTGTAGGAAAAAAACCATAACAAAAGCAAAACCAAAACCAAACAAAACAAAACAAAAACAAAACAAAAAACCAACCCCTCCCCCACAAAAAAACCGACCAACCAAAAAGAAAACAAAATCCAAAACCAAAAAACCTAAGCTTTTTTCCTTTTTAAAAAAATAAAAAATAATTTTGTCACTCCATCAACAAAAAACACATTCCTACAATCCTGAGTTTGGCTCTGTCTTCCAGCTGCTGCTGCAGATGTGTGTGAGCCTCCTTCAGGCTTGTGCCACATCTGCCAGCTTGGCACAGGGGTCAGGGAAGCCTGAGCACCCCAAACTGGCTCTGTAAGTGAATTACTGTCCAAGCTACCACAGCACAAACTGGCAAACCTCTCTGGGCTTTTCTGTCTCCTCTTGGTCTCTGTGTCTTCACTGTGCTGTGTCTCAGATGGTTTGGAAAGGTTTGCATGATAGTGAGGCCAAATTAGCAATTCTAGTTCTGGTATTGATTTATATTCCCCTTTCTGAAATGTAAGTGCTGCTTCTGTCTTTGCACTGTTTGATGTTCATTTGAATTTATTAGGTGGATTGAAAATCCTTCCTGTCCTGTCTCCTTGTACTCTCTGCTTGTTTATTTCATTCCCTCACTCGCCATTTTTTTCCACCTATTTGAATTTGAATGTGTTGATCTCAAAGGAGTGGATAAATTCACATGTTCCATCAACTTCTGCTTTGTTTCTGTTGCTGACATGGAAACTCTCTCTCCTGCACTGAGTCCATCCCTCACCCTGCCTTCACTGTGCTGTTTACCACCATTTGGAAAACTGGTCTGAGGTTTTCACTGTATTTAAAGGCAAATTCAGTTTGATACTGGCTCCTAAAAATCCACACCTGCCTGGGTTAGACATTGCATTTGTCATCTCCCCTTCATTTGCCCTGGCCACTTGGTCAATTGTTTGGGTAAAGGAGTGGAGAGGGGAAAAACCCCAGAAGAAATGAAGGAATTGGCTCTGGTAACCAAGAAGATAATGCAATTCTTCTGAACCGCTGAGTGCTAATGACTGTCAAAAGGCAGAAGTTTTTTACTTGAAAAATATTCTTGTGGTGAGGTTTTCAGCTGAGCACACAAACTGTCTGTGTGGCCATTGACAAGATAAGTTTTTCATGCCAAAAAGAAAAGCCTTTTCATAGTAAAACCCTGTGAGACAGAGGGGAAACTGTGAGGGTCCTAAATCTTAGAGTGAGATCAAGGCAACTTTCACCGTGTGGCTGCCTCATGGTTAATTCTGATTCTCTTGTGAAAATGTTAAATATTTGTATTACTTACATACTACTGAGTAACCTCGAGTAACCTGCTCTTTCTGGAAGTAAATACCAAGTGCAGTAAAAAGAATTTCCTTCTAGAAAACAAACAGAAAAGGCAATCAAGGCCTGTTCTGCTGGGGGTTTTACAAACACTTGTGGTGTGGTCAGGGCCTGGGGAAGGTGAGGGAAATGTTCCCCATCAGGGCTGTCAGAACTTCCCCCTGAAGTCACAGCCAGGGGGGGAACCTGCTGCTGAACTTGGGGAGGGAGGAGTAAAGAAAAGGGAACGTGTAATGCACAAATTAATGGGGTGCCAGTGCCAAAACTGAAACCTCAAGGCAAGAAGGCACTGTGTGTGAGGAGCAGGGGCACCATGGTGCTTCTTGAGATTTTTCCTTCCTTTTTTCAGGAAGGAAAAAACTGAGCATTTTGAAGCCTGTCCAGAGGAACTGCAAAGAGAAAAATTCTGGATATAGAGGGGGAGGGCATAGCAGGGAAAGGGTTTTAATAGCTTTGAGTGCACAAGTTTGGACACTTGACTTTCTCAGAAAAATAGTCTTGCTCAACCCACAATGCTTTTTCAGTCTCCTTTGTTCCTGTTTCTTATCTGGAAGAGAATTGCTTTTAGGATAATTGTACTCGGAGTTTTAGATATGTGTGAGCAGGTTGTGTCACAGCATCTGCAGCTCAGTGGGGCTGAGTGCCAGCATTTTCCATGTGGGGAACTGAGCCCAGCCAGGTGTGGGAGTTTTGGCCACTGCAGCTCATCCCATGATGAAGATGTCAGGGCAGGGATGGAGAGGAGAGGCTGGAAACAGCAGGAATAACAGGAGTGCCTTCCTGGCAGTGGGGATTAAGTACCAGCTGTGCATGGGGAGGGATGGCAGAGGACTGAGGAGGAGTAGGGACCTCCTCAGGTACCTGAGGAAGGGCAGGGAACAAAGGTACCTGAGGTACCTGAGGAAGGGCAGGGAACTCCTTCCATGGAGAGAAGGGTGTTTGTGCCAAGGGAGGTGCTGGAGGGAGGAAATACCTTGAATTGGTTTATTTGTGCTGCTAATTCACCTCACTCTGTTTCTGCTGATTTAGGAGATGTGCCTTGCCCAGAGGTAGGATCACAAGAGGGAGCTGGGGGGTGACCCCTCTGGGAGCTCAGAATCAGCTCCTTCCAGCTGCTGTGCAGGGCTTGGTTTTTAAAGAACAGTTTGTTATGAAAGTGACAGGTTTTCTAGACTCAAAAACACAAAGGGTTGATAACTGGAGGTGTCTCTGGTGAGGGGAGTGGGAGAGACAAGGAATATAAATGAAATTAAAGAACTCTCTTCCTATCAGTCCAGGTTCCTCTGTTCTCTTGTGATCGCCTATCCCTCTTTCTCCCCCTGCCAGCCAGAAATGGCTGCTTTGCCTGGCCCTCCCTTCTGCAGCTCTTCATCTGTGCAGAGAAAATGAATTTGAAGAAGCAGGTTGGAACAAGGCAGGGGGAAAAGGAGCAGAGCACGGGAAGCTTCAGCGTTTTTCTTTGTGTGCCTGCCATGGGGGAAGTGGCCTACATATTTCTGCTTGGGTCTATCAAAATCACCTGCTACACTTCTAAAGGAATGTCACTCAGCAAGGGAAGCAGCAGTTGCAGTCTCTTTAATCACCTTTTCACCACTTGTGGCAGCATCGGAGATGAAAACAAAGCTGCTTTCTCTTCAAATTCTAGCCCAGAATTCTGCTTCTCTCAGTATTCTGACTCCATCATCCATCCTGCTCCCAGAACAAAGGGATTCACCTGACATAAATACGTATTATTTTCCATTTACAAACATGGAACCACTCCTTTTGATGATTGGATTAAAAGTTGACAGGTGGCTGTATGTGGGTGCCACAGTTTTTTTAGTAAAAGTGAGGGCAGAAGGGGAGTAGGGCTTAGTAGATGTCATTGGCAGGAAATAAATTAATCAAGGAGACTAAAAGTCCAAGCTTCACTGGTTTGGGCTTTGAAATGGAAGGTAAAAATACATTTTAAAAACTGATTTAGCATCTCTTGACAAAACACAGAAAGAAGAATGAAAGTTCTTTCACCTGCAGTGTCTGTTTCCATCCTTTACTTGGAATTAAACATGATTTAAGAAATAAGTGATACATGAACTCATTTGTCAACTCTCTGGCCACACTTTTATTTCTTTTAAAAACATTAATCAACCACGTACCTGGCAACCTTGGCTCTTGGACATCCAGAAATTCCAGATGAATGGCTCTGCATTGCATGTACAGCAAGTCCAACTTGTTCTGAATGCATTGAACTTCCTATAAATGTGTGGAAAAAACATGTATGGATGATAAAACACTGCATTTAGGATATGGAAGTTTTTGCATCAAACCTGTCCTTTTTCCTCAAAAAAGAGGGAAGAACCTTTTCCTTTTTGAAGTCTTTAAAGAGTCACCCTGTCAATCTTTGAATGAAAGGAATGATTCTGTGTTTCAGCTCAGCTACAAGTAAAACAAGCAGCTGGAAGTAGCTGGGCTCTTTGTTCTTGTTAGCTATTAAAAATCCTTTCTGTTTTACCATAATCCTGGGTGTTGGTGTTTGTATGGGATTAAGGTCAGAAGTCACTTCTGAAGGAATCTGGACTTTGGGAAAGGGGAGAGGTGAGGAAAACTCATTTGTCCACTTCTACACTATAATTTGCAAAGATATAACCTGAAAAGGCAAATCTATTGCTTGGGGTGTGGTTGGGATTTCTATTTGTCATATCCACCTCCCCACCCCCTGCTCCTTTGTAATTAAGTCTCTACCTTAATGGATGTGCTCAGGACCTTGATAAAGCCCTGGCCATCCTTAAAATGTACCCCAGAGAGCCCAGGGAGATGAAATGTATTTAAGGAGAGACAGATAAGGATCTTCCAGGAGTTACATGATTCCTCTCAAAGCTTTCAGCTTCAATTCCAGTGCCCATAATTGGAGCAGTAAGTGCACAAACACAATTTAATAGCAGCATGCAGAGTTTTTGTCAGACAAACCTTGCAGGGAATTATTTGTCTGTGCATTGCATTGACCTGGTTCCCTGTGCCTGAGTCAGTGTGAGGAGAGCCCAGCTGTCCTTCCCACAGTGGAGCTGTGGGGACAGTAACCACAGAGGGACAGTGGCAAGCAGCTCTCCTGCACCACCAGCACATCTGTTTGCAAAACAAACATGCCTCTGTGGTGCGATGAATAATTCCTGACTTCCACCCCATGGGCTTCCCTGTGCTGCCAGGAACCCTCCAGGAATTTCTGCACACTCCAGGAATTTTGCCTGGCAGCTCCAACAGCTCAGTCAGTTTGCAGAGGGGAGGGAGCAAAAACTGTCCTGTGTTTACAAACTCAGTGTGATAACAAGTTAAATTACTGCTCCTAAAAGTGTATTGCACTCAAGTGGCACTCAGACTTTCCCCAGACATTTAGCTTTGTCACCACATTTCAGGCTTTCTTGGTTTGGTCAAAGGTTTGAATAAATTCTTAAAGGCTCCTGCTCCTTCTTACCCACTGAGAACTGGAATTACTCAGACAGAATCCTCTGCTGTAGCAGCAGGTTTATTCCAGTTTCACATTTTTTTTAGTTTCACTGAATTAAAGATTGTGTGGTAAATCAGCTGCTGCTCAGAGCAGAAGAGGAAGAAGAACAAACATCTTTGCCCTCTTGGATCTTTTAATACCTAGATTTGTGAAATGGAAAGGAGTCCTTGTCAGGCAAGGAGTTACTTCTGAATTAGGTAATAATACAAAAGAAATTTTGGGAAATGCCATCATTTCCTGGTATTAGATTTCATGTACAGATTTGAATACTTGAACTTTGTGCTTTCAGAAGGAGGTGGGAACATGAATGAAATTGCTTAGAAATTTCCCACCTGTGCAACTTAACATAATTCTGCTAGCTTTAATTCCTGTCTTACTTTCTTTCTTGCCTTCACCAGACCTCCTGAAGACTAATTTGTTTTCCCTTTGCTTCCCCTCATCCTTTTCCTTTCTCCAGGTGGTTTCTTGCAATGTTGTGGGGGATTCTGTGAAATTCCTCGTTGCTGTCTCAGCCCCTCCGCCCGCGGCTGCCGAAGCTCAGTCGTATTTTGTGAAGCTGTCCCCAGTACACCTGCAGGTGAAAAGTCTTAAGTGTTGTTCTCTCTTCCCTTCCTTTTGTTTCCCCTCTGGGGCAAGTGGTAAATACAGAAATTAAGCTGCCTCTTCAGGAGACTGGGGATAAATAACATGTTGGGTAGACTACTTGGATATCTAGAACAATTCCCTTTTTAACTGGCCTAAACTCTCAAACTTAAGCAACTTCTGCCTCCTCAGAGTGTCACTTTGAAATTATCTACTCAGAAACTGATGTCATTCTTCCTGTGCTGAGCCTTAGCGTGGAGAATGACCTACAATTTCCTTACAGGACACCACAACAACTCTACAATAACTCTTTTCCTGTCCACAGCTTCAGCTCTCTGTGAAAGACAAAGGAGAAGATGTCAAAGTTGAGTGGCTCCTCATTAACACCGATGAAATCAACTTTGAAATCCAGCCAGCAGTGCAGGAGGTCAGTCAGTTTTATTTGTTGTAAGGGTAGAACAGATGAATCTCCATCCCCTTGATCCAAAATGTGGTAAAGATCATCTATCAAACCCCTACACCTCTGATTTCCAGCAACACCTCTCAAGATCACTGAAACAAGTCTGTATATGACAGACAAATGACTTTGCAAACATCTTTCATCTAACTCCAAGGTGTGAAAAATGTCTGTTCCTAAATATCTTCTCTCAGAACACTTCTAAAATAATAAAAAAAACCCAGTTGTGATGGTATTTCCACCAAAGCAATTAAAACGCTGCTCCTTCCCTAATTTAAATCACTTTTGAAGTCTGGCAGCAAGAGATCAGAAATGGCTGTGAAAAATACAGTTATTTAAGAAAATGATGGATGATCTAAAAATATTTTGTTGCTTTTGGAATTGCACCTGATCTTTGTTTATGAGCACTGATTCATTGGGCCATCCCCTGCAAGTGTCATCTTGACTTGGGTTCTCTTCTGCCTTTGACCCTTCACAGATTTTTATTTTTGGCACAAATGTGGTGATTTAACTTTTCCTACAGCTGTGGGGGAAGACTTGTTTCTATTTTGTGAAGTTGTTTTCTTGACTGAAGGCCTTGTTAAAAAGTAATTTTATTGTAGAGCTGCTTCTGTACTGAGAAAGGTACAATCATCATAATTTATTACCACAGCTTTTGTCTATAAAAATGTGAAACTCATAACTAAAGCCAGACAAGCCTTTTGAAGTGTGTTTTAATATAGGATTTACCATGCACACATAGCATGTAAATGACCTTCATATGCTGGGGTGGCATGTTGATTATCCACATTTGAGCAGTCATTAACTATTAAACCCTTCCTGACAAACCCAGATGACTCTGGTGCAGTCACTGGGCTTCACAACCAGCTTTGCAGAGTTGCACCTGTTCTGCTTTGCCTGCATGTTTGGAATGTGCCTGTTAAGCCCTTTATTCATTAGAGGGTTTTATTTTCACTTTTGAAGTTTGTGTCAGCACTTATGGAAGAGGAGAGGCAATAAACAAAGGGCTAAAACCTGTGAGCAAGGAGCAACTCCTAAACTTCAATGTCAGCTTTTGTGTCTTGTTTTCTTCCTCTTTCAGAAGCAATGCTGTGTGTACAAATAAATACCTCTAATTACTTGTGATTATCTGCACAGTGGTTTTGACATCACCCAAGCTGGGTGTAATAACCCATTTTCTCTTGGTAATGGCTGGGTGAACCTGAGTGGTGTTGGGCAACCTGGCTGACTGGTAGGGTTTGGATTTACACAATTTACATCATGTGCTGATGTGCCCCAGGCTGGCTGTGCTGTACACCCCTAGCCCAAGTCAAACCAAAGTGAAACCTGTTGTCTTTATCATTTTGAGGTGGCAGTTAAGCCATTATGGTTTGTCTTGTCAAGGGAGTTGTGGTGGAGAGTAACTTTCCAAAAAAAGGATGGCTAAAAATAAGAGCTGACAGGAGGCTCTTTAATCAATCTCCTTTCCAAATAACTATGGAAACAACAGCAAATACCTATGAGCAGAAGTCCAGTGACTGAGGTTGCTGTTGTTACTGTTAAATAACAGATGTCACATTAGGCTGATGGCAAAGCACATGAGGTAACTGGGATTTTACAATTTAGGTAAGAGCAGGGGAGGGAAATTACCTCCAAAACAATGAAGACTAACCATAATTTATCTGCTTATTTAAGTAATGAAATTGCTGTTACTAAGGCTTTAAAAAGCCTAATTTACTGTGATCTTTATTCAAGTGAATGAGTATTATCTGTTTCCAGAGTATTATCTGTTTCCTTGGTGGTTATTTGAGGGCACGTGGTGTAAATGCAGCAGATTTTTGTGGAACTAGCCAATGCTGTTGTATGTTTTGAACATGTCATCAAAGGCCAGTTAGGTAAGAAGGCAGTACAACAGGATTTATGAATGTTTCTGTAACACCTGGGTAGCTGTCAATCTCTTTGACATGTCATGCAAACTGCACATCAGTGAATGTGGTGTTGTGGTATCAGATGGATGGGTGCTCTGTTTTTAGGTCAGATCTTGGTCTCCTACTTCATTATTTCCTTTAGAAAAGAAACCTCTGTGAGATTTCAGAGCTGGTGGGTTTCAGACTGTCCTTTCTGGGACAGCTTGATTTAAAAATCTGTGCCCTGTAGGTACCTGAGCAGACAAAAATTCCTGAGGAGCCTGCTGTGGAAAGCAGGCATTCTCCAGGAGCACAAGGAGGGCAGGGGCACTTCAGTCTCTTCATACACCTTAGAATTAATCATGTGAAGCTACATGTGTGTGCACAAACTCTCTGGTGTGTTCTGACCCCTCAGAGATTG
This sequence comes from Ammospiza caudacuta, assembly GCF_027887145.1. Lineage (NCBI taxonomy): Eukaryota > Metazoa > Chordata > Aves > Passeriformes > Passerellidae > Ammospiza > Ammospiza caudacuta. Next base: position 116,983,657 of record NC_080594.1, read on the forward strand.
TGGTGCTAAGCACAGATGGCTGTGAGATTTTTTATGGGCAAACTACAACTCAGAGCAGCACAACTCTGTCCATACACTGCACTTTCCAGCAAGGTTGAAGACCTCCAGGAGATGCTATAATTTTTTTTTCAGTGCAGCACAGGATTAGTTTCTTCTCAGCTGCTGCAAGCTGGCATAACTCCCATTAAATCAGTGGAACGGTGCAGATCTGCTTATCTGATGACCTGATCTGCTCTCTCAGGGAGTACAGAGCAGTGGAATCTTTAAAACACCATCATAAGATAAAAACTGTTAAAGAAACTCCTGGTTTTGTGGCTAACAGCTGTGTCTTCCTAACTCTCAGAACAGCATGAGTTTTTCAGTGTTTAATTCTTTAATGCATAATGGAGAAATTTTAAGTAATTCTTTGCATGATCTGTTGTTAAATTCTGTTGTTGGCAACAGAAACCATGTCTCTCTCTGACAGAGCTAATGTTGGGTGGTTTTGATGGTATAGATATATACCAAATTAATTTTTGCCTCAACTTCTGAGTTTTGAGAAGCCTGGTTGTTTGTTTCCTCCTAGGGGCAGACAGCAGGGACATGTGCAATATCTGAAACACTCAGAGATGTCTTGAAGAACCTCTTCAGCTCAGCTTCTCCATCTGTAGAGCTGAGTGTGAGGCCTGCAGACACAAAGGAGGTTCAGGTAAGGCTCATTCCTTCCAAAATCTTTTGAGAAGTGTCCTTCATGCTTTTATTACATATTCATGACTCACAAATGAGTAAGTTTAACAGTGTTCAGTGACGAGAACTGGGACACATGTTTAGAACAGCACAGCCCATGGCAGTGGAGGCTTTGTGGTCCCACCTCCCTTGTGGCTTTGTTGGTGTTCCAGCCCTGCTTCCCTGTGCCAGCATGGCACCAGGCTTTGGTGCTGGTACATGCACAGTGCCCTTGTCCTGGTTGCCTTTTGCAGAATGTCCAGAACACACTGAGCCTTGTCCCTCAGGGCACCAGTCCTCCCAAGCCTCCGAGGGCTCACGAGCTGAAGCTGCTGCTGAGGAACATCGCGCTGGAGCCCCCGAGCGACCTCCGTGCTGCAGGTACTGCACCCCAGGGCTGCTGCTGCTCCTCAGGCTGGCTGGGCTGGCTGTTCTTACTCTTATAGATGGGTAATGAGAGGATTTGGTCTCACAATTTAAAGATAACTGTTGTGTGAATATTAAGAAAAGCTTTAGTGATGTATGGTTATGTTGTGGTTTAGGTGTCCTCTGTTCTCCCCATATACCCTTTCCCCCCCTGTATTGTTGCCATCAGACTGTTGTGTGAGTATTAATGAAAGCTTTAGTGATGCATAGTTATGTTATTGTGGTTTAGATGTCCTCTGTTCTCCCCACAGTTCCCTTTCCCCCTGTATTGTTGCCATCACACAGCCTGGGCTGTCCAGGACAGGTACAAAGAAGCTGCACAGGTGTCCCTTGCATGGGGCAGCTGGGAATGGAAAAGCTTGGGGGTGCTCAGGGGGTGAGCATGGCAACAGCTGAGCTCCAATCCAGTGACAGGAAAGCAGTTTGCACTGATAAATGGCACAGAAGAGCTGAGTGACAGACTTTGGGAGGGGCCAGGGCTGGCTGATGCAGCCCCCAGGGGTATAAAAGCCTGAGCATCCATCTTGAAGATGAACTGGGGATGTGGAGTGCATGAGGGGCAGTTCCCAGCACTGCAGCTTTTTCCTTATGTAGTCCTTTGTTGTATTTTTGTTAAGGTTTAATAAACATTTTTAAATTTTCAAAGTGAGCAATTGTTTCTCACATTACTTTCCTTTCAGCTGAGATAAGGAAGTTCTGGTTTACAGCCTGCTCTCAAAAGAAGGTGTAAGAAATTGCTGTATTTTGAGAAATAGACTTCATAGGATCACAGAATGGTTTGGGTTGGAAGGGACCTTAAAGCTCATTCATTCCACCCCTGCCATGGATGGGGACACTTCCACTGTCCCAGCTTGCTCAAAGCCCATCCAGCCTGGCCTTGAGCGTTCCCAGGGATGGGGCAGCCACAGCTTCTCTGGGCAACCTGTGCCAATGCTGACTTAATGTATATTTTAGTTTATTGGAGTATTAAACATCTTGTTCTTCTTGTACAAATCCATCATTGCTGAAAACAGATTGAAATGACCACATGTATAAAGCTGGCTGATTATTTTCTGGCTTTTAGTTTTAATTTCTAAAAGTTCTCACTTTGGCTGTTCCCAAGATGAGGGGCTCAAATCCAACTCTCCATTAGCTGCTGGCAATGACATTGGCTTGATTCAATATTACTTTACTTTTCTTTATTTTAGAGTGATTTGCAGATATATCTCAAACTCTCCTGTATTAGAAACTCCTGAAAGGTATTTTTTTTGTTGTCAGGGACATTTTCCCCTGATGAAGTACAGATAAAGGAAGAAGGTGCCTCTTGCAAGTGGAGAATGAAGCCAAAAAAGAGGTCACTGCCTAATCCTAGTGGAGTTAGTGTTGGGTTTGGAATGCAGCACCAGGCCTGTCTTGCAAGGCTCAGACTTCTCCAAGTGCAGATTGAGGCACAGCTCAGATTCTCTCAGCAGAAATGCAGATCAGAGGCCCTGTTGTTTATGGCCACTAAACAATTCTGTAACAGGATTTTTAATGGAAGCTTGTGGCTGCTAAATTGGGCAAGGCAGTATTTTAGATAAATACATCCTGCTTGCTGTTCTTTTTTTCAGTTAGAGGTAATAGTTTTCTGCCCTAGAGTCATGTGTAATGCTGCTTTGCTCATCCTGGTTGGAAGTGATCCCCTTAAAAATCTCTGCAGAGCTTTTTTTTTTTTTCAAAAAACCAATTTATTTTTAAGCACTTCTGGAACTCTTGGCTGTGAAATATCCTTTATCAATAAAATATGCTGGCAACTGCAGCCCAGTCAAGTGGAAAGTGTCCCAGCCCACAGCAGGGGCTTTGGAATGAAATGATCTTTAAGGTCCCTTCCAAGCCAAACCATTTATGATTTATTATTACTCTACAATTTTGTAGTGCAGACTAAACTTTCCAAAAGATTGTGTCATTTTGCCTCTCTTTGCAAGTCATGAGATGAGATGAGATGACATGAGATATCTTTGTGCATAGAACAGGAGATTCACCTTCTGAAAATCCCTGCACCTTCCCCAAAAACAAGAGGATAAAGAGACAATTCATGTGCTGTGCTCTGGGAACACAGCTGTTGGGAGGCAAAATCCCATTTGCCATTCTAACAGGAGATAGAGGGAATTTTGCTGGTTCCCCAGCAGCTCCTGGAGTGTAAATATTTGGAGCTGAGGATGAGAAATAAAGCTTCATAATGGGGTTTAACTGGTACCCTGGAAATCCAGTGGGAATCCTGCACAGCTGGGAAGGTGCTGGCTTCTGGACATAACTGGCTGACTTTTAATTAATATTCCCTAACAATAATGAATTCTCCTGTTGGAACCCAGGCTCCATGGGAGTGTGCAGTATTTCAGGCACAGGTACACAGGGGCTGGGGAGGGGCAGCTTGTCCATGCTGATGAAACCATGGATGATTGATGGATGCTGGCAGGGTTTGTGGGAGCTCTGGCTCTCCTGTAGATGTCATAGTGACAGGGTTTGTGGGAGCTCTGGATCTTCTGTAGATATCTTAGTGACAGGGTTTGTAGGAGCTCTGGCTCTCCTGTAGATATCTTAGTGACAGGGTTTGTGGAAGCTCTGGATCTTCTGTAGATATCTTAGTGACAGGGTTTGTAGGAGCTCTGGCTCTCCTGTAGGTATCTTAGTGACAGGGTTTGTGGGAGCTCTGGCTCTCCTGTAGATATCTTAGTGACAGGGTTTGTGGGAGCTCTGGATCTCCTGTAGATATCTTAGTGACAGGGTTTGTGGGAGCTCTGGATCTCCTGTAGATATGTCAGTTCAGCTGGTGAATATCCAGTAGCAGAACTGGTCTCTGCTTATGGGCTGTGTCTGTTTTTATCTCCTTAGTTTGTGTATGTAAACAAAGGTCACAAAGATTTTGTGCTGCATGTTCTCCAGGGAATAACTAAGGGCAAAAGTGATTTCTGCTGGTGAGAAAAAAGCAGTAAATTGTTTACAGCAGGGCAGAAGAGCTGCAATACCCTGTTGGGTACGGTTGGTTCGTGGTTCAGGTGTAGTTCCAGGGTCCCTGCCCTGGGCTGGGGACGTGGCAGCAGGACCAAGCCCAGAGATAATTGTAGTCCAGACTGCTTCACTCATCCTGGTTGGAAGTGATCCCCCTAAAAATCTCCGCAGAGCTTTTTTTTTTTTTTTTTTTAAAAAAAAACAACTTTATTTTTAAAGCACTTCTGGAACTCTGCTTCTGGGGGAGCAGAAAGCAGCCCAGGTCCCTGAGCTCAGGCTCAGCCCCTGTGAAAGCAGCTCAGCCGCTTACCCTGGGCTCAGCTTGGATCCCAAATAAGCTGTGTGTGTGTACACAGTGCTTTGTCTCTAATCACCTTGCCAGGCCCAGGCTGCCTCTGTGCCTGAGACAGGGCTGATACACAGCCCCAAAGCATCCCCAGAGAGCAACTGAGAGCTGCTCATAGCAAACACAAACCCAGATTCTTCTGGAGAACCGGGGGCAGCAGCTTTTGTTTGCTTTGCACACAGTCAGGACTGAGCTTTTGTTGCTTTCCTTAATGTGTTGGAAGTCTGGCTTTAAATTATTTCTGATGCTGTCAGAGTCGTATTAAAGAGACTGTTATAAGAGGAACACATCAGGGAAACTATTTCCCCTTGGAGCCGAAGTAGAACTACTCTTAATATGCCAATTTGCAACGCTATCAAATTCCGAGATCAAGGCACAGATAAGGTTGCAGCAGTGCTTTAAAACCTGTTAAAAACCACAGTGCGCACACCGCTGTGAATTAGCACTGCTGTCGCCAGTCACTTGCCAGCAGAAAAAGCTTATTTTCCTCTCCAGATAAACCACTGTGAGTGTGACCAGGGGGAACTTAGAAAACTTCTGTTTTTTTTAAAGCAGCTTGTAAACAACTCTACTCCCTCCCCACCTCACACCCACAACATCACCTGCTCACTCTTTGTCTCCCCATCTTTTTGCATCGTTTCATGCCTGCATTTTGTTGCTTCATGGCAGGATTTAAATCGGGCAGTCATGTTTCACAGTGTGTAGGGTAGTTCATAGGACAACAGTGATGCAATAGTGACCTTTGCCATGAATATCCTCGGTGTACAAGCCAAGGGAAGGCATTTTTCCTGTGGGAGGGTGAGAAAAAGTCTGCAAAAGTCTGTTCAAAAATGCAGTGTGCAAGGAAAAGGGGTTTCTTTGCAGTAAGTGGCCTCTTGGTGATAGAGCATTAATAACTGATTAATAACTGATTAATAACTGTTTTATTAATATTAATATATTAATATTATTGTTTTATTATTTATTATTAATAACTGATTTTTCTTCCCCTTACAGGCAGCACAAACCTTGTGTGTATAGTTCAGTTGAATGACCCTATGCAGAAGTTTTCCAGCTCTGTAGCCAAAAATGCTGCACATCCCTTTTGGAAGGAAGAGTTTATCTTGTAAGTAACTTACCTACTGAGAATACTTTTACACTAAAGCACCTTTTTTTTTTCCTTGAACTGTGTGAGAGAAGAGTGGCATTTTGAAATAGGTCCATTCTTGGACTTTGTCTGTGTGGCCTCAGAGAAATCTGGAGCTGGTGGGGACTTGAGGATCTCTAATTACCCTCTGCATGGAAATGAGATACAGGTTTGTAGGTGTTCCATGGTAGAGACATGATTCTAGTAGATGACAGCAGTCACAGGCATAATAAATCACCTCATGCTTTCCTACAGTGCCAGAAAAGAAGTGTTAGCACTTCTTAGGTAGCAAGGTATAGCAAGGTTTTGCTAGGTTTTGTTAGCAAGGTTTTGAAGTCACTTTACTGTGAAAACTGCATTTGAGGGAATCTAATGTCTCTCCATTCCCTCCCCTGAGTGAAAAAAGCAAATGTGTAAAAACATCTAAAAGAATGGTGGCCATGACTAAAAAGGGAGTGTAAAACTTAACTAGATTTTCTTTCTCCTGTAAAACAAAACAAGGGACTTTCAGGCAGCCTACACAGTTTTCTGTGATTCACACAGCTGCTGTAAATAAGGCCAGAAGTGAGCAGTTCTAAAACTATTTTTATTTTCACTTTCTAACAGCAGAGCAAAAATGGCTTCTGAGGTGCATGGGTTTAGGAAAGCAGGGACTCACTGATAAACTTTGTTTTCTGAAGTATCACAAAGTGCTTCAGCCAGTGGCTCTGTGATTCACTTCAGCTATCTGTTGGTGGAACAGCACCCATGCTCAGGCTTGCAGAGCACACAAGTTCCCAGCAGTTTGGGACAGGAAGTTTGTAAGAATAATACCCTTTTCCAGCTGAAAGGGCTGGGAGAGGGCAGGCAGGACGTGATTAACTTGACAGGAATTTGGCCTTGACACCAGGAATAATGCTGAGGCTTCCACACTGCTTTTCAGAAGTGCATGAGGTAAGCTTGGGGGCTTTTACAGATAAATGATTAGGATTTTGGCAGGGGTTTTTGAACTTCTTTCAAGTTCCCACACACAAACCTCTGCGTTTTTCTTTCTTCAGAGCCAAAAATATCCTCCACTCTGAGCACCACAGTACTGACCCCCATGTCAGACTCTGCTTTAGCTTCATGGCAAAGCAGCAATAGGGACATCAAGGTGTTCCTCTCCAAGTTTTGGGGTGCAGGAAGAGTGGGAGTGGCAGGAAAAAACTTCAAATCTGCTGCACAGATGATGTACCACAGCATCTAATGGAGGTGGGGTGTCTGCAGCCAGGATCACACCATGCTGAAAGGGGGACATGGCACAATGAAATACATGTTTGCATGCCCTGAGGGGTTTTGGCAGAATGCCTGCTGAGGAGGGTGTAAAATAAAGTTTTACTGCAGGGTTCCTCAGCAGGCACCCAGTTTGCTCCACTGTGTCAGTCAGAGGAAAGGTTTTGTATCTGTTGTCTCGTCCATCTTAGGAAGTACCAGATGTGTAATTCTGAGAATAGTTCACCTGGGTTTTGTCACACAGAAACTCCTCTTGTTGGCTTGCAGCATCCTTGAGTCATGTTTTGGAAAAGTGGTACAGACTCTTCTCATTTAAAGCTGTAACTACTTTTGTTTTCTTGCATCTGTCCTGTTTTTGCAGGGATGTTGGTTGAGTCTCTTCCAGCATCTTGACTCACAAATTTGATCCTGCCAGGAGAAACAAAACTTTTTGGTGTTGTGGTGTAGCAGTCAGACTAGGAACCATCTTCAGCTCCTGGGGAGAAGAAAATCCTCTGAAATTCAATAAATTTAACCTGTGCAAAAGTGGGAGAGTGACCCAGGCTGTGTTTTTTTACTGAGATCCCCTCAGTCACTGTTACCCACCTGCAAGGTGCAGTGTTTGGCTTGGAGAGGGCTGAGAAAAGCTGGGGAAAGGGGAAAATCTACATGGGTAGGAAAATCTGCTTGGGCTGCAAAGACCTAACGTGGTTTTGTTTCCTTCACAGTGAACTAAGTGCCAAATCAAAAGCATTGCAACTGCAGATAGTAGAAGATGGAAAGTTGGATAGTAAGTATTTTAAGGCTGAGTTATTTTGCATGGTCAGCCTGTGAGCTTTGCTGAGTGTTGACAGAAGCCCCCTTTTATTTCTGGATCAGCACAGAAACTGTGAGATCCATCAGAAATCATGAGTGGAAGGAAAATACACTGACCAGGTGCCTGGGTTAAGGTTACAGAGAATCTTTGAGTTTCTTTGTAGATTGTCAACATACCGAGTCTTCCAGGTGCTGATATCCTGTATTTTTCCATCTTTTCAACATGTAACAGATCCACTGTGAACCTTTTTGGTTTCAAATTAAGCTTTTGAGTTCTTTCTGTGGCTGAAGGGGTTAATTGTAAATCCTTCCTTTTTAAGTCCTAGAGACTCCCTAAGAATTCATGTGTGAAAATCACAATCAGGTGTAAAACACTCCACTTCTGATTATATTTATATATGATTATATTATATTATTATTATTTATATTTTTATATATTTATTATATTTATTTGGATTAAATATAAAACATGGGAGGATCAAACATTTTTACAGCTCAATTCTGTTGTTTCAGAATTATTTATAATAATCTACATATACAAAGTTGTGCAATACCTTGCTTATGATATGTGATTATTGGAGGTATTGGAAAGTCAAAAGCTTAAAAAAATTTCTGATGTGGATACTACTTTTTATTGTTAAAAGAATATGTATGTGGAGTCAGCAAACTTATGTTTTTCTTGGACAAAATGTAGTCTTGACTGTACCTAAGCATCTTTTGTCTTTCAAACAACACCAGAAATGTTCTGCATCCTTACTTTCAGCCTGATTTCCTGAAGAAAAAGGTCCCCGTGGATTGCACTGACAATTCTCTTCCTCCCCCTCTGTCCCTCCATACCTGCTGAGCTTTTCTTCTCCAAAAAGTTTAAATAGAAGACTCATTAATGAGCAAGGTGCTGAGTTATATTGATATAATGTAAATCCTTTCTTGTATAATACAGGTATAGACAAGAGTTTATTACACCTGTTCAAATTGTGTTTGAGAAAATAATTTAATACAAATTCTCAGCACATGTTCTGTGGTAACCTGACCCCAAAAGGCCAGTGAAGTGTAGGAATTCTTTGTTTTTAAATATTCTGCTTTGCACAGAAAACTAGGATTTCATCTCTTAAATCATTAGTACCTTTGCTAATAATTTGTCCTTATCTAGTGGAGCTGATAAAGTCATGGGAGGAGCAAGAGAATTGCTGAAGTTTTATTAAAGTTCAAATTAAACACTGTTGTTGTGATGCACCAGTTAACCAGGAATCCAGATTGCCCTCTGAAGTGAAAGATGCAGAAACTGGTTATGGAGATTGTCCAAGAACCTAATAGTTGTTTCCTTTTTTCCCCTAGATATTCTGCATATAAAGGGAAAAATAATGGCCAGAAACAACAGTAAATAAGTAACATTTCATGGTTCCATTCTTCCCTGTTGCAGAGTATTAGACCAGGCTGAGGAATAGTCATAAAATGGTAAAAAAAGCTGTAAAATGCCACTTCTCTGTCCCATGGTGCGGAACCAATTACTGCGATTTTTTGCCTGAATTTTTCTCCTCCCTTCCCATATTCTCTCCCTTACCCATCCTGGCAGCTTTGCTGTGGGCTGACCTTGCTGGTTGTGTTCTTGCAGGTCCTTTATCCGGGCAGGTGACTGTCCCTCTGGACCTGTTCAGGAAGCAGCCCTGTGGCCAGCACAGCTTTGCCCTGAGCAGAGGGGCCGGGGAGAGCAGCTCAGAGCCAGGGCCCTGGCTGGGCTCCATCACTGCAGAGGTACTGCTGGGCTTGGGGGGCACCTGTTCCTTCAGGAACTGCTTGGGAATGCTCACACACAGCTTGGACAGGAGCACTCTCTGCTGGGTTAGGAGCTGGCTGCATGGCCAGGCCCAGAGAGGGGTGGTGAATGGTGCTGCATGCAGCTGGGGCCAGTCACCAGGGGTGTCCCTCAGGGCTCTGTACTGGGACCAGTTCTACTTATTTTTATAGACGACATGGATGAGTGCATCAAGTCCTTCATTAGTAAATTTGCAGATGACACTCAGCTGGGAGCTTGTGTTGATCTATTGGAAGGGAAGGAGGGCTCTGCAGAGAGACTTAGATTGGTTGGATGGATGGGCAGAGTCCAACAGCATGAAGTTTAATAAGTCTAAGTGCTGAGTTCTACATTTTGGCCGGAAAAATCCCCTACAACCTTACAAGCTGGGGGCAGTGTGGCTGGACAGTGTTCAGGCAGAAAGGGATCTGGGGGTGCCGTGGTGGTGTTCACAGGGATCCCAGGATGAGGGAAGAGATGAGAATCTTGGCTCTATGAGAATCTTGGCTCTATGTTTCAGAAGGCTGATTTATTATTTTATGATATATATTATGAAAGAATAGAGAAAACATTCATTAGAAGGCCAGCAAGGAATAGAAAGGAATGGAATGATAATAAAATCTTGTGACTGACCAGAGAGTCTGAGACAGCTGGACTGTGATTGGCCATTAATTAGAAACAACCACATGAGACCAATCACAGATGCACCTGTTGCATTCCACAGCAGCAGATAATCATTGTTTACATTTTGTTCCTGAGGCCTCTCAGCTTCTCAGGAGAAAAAACCCTAGGGAAAGGATTTTTCATAAAACATGTCTGTGACAGGATGCTGGTCGACAGCCAGCTGAACATGAGCCAGCAGTGTGCCTTGGTGGCCAAGAAGGCCAATGGCATCCTGGCCTGCATTGGGAACTGTGTGGCCAGCAGGAGCTGGGAGCTCATCCTTCCCCTGCACTCGGCACTGGTGAGACCACACCTCAAGTGCTGTGTCCAGTTCTGGCCCCTCAGTTTGGGAAGGATTTCCAGATGCTTGAGCATGTCCGGAGGAGGCAACAAGGCTGGTGAGGGGCTGGGAACACAAGCCCCGTGAGGAACGTTTGAAGGAGCTGGGGCTGTTTAGGCTGGAGAAGAGGAGGCTCAGAGGTGACCTTGTTGCTGCCTACACCTTCCTGAAGGGAGGCTGCAGACAGGTGGGGTCTCTTCCACCGGGCAGCACTGACAGAACCAAAGGACACAGTCTCAATCTATGTCAGGGAAGGGATAGGTTGGATATTAGGAAAAAGTTTTCACCAAAAGAATAATAAAGTACTGGAATGCTCTTCCCAGGGAGGGGTAGAATCACCATCTCTGGATGTGTTTAAAAAAAGCCTGGCCATGGCACTTGGTGCTATGGTCTGGTTGAGGTGATAGGGCATAGCTTGGACTCGATGATCTCAGAGGTCTCTTCCAACCTCACTATTCTGTGATTCTGTGATCTCGTGCTTGGGCTTGTGGCTGAGTCAGAGCAGCCTGTTCTGATTGCAGGGTGTTTGTGTCTTAAGGGATTTTGGAAGGAATTTTGAATGATTTAGAGACAGGACCTCTGAGTTGTTTTAGATGATGGGGTTTATTTTTCTTATCTTCTACATAGACAGGAAGGGTGAGTTTGGATCACATCTTTACTGCATGTTTCAGAAGGTCACAAGACCCCTAGTTACAAAATAAAATAAATAAAAAGTTACAGAATAAAATAAATCATTTTAAGGGTTTATTGACCAATAAAAAAAACACTGCCAACAAGGATATTTATGCATTTGACACAATCCTTAAATATTTAGTCTTATGGACCCATGCTACAGTGTAAGCTTTCTTAACTAATCATGTTATGACACACAAACCTACAGTGCTACATTCTAAACTTCTTATTTGCCTTTGTAACTACTTTTAATTTTTTCTATATCTTAAATTCTAAAACTCTAAACTTTCCTCAATTTAACATAATGTGTCTCCACTTTAAACCATAAATCCACATTCTCACTTCTAGCACTGAAATTTTGAAGCCTTTTCCAAGGTCTCAGATCAAATCCTGTGTTTAATTCTAAGCTTTGGCTTCCAGGCCCAAAGTTCTGAGAGCTCCCTGCATTTCAGATTCCAACAGTGTCTTATTGAAGGAATTAACTCTTGAATTTGGCTCAGCAAAACCTAAAAGGAGTACCAGAAATAGAGTTCTTCTTGCCTGACTGTGCTTCTGAGGTGTTTTTTTGTCTCCTCAGTTCTCTTTTATAGAGCCCAGTGAAGTGAAGGCCAGGCAGGTGTCCTCTCCAGTGCTGGCCACCAAGATCGAGAAGGACCGCACTGTGATGCCCTGTGGCACTGTGGTCACCACTGTCACTGCTGTGAGAACCAAACCTCGCCTGGAAGGGAGATCCTCCCCCCTGAGCTCAGGTCAGCACCTCCACATCTTCCTCCATGGGCACCAGGAGGAGCACTGGGGGCTGGGGTGGCAGGGAAGCACCAATCCCAGAGCTCTGTGATGTGTTGGAGTGGGGCTGTTGTTGGTATTCTCCAGAATCAGGGTTTTAATTTTCACCAAAACTTGTTTCTTACAAGAGAAACAGTTAATATTTCTTTTAATTCACCAAATCTTCACCATGGTGTGATAATGTAGCAGGGATGGTTTTTCATGTGACAAATGTATCAGAGGTCTGCTGATAACAAACCATCCTGTGCCTTCTAACCCTGATCTGTGTTATCATCTCTGATGAAACTTGGTGTTACCTGGTGACAAAATACTTTTCAGCATGTCCTCCAAGAGCAGATTTTCCAATTTTTCTTGGGAAAATTATAAAAGTAAAACCTATTAACAGTCTTGGTGTGAAGCATCACAAAGATCTGTGTTCTTTTAAGTTATTAAAGCAAATCTTTTATTTAAGTGGGTGTTGTCTAATGTGTTACAGTAGTAGGTTTAAAAACATTCTTTCATGTTTTAAACATTTAAAAATGTTTTAAAAATTTTAAAATGTTTTAAAAAATTCTCACACTTCACTGGCCTTTTATGGTCAGGTTTACCACAGAACATGTGTTGAGAATTTCTGTTAAACAGTTTTCTCAAATATGATTTGAGCAGGCATAACTGGTGTAATAAATTCTCATTAATGCAGTAAAAAATGTCTTGACCAGTTCAAATAACCAAAAAATTTGGTCCTCAGATTCTCCTGTGAAAACTCCAGTCAAAGTAAAGGTGACTGAAAAGGATTTCATTGTTGAAGCCCTCCATTCTCATGGTGCTCCAGTCAGCAAAACTTTGTCATCTTCAGATACAGGTAATAAAAATGTTTGGGGCTGCTAAGGAGAACATTTCTCTGTTCTGCACGTGGGATTAATGTGATCCTGTTAAAATGACAGCCAGCCCATGTGGCTGCTGCCTGTCAGCACCATTGGGGTGTTTTTGTTACAAAGCTCTGTGGTTTGGGCTATGGCAGCCTTGCAGTAAAAGTCTGGTTTTAATTGGCAATTTAAATTAATGGTTTTGAATAAATAACAATGAGCTGTGGTTTGGAGAGGGGAGGAGGCTGCAGAAAAGCCAAAAGAAAGTATTTTCTCTTACTTTTGAATCAAAGATGCCTCATTTTATGAAGGCATGGGGGATGCTGCACTAAATTAAAACCTGTGACATGCACCTCTAAGTCCTCTGTGTCTGAAGAGAAGGCAAGGCTGGACTGATGTTAGGAAGACTCAATTCTCTTCCTAGCCTTGCCACTGGGTTTTTTTGGGTTTGTTGTGCCCATTTGTCCTCCTTCCTAAGTCACCTGGATACTGCTGAAATTCCTTCAGAGTGTCAGGTGACATTGACAATAATTACAAATTCACTTTGAATTGTATATAAACCTGATTTTCTCTCTGGAGATTTTACCTTTTCAGATTGCAGCTCTAAATCTTCAGCACATTTTTCAGTCCCGTGTGTGGTCACCACTGAACCTTTCAGTGGCTCTGTGGGCAGGAGCAGGGACAGATGTGACCCAGGCTGGCTGCTGGCTGCTGTGGGGTTCAGTTGGCTTTGTACAGGTCTGAGTGGGGAATGGACAACCTGGATTTGAGCTGGGCTGCTCCAGGCACAGTCAGGAGCTTTCTGAGACAGAAATGTGTTGGCCAACAAATGTGGGGAAGGGCAAGAAGCAGTAAGCATGAATAGCTGTAACAGCACTTGGATCTTTTCCCATCTCTAGAGTAAGAAATACTCTGACACCATGAGGTATTACTACATCAATTTGGGAAATGTTATGATAGTGCAAGATTTCTGAGTTGACTCTCTGAAGTGTTTGTGATATTAAAGACACAAAACACTTCCTGGAAAATCCACCTGGAGACAGCTTTTTCCATATTGTTATGGACAATGTTTTTATTGGGAGTGCAGGGGGATTTCTGTGAAGTGTTTATACAGGATTGCAAGAAGAATTACTCATTCAAACAAAAGCCAAATGAAAGAAATACAAAGGAGCTTTTGGGTATGGCAGTAACTTAGGTAAAAGTTATTACAAACATTATGGCAAAATAGCAGCAAGCACCCTGGAAAAGATGCTGTGTCCGTGCCATGGTTCTGAGTGATGGCAATAATAAGAATTAATGCAGGGGCTGAGGAGATAGAAAAAATCAAGGTTTGGGATGATTGTGCAGAGATGCACACATATTCTTAATTCTAGGCCTCATCTTTTCTTACATTACTGTCACAGTAACAAAAGGCGCTGCTCAATTTAGTTACCACTGGTGCTATTCCTTCCTCTATTCTTTTTGTTGTTGTTAAAACTCTTGCCAGAAAAGTCCACCTCAGGCAATTAAACATGGGGATTTTTGTCTTGTTGACTTCCTTAGCCTTGTTTGTTCCTGAGCTTGATGAATTTCATTAATGTGTATTTGTGTCCTAGATGCCAGAAGGGGCCATGCTTAAAAATAAACTTGTGTTTGTCAGTAAAGAGCATTTTATACAGAAGATTTTATATTCCTGTGCAGTGGTTGGAGGGGAAAAGGGAGTGCACTTTACAGGATTTGGAGGCAGCTACTTTGCCTTCCCCACCCTATCACAGTGCCATAGCAAAAATGGAAATGCTGAGCAGGGAATCTGGAAAAGCAGCAAAATACCAAAAAAGCTACCTGAGGAAATAGCATCATGTGCCAGCCTTGTACCATGTTAGAACTATGGTTCTTCATGACTGGGATAATTCATGATGTCCCTACTGTCACCACAGGGCAGCAGTGCATTGAAATAATGGGGTGCTTTGTCCAGGCTTCCAGAACCTCCTTTGTTCTCATGGAAAGGGTCTGTAAATGCCATTTTGGTACCTTTTCTCTAAAAATGGGTGACAGGAGGGAAAGAATCTGGAAAAGCAGCAAAATAACCAAAAAGTTACCTGAAGAAATAGCATCATGTGCCAGCCTTGCACCATGTTAGAACTGTGGTTCTTCATGACTGGGCTAATTGATGATGTCCCTACTGTCACCACAGGGCAGCAGTGCATTGAAATAATGGGGTGCTTTGTCCAGGCTTCCAGAACCTCCTTTGTTCTCATGGAAGGGGTTTGTAAATGCCATTTTGGTAACTTTTCTCCAAAAATGGGTGACAGGAGGGAAGGAACAGCACCAACTTGCTGCGTGTTGAATTGGCAAGGTTCTGGTGTTGATGCCATTTCTGTGAATTTTAAATGAAGGACAAGCTCTGGCTGTGTCTGCTCTGTTTTTCCCTGTTTCCTTGCCCCTCTGAAGTGCTCCTTTCTTTGCAGAGCTGCTGGTACTGAACGGCACCGACCCCGTGGCAGAGGCGGCCATTCGGCAGCTGAGCCAGTCTGCCAAGCAGAAGCTGAAGTCCCCTCGGAAGAAAAGCACCATTATCATATCAGGGGTGTCCAAGGTAGAGCAGAAAACACACTTAGAGTTCATGTTTAGCTCTGGAAAGCCCTTTCTGCACTGACTGCAGTGCTAACAGGGCTTCTGTGTCCCTGCAGGGTCCAGTTCTGTGTGCCAGGTTATTTCTGTGCCTGTTTCAAGCTCAGCCAGATCAGGGTGTTGGGTGCTGATGGTTAGATTGGACAGCCTGACTAAAATGTACTCTGTCCTTGGATAGGAGTGGTGTTGGGGGTTTGGGGAATCAATTTAGGTGAGAAGAGATACATATAAAATATGTATATAAAACAAGAATGTATTGTAAGAAGACAAAGCTGATTTCATATTAAAGGTAAGAGCTGGAACAGGCACACAGGTAACCAGGGATGTTTTCACTCTAAATGCCAAGTCTAGCCTATGAATGTAAGGAAATACACACACACACACACATATATATACATATATAAATAAATAGCACTTTAATACACATTAATACTGTACTACAGAGATTTTCAGCAATCCAGTGCCAATCTGGAGCCACATGTTATATAATGTATATATATTATATTTTATATACATAAAATATATAAATATATCTATTATATATAATAGTATATGTATATATATATATGTATATGTATATAAGCATCGTTTTGGGCCTGTTTTAAAGTACAATAATTTAGATATTCAGCCTCATGTTTTATAATCTTTATATTCTGTGTTTCACTCATGTAGGGAAGATGCACTGAAAAAGTGGGGAAGTTTTTTATACTTTATTTCAAAGCTGTTAAAACAGCTCTGAAAAATCTCTGGTTCTCTGGTCTCTGTTCCAGAGGGAGAGCAAACAATGAGACAAGATGAAATGCTTTGATGTTAATTTTCTTAGAAGGACCAAAAGAAATGCTGACACCTCATTACAGCAGCACCTGTGGGGGAGTCCTGTTATTTGTAGTGGGGCCAGAGATGGGTAGAAGGCATTTCCTTAATTGATTTTTTCACTCATTTGGACTTTGCAACATGATTAAAACTTTGCTAAATGCCCCTCTCCTTTAGTAGAGCTAAGGAAGCTTCAGGTGGCTTGCTGGTGATCCTGAGCAATAAAAACACAAGTGTAAAGAGTTAAAATAACTCTTGCAGGGAGGTTTGTTTTTCTTCAGCAGGATGACTCGTGTCAGTGTTGTCTCTTATTTCCACTGGGCAGACCTCTTTATCTCAGGACAGTGAAGCTTCACTGATGATGGACTATGCTGCAGCCATGGACAGCTCCTGCAGGGAAGCAGATCCACCCACTGTGGAGGAAAATGTTGCAAAAATCACCTCTGACAAAAAGCAGTCACTGGATGCTTCAGAAAGAGTCCCTGGCACCCACCCACAGCAAAGCACCCCCAAGACCTGGGGTTTGGAGAATGGCAGCCAGCAGTGGGACACCAGCACACTCTTAGACCAGACCTCTGAAGAAATATCTGGGAGCTCATTAAGTGTTTCAGAAACTGGGAGCATGAAAAAATCTAAAGGTACATGATCCTCACTTCCACTTCAGTGACTGCTTTCTCTGTGTAATTGCCTGCAGTAATTCATCCTTTCTTACTGATTTTTTTTGTCCTTCAAACTCTTTGTGATTGTGGTGTTGGTTGAAGTTGTTTTACTTGCAGCTCTCTGAGGCAGCTCAGGTTTTTTACCCTCCCCTCCATGAGGAAACAGCTCACCCTTAGAAGCTGGCAGCTCATTACACCCAACTCAGTTCTTTGGGAGAGAAATCACTAGTCACATTATCAATTCCTCAAGGAAAACTGTGTCCTTGTAACCCAGGACTTGCCCTATATTGCCTGGGTGAAGATGGCAGGGATCCACTCTTGCTTTCCAATCTATTCCTCTTCCTCTTTACCTCTCTGAGCACAAGGCTGCCCTCACTAAAGTGTGTGTTCAGGGAAACACCACAGCTGAAGAGAAACTGCCTGCTGAACAGGTTCCCCCTTTTCATTCATTTCATTGCAGATCCCCCTTTTCACTCCTTTCATTATCGATTCCCCCTTTTCACTCATTTCATTACAGATTCCCCCTTTTCACTCATTTCATTGCAGATCCCCCTTTTCACTCATTTCATTACAAATTCCCCCTTTTCACTCATTTCATTGCAGATTCCCCCTTTTCACTCATTTCATTAATGCATCACTTGCTAAAGAAAATGGAATAGAAGTTAATTTAAGAAGTAAATAAGGTATCAGATCATTTTGCTTAGGTAGTTACAAACCTGAATAGCTGCAGTTTGAAAAGGCTTTGTGTTTCCTTGGTAAATCCAGTAACCTCTGAGCACTGGTTTGTGGTAAACACAGGGGCTATTAGGAAATCCTACAAAAGGGTCAGTGCAGTGGACTGTGCCCCAAACAGGCACACAGCCTGCACCTTAAAGTTGCAAAAACCACTGTGCTTTTCACTCATACCCATCCCTCTCTGCTTTATTATTTTCTGTCCTTTCCTCGCCCAGAGATCCTGGGAAATCTCACTACAAAACCTCCCTGTCTGACTGGATTTTCACCCCCCTCACCCAAGGGCAGACACTGGAGCTCTTTGTCAGGACCCTCCCTTGGAGCTCTCTGGCCTTCCCACAGCTGGACTGCTCCACATGAGAGATCAGGAGGGAGCAGCAACAATCCCTGTCACACACATGCCCAGGCACTGGAAAGCCTTGGGAGTGTTTGGGATGAGGGGAGTGGGTTAGCTCTCAAGGGATTTGGATCATTTTGAAGCCTGGAAAACCTTAGGAAGCTGTGTGAAAAACTGCAAACCTCTGGACTCTTCTTCAGCATGTTACTCTAAAGCAAAAAAGTGGAAATCTGTATGTGAGTTGTCTAGTTTTGGGTTTCCCTGTGCAAAGAGATGAGGCTTCTAGAGATCCTTTTCAGATTCAGTATAAGTCTGCTAAAAACTGCAAAATATCTCTGAGAGAGTTGTATCATACTTGGAAAAACTTGGCTCAAATCCCTTTCATTATACACAGATGTCTTTGTGGAAGTCTTGAATCTCTGCTTTGTCACAGCTGAGTAGCTTTTATGGTGTAAGATGGGAAAACATTTCAACCCTCCTGCCTTCAGTGAGCTGTGAATAGTTCAAGGCTTCTGTTTGTCAAATGCTTTCCCTTAAAAAAAACAAACAACAAAAAAAATCCACCACAAATAAAACCGCAAATGCAACAACAAAAAACCCAAACACGGCAAAAAACCCAAACAAAACCCCTTCTGCTTTGAAAAGCCTTTTGTGTGTGTTAATGTCTTAAAGCTAGCACTTTTTTTTACTCTTGCATATTTTTGTTTGTTTGTTTTTTTACCTTTCTGACTTCCTCTCTCTTACCCATTCCCTTTTATAAACTTAAGATGACTGCTATGCCAGCCAGAATTAATTACCTACACAGTAAGTTATTTTTGTCTCTATTTTTATCCCTAAGAAAATGTAGCTTTACAATGAGACCCTCATTGTAAAAACTGAAGCAAAAATTAGTTTGACACCCATTTTCTTCTTCCCCTCTCCATTCCTTTCCTCCTTCCAAAATTACCTTCCTGTGCTCAGGTGTCTTAGCAGACCAGTCTGCTGTGACAAATCATCTTTCTGGTGGTTGTGCTGTCCAGGAGGGTCACACAGAGAGGGCAGCAAGGAAACCTTGGAGGGATGCTCTACATCAGTCAAAATCTGCTCATGTAAACCATGTGTGACCCCATAACTGGATATTCATACCAACAAAACTTATTTCAAAACCTGCTGCTTATAGATTTTTAGATTAAACTTTTCTGGCTGAATTTAGAGAGCTACCACAATCTCAGCAGGTATTTCCAAAACCACCTGTATGAAAACTCTTTTGGAAGTTGGGAAGGAATGGAAAGCCATCTCTGTTGGTATCCTTGTAGATGTGGAAGGAAATCTTCCTCCATTAGCACAAGTGAGATTCAGAAGTGATCCCACCCCCCACCAGTATTTTCAGAACACCCCCCATCAGTGCCATGAGTTCATAACAGTGCTCTTTGCTCATCTCCTGCTGCTGGGGGCAGGGCTGGCACATGGATCCTGTTGAACTGGAGGAATAAGCATGCAAACAGCACATGAACCAGCACATGAACCAGCATGGGCACTGCCAGGCTGCTGCCCTGCCTCCTGCCAGGGCTGCATGTCTGCACAGCAGCCAGAGCCCCTGCCAGGCTGCCTGCACACTGCTGGGCATGTGGCAAGCTTCCAGGCAGCAGGGGCTGAACTCCAGGGAGCTCTGGTGTCAGGGGTGCTGCTTGTGCTGAGCCTGTGCTGCCCCCAGGGAAGTGCTGCCCACAGATTTTCAGCTGCAGGGAGTTGTCCCAGGCCATTGGCACAATTTTTGGAGCATTCTTAGTCAGGTGCTGTTTCCTGTTGTAGAAAATCTGAATGGCAGAGTAGATGGGACTAAAAATCTGCTCAGGGATAAACCCTTGTGTCCTAGTGCTGCTGGGCAGAACAGCTGCCTGCTCAAGCAGGAGCTGCACAGCAGTGAGGCCTCTGCACCCCCATGCTCTGCACATCAGCAGCTGTCACTGTCCTGGGTGGAACGCTGCTGCTTTTGTGCTGCTGATCACAGCTTCAAGTGGCACTGCCTTGCCAGAAAGATCAATCAGAGGCTGATGGGAGAGCAGTCAAGATTCAAATCCACAAGGTCTGGTTGCTTTCAGCTGATTTCTGCTTCCCGTCCCATTGTGGCCTGTGAGGAGAGTCTCAGCAGCTGCCAGAAAAAAACCATGTTTGAATTTCCTCCCAGGTGCTGAGTGCTTAGCCCTTAAAGTACACAGTAATGAACCCAAGTACACGTTTATGACTGCCTTGGTGTGCACAAAGGAGCATCTGGCTGCCATGAAATACCTGTTCTGCAGCTGTCACTGTGTGCACAGTGACACAGAGGCCTTGGCAGGTCCTCAGGGGACAAACATTTAATTCTAGCTGTGGCAGTGTCCCATGGAAGAACTGCACTGTGTGTTGCTTTTTGTGTCCATTTGCAGTGGGAGGAAAAGCAGAATCAGGACCATGCCATGACAGGAATTAATAGCTGAAGTTGGAAAGGATCAGGAAACCTGATAGTGGTGCAGGGAGGGGGTGTGGAAGCCCTGCCAGGGAGGTGACTGTCCCCACTCCCAATCTGACTGCCAGAAGCTCCTGTGCTGGCTTGTCACCTGGGTCCTCCTCTGTTCAAACGAGCTCTTGCCACCTGGGACAACAGCCCTACCAATTCCATACAAAACTGATGCTATTTTAACCCACAGCTGATGTCCCAGCCAGGCTGAGTGTTGCTGGGAGCCTGGAGCAGTGTCCCTGCCAGCTGCACACCAGGCACACATGGAGAGGGAGGGTGGAATTTGGCAGAATAGCTGCAAAAACAGCCCAAGCTTGCAAAGAGAGGAGTAGTGATAGCTGCTGTTGGCAGCATGAGTCCCTGGTGAGATGACAGCTGCAATTGCCTTGGCTGCATGCTGGGTTTGACAGGGGGTCAGGGGAAGGAACATGGCAAAATAAAGCAACTTAATTTACCACAGGAGGGATTTGGGCAGACTTCTGAACCTGTTGGAAGCAGATGTAATATTATTTTTAATCTGCTTGAAGTACGTTGCTATTCCTAACAGGGTTTTAGAGCAGCAAATGCTTTGTGAGTGTTACTCTGGGTGGTGCTGCTGAATTTCTATGGAACACCTGCTGCCTGGCTTGTACACAACCACTGCACATATGTTTGCTGCCAGGTACTGCTGTCCTGCACCTCAAATTAAATTTGCTTCACGGGCTGATCTTCAACTCCTTTGATCTCTGAAACAACAAAGAGTAACATTATTTCCTCTCTTTTTCATTCTTTTAATAAAATCCTTTCTACTTTACTGGTTGGAAAGATTGGATGTGCCTCTGTGACATGTGAGAGCCCAGGGTACAACCCACCCCAGTGCTGTGCATGTGTGTATGAGCACTGGCATGGCCTCCACAGCAGCATTAGGAACTAAGTGTAAGGAAGGAGCCTTAAATCAGAGAATCAGCTTTTCTCACTCATGCTGCACTTAGAGCTGAGTTTCAAGAGGTTCTGTCTAAAGTGTCCTGCACCTTTTTCCCTGCACAGGTGGCATTTTGAAGAAAAGCGCCAAGCTGTTTTTCCGCCGGCAGCACCACCAGAAGGACCCGGGGATGAGCCAGTCCCACAATGACCTGGTGTTCCTGCAGCACCCCCTGGCAGAGGAGGGCCGCAAGAAGGGGGGGACACTCTCCAGAATGCTGAGCAAGAAGCTCCTTTCCAGGAACAAGAGCAAGACCAAACTGAACGGGGCCTCGGGAGAGCCGTACCCATGAACCCAACCCCTCTCCATGGATTCCTGCTCACATGAGCACTTGTTTACAGAGCAGTCCTAGAGAATACAAATATGGCTGATGGCTTGCATAAAAGGATGTTCACTGTTAACAGTGGTCTTTTTGGTTTATTTTTCCAAAATGCTTTTTCTCCCTGATGATGAAGTTGTTCCTCCAAATACAAGCAGTGCTGAATGTGTCCAGCTTTTGGAGGAGTGTGTGGTTTCTTCTGGAAGAGGAGGGAGGATAAAGAATGGTGCAGGTGGGGACCAAGAAGGCACCTGATGTCCTGGGTTGCAGTAGGAAGAGCATTTCCAGCAGGTAATGCCCCTGTGCCCAGCCCTGGGGGCACCTCTGGCTGCTGTGCCCAGCTCTGGCTCCTCAGCACAGCAGGGCCAGGAGCTCCTGGAGCTGAGCAAGGGCCTGGAGCAGCTCCGTGCCCAGGAAAGGCTGAGGGAGCTGGGGCTGCTCAGCCTGGAGAGGAGCCCCAGGGAGAGAGAGGGGCTGAGCCCTGCCTGGGCCTGCCTGGCCCTGTGTCTGTCCCTGTGTCTGTCCCTGCCTGGCCCTGTGTCTGTCCCTGTGTCTGTCCCTGCCTGGCCCTGTGTCTGTCCCTGTGTCTGTCCCTGTGTCTGTCCCTGGCTGTCCCTGGCTGTCTCTGTGTCTGTCCCTGTGTCTGTCTCTGCCTGTCCCTGTGTCTGTCCCTGTGTCTGTCTCTGCCTGTCCCTGTGTCTGTCCCTGTGTCTGTCTCTGGCTGTCCCTGTGGCTGTCCCTGTGTCTGTCCCTGTGTCTGTCCCTGGCTGTCCCTGTGTCTGTCCCTGTGTGCAGAGCTCAGAGCAGGCCCAGGCTCTGCTCCAGGCCCAGCAATGGCCCCAGAGCCACGGGCAGGGCCTGAGCCCAGCAATTCCCCTCACAGGAGGCACAACTTCTGCCCTGGGCAGTGCCCAGCCCTGAGCAGAGACCAGAGGGGCTCTGGGGGCTCCTCCTGGGGACATTCCAGAGCCACCTGGACCCAGCCCTGTGCCCTGTGCTCTGGGATGACCCTGCTGGAGCAGGGAGGTGGCACCAGTGACCCACTGTGGGCCCTTCCAGCCTGACTGATCCTGTAGGGAGGACCCAAATGTGATCACCTGATTTACATCAACAGGGAGCTCTGGACTGAAACCTCACATCCATTTATGTGACTGAACCTCTCCAGAGAGAGAAAACACCACTGTGCTCCCTCTCTACAGCCTGCAACAGTAGCAACTGATTTTTCTAGTCTGAAAGGGAGAAAAAAGAGGCCCAGATGCAGTTTGTGCTGTGATTTGGAAGGGGATGAGTGTTCAGAAGCAGAAGGAAAATGCTGACTCAGACACCCTACTGTAATAACTGTAGCCTGCTATAGTCACTGCTCAGTCCCTGGAGGTGGAGAGATGCCTTTGACATTAGCCATAAATCAATCAATTATGCAAATATCAATACTAGCATATTGTTTAATATTCTGCTTTAAAAAAAGTTACGCTTTAAAACACAGAACTTGGGTGGTTTTGTTTAAATCTACTTGAAGCTACACGCAAACAAAGTATTTGTAAAATCTTAAATGTAGCTTTTCTTCCCTGTGTGAGAAGCTGTACTGCTGATGCAAAAACTCATCTTAGGGGCTCTAATTCCTTTTCCCAAGTGCTTGTTAGACAAGTACATAAACCATCATATCAAATGCAAAGCTAGGAGCAGTAAATGGTGAGTAGAGCATAGTTAACCCTACAGTGCTTTTCATTGGAAAGCTTGTCTTACTTGCCAAACACTTACTGAGATCTTCAAATATACAGTTGTGAAGGAAGCTTTTGAAAAATTATGAATTCCCTTAGTTCAATTTCTAGATCTACCAGTGTTGTCATGTGCTGAGTAGTTGGCCAGATGAGTTTTTTAACCTTTTTTCCTGGCTAAATATTGCAGCTGGCTCCTTTAGTCTAAAATGAAAAACTGATGGGAGCAAAGGCATAGTTCTCATTTTGACTGTGAAGAAGAGTAAAATGTCAGTATTTCATAGGTACCGTCTTTCATGCTTTACCTGTATTTTTCCATCATCTGCATTCCTGCTGAGAACAGAGGACCAAGCCTGTTCTCTTCAGCCAAGAAAAACATCCAATCATTCCAACTGAATTACTGACCTGAATGGATGATAGACCTTGTGCCTACTTTGCCAACAGTGATTTTTCCCCTGGCCCCTTTCCTCCCTTTAAGCTGTCCAACACTTTGGTGGATATTTGGGCTTTCAACTTAAAGCATTCATCAAAAATAGAAAGTTGCAGAAGAATAGAAACAGATTTCAAATTTCTGATGGATTCAAGGTTCTCTTGGTGAATCAATATCAAAGTAGAGGAGGTTTGGTTTCTTTTTTACCAAGAAAATATTAGAACTGAACGGTCAAAATCTTTTAACTGCTTAAAAATACTGTTTATGTGTAACCTCCCAAGATCACTGTGGTGTAACAGTAGACCAGACTATCAAATAGTTGTACGTTTAAGCATGCTGCTGGTTATGAAAACACTTGAAGGCATTTTAATGTTCTGTATTTTGAAAATTGGGTACAAATTGATCTTCTGGAGCTGTATTGTGCTTGGAAATCCCAGCTCAGTAATACAGGTTTGTCCAGACTGAATGTGCCTGAACAGTTTTGTTTATTTCTAATTTAATACAAAGTAGAAATTTTGTTTCTTCATTTGTTCTACAGTGTTTCATGATGTGAGCATTAAAATCCCTGATGTCATGTTCCCTCAATAGACACTTTTTCTCTTGGAATTTCTCCAGGAATTCTCTGTGTTATGGGGCAGGATGGCAGTCAAGTCCCTGCCATTGTTAAATGCTCAGTCTTTGTTGCTGAAAGATAAAACCACAACAGTTCCCTAAATTCAAGAAATCCAAATGAAACTGAGCTCCATGGGCAGCACATCCATACCCTAAAAACAAAGAGCTGTGGAATTTGGAATGTAGAAGCAGCACATAATATTACTTGAAGTTTTCTTAAATTACCGAGCTGGGATTTTAATTTACAGAAGCTTTAGCATGTACTGTAGAACAGAGTGAAATAACACTGAGTAACTTGCAGGATACAGCACTAGGATTTGCTTGTAATTTACCCCAGGGAATGGATACACATGGAAAAATTGGTTCATTTAAGGTTTTGATGATCACTTGAATGCTTGTCTCAGTGGTGGGAATGAAGGACATTCTTTACTGCAAACTGTGTGAAGGTTTGGGCTCACATGTGTTAAGAGAAAATGAATTCTCCAGATAAGGAGAGCAAGGCATTTGGTGTAAAAAGGGGGTCTGGTTTTTTATTTGCCTTCACTCCTCAGGAAAATAAACATTGTTTGGTTTGATGTTGGATCTCTGTATCTGGCGGGTGTGTTCCTCACCTCTTCTTACTCCTCTGCCAATAATTTATGTCCTGCTGTAAAAACAAACTAAGGCACTAAACAAGGGGACAGCTGAGTTGTGACAACCCCAAAGACCCACAATAAGGAATCCCATCCCCTCCTTAGGTTGTCATTTAAGATCAGGAGATCTGAGGATGCATTTGGGTCAGTGTGAGCTGGATCCTCACAACCTGCAGGATCCACACTGCAGTTTTGGGTCAGAAACACTGGATTTGTCAACAGGCACAAATAATTCTGGGATGTGTCCTGTGCAGTTTTTGTTTTACAAAACACCTTCTGTGTTTTGTAATTTGATCCATTGTTCAAATGTCTAGTTATTAAAATTACAAAGAATTTTTATAACTACCCACTTGAACAGCAGATAAAATCTTTACATGATATTATTACGTTGAACACTTGTTGTTTACTGCCTTGCAATTTAATGAAGTCAGAATAGTAAATTGGAAACAACCTGTGAAACATTCATTCTTTTTGTCCCTTTTCTCACACTTTTGTGTTTCTGGGTGTTCTGTACAGCAAAGAAAGCATGGGTATTTCTTTCATGAGGACTAAGAGATGAAGGCTTGCTTCTTTCTAAAGAATTTTTCTGCCCATACATGCAACTTCTTACTTTGTATTTTTAGTTTGTTTTGCTTTATGGTTAAATTTGCCTCAATGGAGACAAGCCCTATCCTCACCAAGATTTGTCTTAGCTTTAGTGTGAATTTTGACTGAGCAAATAGTACAAGAATTAAATTACTCTTTGTAGATGAAAGCAATAAAACTACCTGATATCTCCAATGGGAATATAAGCTAAGTAACTTTCTTCAAGTGATTGAGATCCCTTTCAAAGTCACTTTAAAGAGGAGGGGAAGGCTTTATC
This sequence comes from Ammospiza caudacuta, assembly GCF_027887145.1. Taxonomy (NCBI): domain Eukaryota; kingdom Metazoa; phylum Chordata; class Aves; order Passeriformes; family Passerellidae; genus Ammospiza; species Ammospiza caudacuta. Next base: position 117,009,529 of record NC_080594.1, read on the forward strand.
CCTAGGTCATTGGTATTTTATATCCCACTTGACCCAGGAAGAAATTAGAGTCATTTCACTCCTAACAATATGTAAAACTTGGGAATCCGAGGCAGAAGGAATGCCAGGGTGGAAAAATTGCGTTTTGAAAGCAAAATACCTTTGCTAAACTTCTTCAGCTTTATGGACAGGTCATACACTGTGCAGGCATAAATACTGGGCTTTATTATTATGATTTCTGACAGGTTTTTTTTTTCCTGCTCTTTCTGTTGGGGCTCCAGGCCATACAGAGTTTGTGCTGTCTTGCTCTTGAGAGGGCTGGATTTATAGTGCTGCTTTTTTGATGAAACTGGCTGGCAATTACAGCAGTTTTAGGGATCAGTGGAATTTTACAGCATTTCCTGCTACTGCATCTCCTTGCTGGTTCTGGGTGTTTTGCAAGTGAAAACTTTCTGCTGTGTGTGTTTCTTGCAGAGTTCTGCTGTTCTTTATGTGCAAATTGTCATAGGTAAAAACAAAGTTGAAAGCATAAAATAATGCCAAATGTGGATGGGGAAGCAAAATAAGAATCTTGCTCTTGTTTTAACACCTATTTTAGGTCTGGGAGCTCTGGGTGTTGCACAGAGCAAGGTGAGAGCTGCCTGGATTTTTCAGTTGAGTTTATTGCAGGCTTTGATTTGCAGAGCTGAGGTTTGAGAGAAGTGCTTCTGGAATTAACTGTGCCATAGCTCCAGGCTAAGACATTCCTGTTGTGAGTGGGAACAGCTGACCTCATGCTCTGACCTCAACAGGGCCTAAGTGGATTTATTCATGTGTTTAAAGTCAGCATATGCTTCTGCACATTGCTAAGCCTCAGCCTTGGTGACAACTCCAGATTAATTATATAACAAGGGTGATTACTTTAAGTTAAGGGTGAATAATACCACTTCACTCAGGATATCCAAACTGCTACTATGCAAGGTGCTGGCATGGTGTGAAAATAGCTGGGAAGGATGATCTGAGGTCTTTCCAGTATTATAATTCTGTATTTCCCAATGATGTATTATGCTCTGTATTATTCCAGGTGGGGTTCAACATTTTTATTTTCTAGCATCAACTGTCATAGTCACTTCTTCTGTGGTGTGTTTTTCTTTCTGCGCATACATAAACTCAAGTTGGTGCAATTATAAAATCTATGATGTACAGATTTATTATATCACTACAAAAACCTAAGAGGATTTTTTTAAAGAAGTAACTCCTGCTGTACATACAATAAAAGCCAATTGTCTCTGTGTGGTGTGCTGTCCTACATACCCAGGTGTAACAGATGGTTTTCTACCCTCCTTCACTACTTTGACCTGTTGCTTAACACAGAGCATTTACCTGTTTGTTCAGGAGCAGAGTTCTTTCCTGATAACCCCAGCCTATCAGGCGGCCCTTTGGTGCTTGAGAAATCACCTGAAACACGGATTGGGTAGGGAATCTAATGGCAGAAGGGATTGTGGAGCTTATTGTGGTTACTCAGTATTTTTTTTCTCTCAGTTATGTTGTAATATCCTAAATTAGGGGGCAGAGGGGGGGAGTTTTAGGGCCTGGATCATATGGGGAAGACACCAGTACTAGAATGAGCACAGCCTGGGAATTAGGTTCCCTTGTGATGATTTTACTGAAAAGGTTATGTTATAAATCACTGCTGCCACAAAGTCCTGCCAGACTGAGGGGAAAAAACCCAACCCCAACATTAAAACTACCACAACAGAAAAACCAACAAAACAAATAAAAGACATGTGAAAATAGCCACAGTAATGTTTCTGTTTCCCTTCCAAAGGTGAGGGCTGTACCCTCTTCTACAAGGAAATGTTACATTCCCTTACTGGGAGTTACTGCCCACGTGTTTATTCCATATTATCTAAGTGCTTAGCTCAAACTTCCTGATATTAACAAACCTTCATCTTTTTCCTCCCTGCTCTAATCTGTGGTGAGGTTTTTTATCTTGTGTGATGCCATTCCTGTACATTCGCAAAAGTGACAAGTCAGAGGGACAGCAGGAATGGATGTAGCTCCAAGTGTGGCACCATGCTCTTCCCTCCAGTTCATCATTCTTAATAAATACAAAGGATCTTCAGTTTTTCACCTCTCTACTCAGGTGAGCCTGGCATAAGATGCAATTTCTGAGGTTAATGCTGACAAAAATTATTTGGAGCTGCAGTAAATGTTCAGTTAACTATACTGAATTAATTTATACTTATTGTGACAAAGTGAATGCACTGCAAGTAGGATAAACCCCTTTGGTGTGCTGGACAAAACCAGGCAGAAGTCTATGTGAGTATGCACTGAGATATACAGGGAAAATAAATAAAAGCAGACTGTACAAAAACTACCAGTCAGCTTCAGTCCTTGAAAAAGCAAATAATTTGTACATGCAGTTAGATCCTTTAAAAAAACTCTCCTTACTACTCCTGTAGTCATTTAAAACTTGTTGTGGGTCATTTTGAAAGAAGAAATGGTTCCCCATCCTGAAATGAACACTTGTTTTGCCAAGTACAGTACTTTGAAAATTGAAATGCTGTGTTTTCAGTTTCCCCAAGCACTGACAAGACAGTCAGTATGGCCATGGTGTCGTGGGTACATCAGGAAGAGCATTCCCAGCAGGTCAGGGCTGACCCTGCCCCTGTGCCCACCCTGGGGCACCTCTGGCTGCTGTGCCC